>NC_053426.1:62684587-63051732 GCF_007990345.1 Gossypium hirsutum
TCATACATTCACATGGAACCATCAGCTTCATCATACATGAATGAGAACACTTTTCATTTAAGTACTTGACATTTCGGAGCAGGCTACTTTAACTCACTTCCTAATGGCAAGCCAGAACACTTAAACTTCATTGCTGCAAATTAGCTCATGACATCTTATATCTATAAGAAAAAAAAGGATCATATCGGATCAAAAGCATTACACATCATAGATTATATGTGAAATGTATATCTAGACTCAATATGCACTACGCCTAATCCAAGAATTTACTAAATCTAGCTTTGATACCATTACATGTAACACCCCTTACCCGTCTCCATCATCAGATTAGGGTTACGAGATGCTATAGCACATAATAGAAAAATCATGCTATATCAATTCAAATTTCTGTAAACGGTCTTTAATCATTAGTCAAATAGTCAAAAAATATTATTCATACAATATCGAGGTTAAATCGAGCTTACTAAAGCTTTAAAATCATTAAAAACAAAACAAGGACTAATTTGAAACATTTAAGAATGTGTGGCAAAAATACAAAATACGGGTTAGACAGTTGTGGTGGCTAGGCCGTGTGGAGCTAAACCACACAGTCGTGTACTCCAACCATGTACAAGGCTGATGCTATGTAATACAGGGTCACACAGTCGTGTAGCCAGACCATGTAACTAACTACGGTCATGTGGACTTAATTGTAAAACTTTACAAACATTCACACAACCGTGTAGCTGGACTGTATGAGCGACTGAGGTCATGTCAATCATCATGCACCTAATCATTAAGAGCAGACAACTGTGCACATGCCCATATAAGGCACACAGCCGTGTGTTAGATCGTGTTCACTTATATGTACCAAAAAGGTAAGTTATGTAACCCCTTACCCGTACCCGAGACCGGAACCAGGTACGAGGCGTTACTAGACATGTACTCAACATTTTCAGGTAATACGGGTTATAAAATTTTGTTCCAATTTGAAACCATTCAAACAACATCTTAGTGTCCCTATTATGGGCCTAAGAGGCCCAAATCATACATTGAAAAGGGTCTTGGACTAGACCGAGAACTTGAGAAGTTCTTAGAAAATTTTCTAGGTTAAGCCTCACACCCCGTGTGGAGGCAATGCATACGCCCGTGTCCTACACCCGTGTTGAATTTCTAAAAATTATTTTCCATTTCAAACCTAAAAGGTTTTCACACGGCCAAGCACATGCCGTGCCCTTTGGCCCGTGTCCTTCACACGGCCTAGACACTCCCGTGTGGTCGCTCGGTGTCCAAAAACTCGAGCATTCTATTTATGACATCAACATGCATTTAGGGGCACACGGCCAAGACACGCCCATGTGCTAGGTTGCGCCCTCTACACGGTTGAGACACACGGCAGTGTCTCTACCTGTATGTTTACTACAATGCATTCTGACTTAAATTTTTAGGTGCAAGGGACACACGGCCATACCACATGCTCATGGGCGATCCGTGTGGACCTTGTTAGGCTATTTTCCAAGCCTTTGGTCACCCTCTATCAACCTCATACTCTTATAGGGTTCCATAATACATAACAAGGCTTAATTATACATCTTGAATGACCTTGATAAACCTCATTGCATGTAAACCTCATCTCATCAGTTTTTACACATGCTAGGTTATTCCATTTTATATTAAGGATTTCTATGCCTTAAAATATTTTTAAGATTGGCTCATTATTATTACTCATTGCAATTATGACCTAGTCTTCCCATGTGATTTGGTCACATTGCATGTATGGGAAATGTGGTAGGCCTATATTCATCCTCACTAGCACAATTGAACATAAACATGCACAAATTTGTAGGTCATAACCTACACCAAAATGAGCCAATTCCCATGGCCATATACAAGGAACATGTATACCTGACAAGCCTTCATATTGGCAAATCAAATGACACATATAACAAAATAAACAAAAGCCCTATACATGCCATTGAACAAAATAAAATATCTATATACCAAAGCTGGACAAGTTGATAGTGTGTTGACTCTCCAACCGTCTTCCAATCTTTATGAGTCCTTGAGCTCTATAAGATAGGGAAAAGAGAGAGGTAAGCATTTACATGCTTAGTAAGCCCGAATAACTGGAAAGTAAACCTACCGATTAATTAGCATGCAACCATATTAGGGAATAAGACCAACAAGCACGAAATGGTTTCCCCTATCACATGCACTCAATCAACAAGTAGTCACATGACAATACACCATGTAACTTTTCTAAGATGATCTCATCATTCAATGTTTTCATTTTATATCTCATGTTAATCCCGTTGAGTTTCCTGGAAATCTCGATGGATTACCTATTTACCGTCAAGTCATAAGAGTGATCATCTCATGTACACACTCCCGCGAACCTCGCTCTTACAGGGGATTACCAATCCATGCTAAATCCCCCGTAATATTAACTCATAAGGTGATGTCGGAATTACCAGTCCAGGCTAAATCCCTTATGTGACAAAACCCTTAATGAGCTCGTATCTGATTACCAGTCCAGGCTAAATTCAGACCCTAATTGGATTACCCGTCGGGCTAAATCCACAATGCACACAAATTCTTCGGAAGGCTTGATCACTCAAGGAACACCCGTTCGGGCTAGATCCTTTCTATATTTGAGATCAATGGATACCCGTCCGGGCTAAATCCTTTCTGCAACACATGCAGGATCTCAAGTCCCATGTAATCATGGTTACCCATCGAACTTCCTTTTTACCTCAGCCGGGACATTTATCATCATGTCTGTGACAGCCCAAAATTGACCCTAGTCGGGAGTGGTTTCGGGACGCTAACCGAGTCACCGAAAGGTTTGAATGTGACGTTTTTTATCTAGAATATGTAATCATGAATGTGTGAAAATTTCAAGCTTCGATTAGTCGATTGCATGTGAATTAGTCATGAATTGAGAATTTAAATGTGATAGGTCATGATAGACCTATAGTGATGTGGAAAAGGGATGCATGTCAATTCCCCCCCTAATATGTAGTGGGCATGCTATGGGGAAACAGTCACACATGTGTGTTATGATATGTAAGGAAAATAAATATTAAGCATGATAATAAAAAAATAAAGAAAGAATTAAACAATGAAAAAAGGGTGATGAAAAAAGAAAATGGTCTCATCCATACCCCCCCCTTGTTGCCGTGAGTTGAGGAAAGAAAACAAAAAAAATGTGTGTTCATCCTTGAACACCTTTGGCCGAATAGAGGAAAGAAAGGAAGGGAAGAGCTTGAGAAAATCGGCTATGGTGGTTTGCTAGACTAAGGTATGTTTGATGTTGTTCTTGAGTTGCATGCATGTTTTAGTAGTTGACTTGAGTTCTAAAAACCCATGGTTCAATTTTGTGGATTGATGATGATTTTGTGTTTTGCCATTGATGAGTGCTTGAGCTTTTTGATAGTTGTTGATGAAAAGTGAAAGATATGTTAAAGATTAATATGTTTTGTGTTGAAGTTTTTGGTGATTTTGAGTAGTTGGGGCTAAATTACAAAAACAAATTTTTGAAGGACTCGAAGGTGAAATAAATGAGATGTATGGACTTATATGGGCACTAGGAAGATTCGGCCCTTAAGGAGTGTGACCAAACTTTGTGTATTTTGTGTTTTGTGGAATAAAGACTAAATTGTGAAAGTGCGAAATATTAGGGGTAAAAATGTAATTTACCCATTTATGCGTTATTAGACCAAATTGAATGAAAATATGTTAAATTAAGGCTTGGCAAGCTAGCTATTAAGGTGAAATGCTAATGTTAGTATTTGATTCGGTAATAATCTGTTTGGGGACAGCAGCAGTAAGGTGATTTTGGAAAATCGCCATAATTTGTAGGAGTTGAATTAGAAGCTGAGTGAATTATGCCATTAAGCTTGAAGAGTCTATTTTCTTACAAAAGAAACTATGAAAACAAAAGAGTTACCGATCTTGAGATATTTGAAGTATTGTGGGGCTGAGTCAAAATGACTACTAGATTCCCTGTTCTGTTTTTAGAAAATCATTATAAATTGTACAAAAATGATTATAAGATAAAATTTATATGCTTAGACTCCTTAATGAGTCTAGTTTCAAATGAGATCAAATACAACACATTTTGAATTCTGTAAAATGAGAAATTTGATTCGTAGTGAAGAGTGGTCAGAATAGTCAAACAGTGAAACAGGGGAAACTTTAAGAAAATCTGGTATTGATTGGCCAAGCCAAAAATTCTGAAAATTTTATGGATGGAAGATATACGAGTCTATATTCAGGGAAAATTAACGGCTAGTGATTTGGAGTTTTGTAGCTCCAGTTATAAACAATTTAGCGACTACTGCTCAGGAAAACAGCTCGTAGTGAATATGTGATTTTGTTGTAAACATTAATGAAAATTTGCCAATGAGTTATTTATTGACTATTATAAAGCTTACTATAAGCTATGTGTGTGAAAGTCAAATCAATATATATATTATTCTGAAAGTAATACTTGAATAGTCGATTAATGACTATTTTAAATTATTGATTTGGCTCAAGGAGTTAAAGGAGGTGAATCGAGCAAAGGCAAAGAAAAGGGTTATCGAGTAGTCGAGTTGGAACCGTCTTACCCAACACGAGGTAAGTCATTAAGCATGTAGTTGGTATTATTTCAATGGTCATAATGTTTATGTATTGATGCTGAATGGAATGAATAAATATACATATATATATATGTGCATGTACGTATGTGATGATGAAATTGTTGAAAGAAAGAAAAGAGGTAAGATGTACTGAGTTGTTGATCTCGGCACTAAACGTGCGGGATAACCATTTA
The DNA here is from genome assembly GCF_007990345.1 of Gossypium hirsutum. Classification (NCBI taxonomy): domain Eukaryota; kingdom Viridiplantae; phylum Streptophyta; class Magnoliopsida; order Malvales; family Malvaceae; genus Gossypium; species Gossypium hirsutum. The sequence goes on from NC_053426.1 coordinate 62,689,383, forward strand.
TGACCATGAGATTGGCGCTAAGTGCGCGGGATTAAATTGTACAGCACTAAGTGTGCGATTTGACTATGTTGCACTAAGTGTGCGAAATGAATATGATGCACTAAGTGTGCGAACTGACCATGCGGCACTAAGTGTGCGAGTTTGACTATGTAGCACTAAGTGTGCGATTTGATTACGTAGCACTAAGTGTGCGAGTTGATTATATAGCACTGAGTGTGCGGACTCAATATACATTCGTGAATCATTATGGACACTATGTGTGCGACACTATTGAGTCGATCGCGGACAGCGGATCGGGTAAGTGTCTTGAGTACATGGCTAATAGGTGCTATGCTTATACTTGGTGTTGAGCTCGGTAAGTTTGAACCTATGTGACAAATATACTTGAAGTCACGTACATAAAATTTATCGTAGGATGGGTGAAAGGCCGTTTAGTCGTTTGATTGTAACAAAAATAAATTGATTTATGAAAATGCTTCAATGTCCTATTGATGAGTATATGGAATGTGAATGCATGAATTGATATGAAATTGAATTGATAGGTTGGAGGAACTATGGTATGGTTCGGAATGGATGGAGTAATTAGCCTCGTTCCATTTTGTTTTCTCTTGTGATAACGTTATTGATGGATGGTAGTGCATAGCTTATGACTTACTGAGTTATAAACTCACTCGGTGTTTCCTTGTCACCCATTATAGGTTGCTTGGACTCATCTATTTTTGCGTGGTCGGGCCGTCATCGAAGTCATCACACCGGATAGCAAGTTTTGGTACTTTCTTCTTAGTTGGCTTAGAAGAACATTTTGGCATGTATAAGCTATTACGTTGTGTTTGAACTTTGGCATGTAAACTTTAAGCCATGCGAAAATGGCACGAATGTTCGATTGAGTTGGATCAAGGGTAGGCATGAAATGAACCTAGTTACTTTCGTAACAGATGCTGGCAGCAGCAGTGTCATGAGATTGAAAAATCACTAAAAAATAGTAGGAGTGGAATTAATTGATGAATAAATTATGTAAGCGAAGCTCGATGAGTCTGTTTTCATGAGGAAGTAACGAAAAGATCATATGGGCAGTATATTAGGAGATAATCAGATTTTTGTGGGACAGGGCCAGAACGGTTTCTGGATTCCCTGCTCCGACTTTGGAAATTCATTACAAATTAACCAGAGATAATTAGGGGTCGTACCATATATGTACAGATTCCTCTCTGAGTCTAGTTTTCATAGAAACAAACGGCATCAGTATTGAAGCCCCGTGCAGGGAGATATTCAAGTCGTAATGGGCAAAGGTCAGTGTAGTCGACCCCTGCAACTTGGGAGATTTTGACTAATAAACTGTACTAATTGGCCCAACCAAAAATTCTAGAAAAAAATACATAGATGGGCACATGAGTCTAGTTTCTGGGAAAAATTACGAAACTGATTTTCGATTACGAAACTCAAGATATGATTTTTAAAACGACTAGTACACAGATTGGGCAGTGTCTGGAAAATAAATTTTATAAGGGGTTAAAGTCAGTTAACACCTCGTGTTCGACTCCGGTGTCGGTTTCGGGTTCGGGGTGTTACATTTTATTGGTATCAGAGCTATGGTTTAGTCGGTTCTAGGACTACCATAGCGCGTATGAGTCTAGCTATACATGCCGAATGTTAATGTTTAAATGTGTGATGACTTCCGACGGTTGAAATGTTTTTGTTTTGATTAGTAAATGGACCCCGGTGAAGAAAGAACCCTAGCGGATGACGTTGAGAGCGTAGCGGCTGCTCCTGCACAAGGGACGCCGCCTGTTGAACCTCAGTCATCTGCGAATAATCAAGGTGAGGGGGCTAAACAAGCCTTCTTTACCATGATGAATGAGTGGGTCGCGCAATATGCCCGAACCAACCCGGCTGTCCAACAATTCCCGAATTTGAATAATCCACCCCAAGAGCCTGTAATGCCATCAGTCGCTGATCCTGTAAGGCTGAGTAAGCCACCTGTAGACTTGATTAGGAAGCGTGGGGCCGAGGAGTTCAAGGCCATAGTAACTGATGATGCCGAAAGGGCCGAGTTCTGGCTAGATAACACCATTCGGGTGTTCGATGAATTGTCATGCACACCCGACGAATGTCTAAAATGTGCTGTATCTTTGTTGCGAGACTCAGCCTACTATTGGTGGAGGACCTTGATTTCCATAGTCCCGAACGAGCGAGTAACTTGGGACTTCTTTCAAATGGAATTCCGGAAGAAATTTATTAGCCAACGGTTCATTGATCAGAAACGTAAGGAGTTCTTGGAACTCAAGCAAGGCCGTATGACTGTATCTGAATACGAACATGAATTCGTAAGACTCAGTAGGTATGCCCGGGAGTGTGTAGCTGACGAGGTTGCTATGTGCAAAAGATTCGAGGAAGGATTGAATGAAGATTTAAAGCTACTAATGGGTATTTTGGAAATAAAAGAATTCGTAACACTAGTCGAACGAGCCTGCAAGGCGGAAGAACTTGGAAAGGAGAAGAGGAAGGCTGAATTTGAAGCTAGGGATTATCGTAAGAGATCGACGGGAAAAGCTCCGTTCTCAGCTGTAAAGAAGTTCAGGGAGGACATTAAGAAGTCGAGGGCGACTGCGGGAATTTCCATCAGGGCAAGACCATCGATGGGCTCCCGAGCTACTTCGGTAGCTAGTGTGGGCAATAATCGTCACGAGAAACCTGAATGTCCCCAATGTGGAAGACGACACCTAGGTGAATGTTGGGGCAAGTCTACTAGCAGGGTCTGTTACGGATGCGGTTCGAAGGACCACTTCATTAGAGATTGCACGGAGCTGGATGAGAAGAATAAGATTCAAGGTGCAAGACCTAGTGGAGTGACATCTAGAGGTAGACCACCGAGAATTTTAGGAGGCAGGGGTGGTAGTCAGAGGGGGCCTCTGATACGGCCGATCGAGCCGAGAACCGTATTCCTGCTAGAGCATATGCCATTCGCGCACGAGAGGAGGCATCCTCCCCCGACGTCAGCACTGGTACCTTCACTCTCTTTGATACTAATGTGATTGCATTGATTGACCCTGGTTCTACTCATTCATATGTATGCGAAACCTTAGCAACCAGTAAGACTCTACCTGTCGAGTCTACTGAGCTCGTAATTCGAGTATCAAACCCTTTGGGTCAATGCGTACTTGTTGATAAAGTGTGTAAGAGATGCCCTCTAATAATCCGAGAATCCTGTTTTCTGGCCGATTTGATGCTTTTGCTGTTCGACGAGTTTGATGTTATTTTTGGTTTGGATTGGTTAACCGCGCATGATGCGGTTGTGAATTGCAAAAGCAAGACTATCGATTAGAGGTGCGCAAATAACGAAATAATCCGAGTTGAGTCTGCGGACTTAAGGGGGTTGCCAGCTGTAATATCAGCAATGTTGGCCCAGAAATATGTAAGGAAAGGGTGCGAAACGTACCTCGCGTATGTACTTGATGACAAGGAGTTAGAAAAGAAACCCGAATCGGTGCCGGTGGTTTGTGAATACCCGGATGTTTTTCCTGAAGAGTTACCGGGTTTGCCACCTGTTCGGGAGGTAGAGTTTGGTATTGAGCTTGTACCTGGAACTACGCCAATTTCGATCGCTCCGTATCGTATGGCACTAACCGAGTTAAAAAGTTGAAAGCTCAGTTGCAAGAATTGACGGATAGAGGTTTCGCTCGACCGAGTTTCTCACCTTGGGGTGCACCAGTATTGTTCGTGAAAAAGAAGGACGGAACCATGAGGTTGTGCATTGACTATCGTCAACTGAATAAAGTGACGATAAAGAATAAGTATCCGTTACCGCGTATTGATGATTTGTTCGACCAACTGAAGGGAGCCTCAATGTTCTCAAAATAGATCTGAGATCGGGCTATTATCAGTTGCGAATTCGAGAATCGGACATACCCAAAACTGCCTTCAGGACGAGATATGGTCACTACGAGTTCTTAGTGATGCCGTTTGGGCTCACTAATGCCCCTGCGGTGTTTATGGATTTGATGAATCGGATCTTCAGGCCGTATTTGGATCGGTTCGTAGTTGTGTTTATTGATGACATCTTGGTCTATTCAAGAGATGAGACCGAACATGCTGAGCATCTGAGGCAAGTGTTGCAAATTTTGCGGGATAAGCAGTTATATGCTAAGTTCAGTAAGTGTGAGTTCTGGTTAAGAGAGGTTAGCTTCTTGGGTCATGTGGTGTCCGCATCGGGTATTCGAGTTGACCCGAGCAAAATTTCAGTCATACTTAACTAGAAGCCTCCGAGAAGTGTTACCGAAGTCCGGAGCTTTCTAGGGCTCGCCGGTTATTACCGACGATTTGTCAAAGGTTTCTCGATGATAGCCACACCAATGACGAAGTTACTTCAAAAGGATGTTAAGTTCGAATGGACGGAGAAATGTCAGAAAAGCTTCGATCAACTGAAAACTCATTTGACTGAAGCTCCAATTTTGGTGCAACCCGAATCGGGTAAAGAGTTTGTCATTTATAGTGATGCATCCCTACTTGGGTTGGGTTGCGTATTGATGCAAGAAGGTCGAGTTGTGGCCTATGCGTCGAGACAATTGAAGCCACACGAGAGAAATTATCTGACCCATGATCTCGAACTAGCCGCCATTGTGTTTGCATTGAAAATATGGCGACATTATTTGTTTGGTGAGAAGTGCCATGTGTTTTCGGATCACAAAAGTCTCAATATTTGATGACTCAACGAGACTTGAATCTGCGACAAAGACGTTGGCTTGAGTTGTTGAAAGATTACGAGCTTGTCATTGATTACCACCCGGGAAAGGCTAATGTGGTTGCGGACGCCTTAAGCCGGAAATCACTGTTTGCTTTGCGAGCGATGAATGTACACTTGTCTGTTCTACCTGACAATGTGTTAGTAGCTGAATTAAAAGCCAAACCATTATTGACTCATCAAATTCGTGAAGCTCAGAAAGTCGATGATGAATTGGTTGCAAAACGAGCTGAGTGTGTTCCGAACAAGGAATCGGAGTTTCAGATTGATGATGATGGTTGTTTGAGGTTTAGAAGTCGTTTGTGTGTTCCAAGGAATTCGGAACTCATTCCGATGATTCTGAACGAAGCCTATTGTAGCCGAATGTCAATTCACCCGGGGAGCACGAAAATGTACAACGACTTGAAACGTCGGTTTTGGTGGCATGGTATGAAACGAGACATCTCCGACTTTGTTTCGAGATGTTTAATATGTCAACAAGTGGAAGCGGAACATTAAGTGCCTTCAGGGTTACTTTAGCCGATCATGATACCCGAGTGGAAATGGGACCGAGTCACAATGGACTTTGTGTCCGGACTGCCATTGTCCGCAAGTAAGAAGGATGCGATTTGGGTTGTTGTTGATAGGCTGACTAAGTCGGCTCACTTTATCCTCGTGCGTACGGATCTTTCATTGGATAAACTAGCCGAATTGTATGTCTCTCAGATTGTGAGATTACATGGAGTACCTATTTCTATCGTGTCGGATAGAGATCCGAGATTTACCTCACGATTTTGGAAGAAATTGCAAGAAGCTTTGGGTACCAAGCTGCATTTTAGCACCGCTTTTCACCCCTAAACCGATGGTCAATCCGAGCGGATAATTCAGATGCTTGAGGATATGTTGAGATGTTGCATCCTCGAGTTTAGTAGTTCATGGGAACGATATTTACCTTTGATTGAATTCGCTTACAACAATAGTTTTCAATCAAGTATTAAGATGGCACCTTACGAGGCTTTGTACGGGCGTAAATGCCGCACACCATTGTTTTGGACTGAGCTTGGTGAAAGTAAAATTTTCGGAGTTGATTTGATTAAAGATGCCGAACAGAAAGTAAAGGTGTTATGGCTCGAACACGGGATCGAGGAAGCTACTTGGGAAACCGAGAGCTCGATGAAAGAACGATATCCAAACCTATTTACCGGTAAGATTTTCGGGGACGAAAATTTCTTAAGTGGGGGAGAGTTGTGACAGCCCAAAATTGACCCTAGTCGGGAAGTGGTTTCGGGACCGCTAAACCGAGTCACCGAAAGGTTTGAATGTGACGTTTATTATCTAGAATATGTAATCATGAATGTGTGAAAATTTCAAGCTTCGATTTAGTCGATTGCATGTGAATTTAGTCAATAGGACTAATATGAGAAAATTTTAAAATGTGATAGGTCAATGCATGAGGACCTATTAGTGCATGTGGAAGAAAAAGGGGACTTGCATGTCAAATTCCCCCTCCCTAATATGTAGTGGCCGGCCATGCTATGGGTGGAAACATGTCACCAACATGTTGTGTTAGTGATGTATGGTAAGGAAAATAAAATATTAAGCATGATAATTAAAATAAATTAAAGAAAGGAATTAAACAATGAAAAGGAAGGGTGATGAAAAAAGAAAATGGTCTCATCCATACCCCCCCCCCTTGTTGCCGTGAGTTGAGGAAAGAAAACAAAAAAAAATGTGTGTTCATCCTTGAACACCTTTGGCCGAATAGAGGAAAGAAAGGAAGGGGAAGAGCTTGAGAAAATCGGCTATGGTGGTTTGCTAGACTAAGGTATGTTTGATGTTGTTCTTGAGTTGCATGCATGTTTTAGTAGTTGACTTGAGTTCTAAAAACCCATGGTTCAATTTTGTGGATTGATGATGATTTTGTGTTTTGCCATTGATGAGTGCTTGAGCTTTTTGATAGTTGTTGATGAAAAGTGAAAGATATGTTAAAGATTAATATGTTTTGTGTTGAAGTTTTTGGTGATTTTGAGTAGTTGGGGCTAAATTACAAAAACAAATTTTTGAAGGACTCGAAGGTGAAATAAATGAGATGTATGGACTTATATGGGCACTAGGAAGATTCGGCCCTTAAGGAGTGTGACCAAACTTTGTGTATTTTGTGTTTTGTGGAATAAAGACTAAATTGTGAAAGTGCGAAATATTAGGGGTAAAAATGTAATTTACCCATTTATGCGTTATTAGACCAAATTGAATGAAAATATGTTAAATTAAGGCTTGGCAAGCTAGCTATTAAGGTGAAATGCTAATGTTAGTATTTGATTCGGTAATAATCTGTTTGGGGACAGCAGCAGTAAGGTGATTTTGGAAAATCGCCATAATTTGTAGGAGTTGAATTAGAAGCTGAGTGAATTATGCCATTAAAGCTTGAAGAGTCTATTTTCTTACAAAAGAAACTATGAAAACAAAAGAGTTACCGATCTTGAGATATTTGAAGTATTGTGGGGCTGAGTCAAAATGACTACTAGATTCCCTGTTCTGTTTTTAGAAAATCATTATAAATTGTACAAAAATGATTATAAGATAAAATTTATATGCTTAGACTCCTTAATGAGTCTAGTTTCAAATGAGATCAAATACAACACATTTTGAATTCTGTAAAATGAGAAATTTGATTCGTAGTGAAGAGTGGTCAGAATAGTCAAACAGTGAAACAGGGGAAACTTTAAGAAAAATCTGGTATTGGTTGGCCAAGCCAAAAATTCTGAAAATTTTATGGATGGAAGATATACGAGTCTATATTCAGGGAAAATTAACGGCTAGTGATTTGGAGTTTTGTAGCTCCAGTTATAAACAATTTAGCGACTACTGCTCAGGAAAACAGCTCGTAGTGAATATGTGATTTTGTTGTAAACATTAATGAAAATTTGCCAATGAGTTATTTATTGACTATTATAAAGCTTACTATAAGCTATGTGTGTGAAAGTCAAATCAATATATATATTATTCTGAAAGTAATACTTGAATAGTCGATTAATGACTATTTTAAATTATTGATTTGGCTCAAGGAGTTAAAGGAGGTGAATCGAGCAAAGGCAAAGAAAAGGGTTATCGAGTAGTCGAGTTGGAACCGTCTTACCCAACACGAGGTAAGTCATTAAGCATGTAGTTGGTATTATTTCAATGGTCATAATGTTTATGTATTGATGCTGAATGGAATGAATAAATATACATATATATATATGTGCATGTACGTATGTGATGATGAAATTGTTGAAAGAAAGAAAAGAGGTAAGATGTACTGAGTTGTTGATCTCGGCACTAAACGTGCGGGATAACCATTTATGACCATGAGATTGGCGCTAAGTGCGCGGGATTAAATTGTACAGCACTAAGTGTGCGATTTGACTATGTTGCACTAAGTGTGCGAAATGAATATGATGCACTAAGTGTGCGAACTGACCATGCGGCACTAAGTGTGCGAGTTTGACTATGTAGCACTAAGTGTGCGATTTGATTACGTAGCACTAAGTGTGCGAGTTGATTATATAGCACTGAGTGTGCGGACTCAATATACATTCGTGAATCATTATGGACACTATGTGTGCGACACTATTGAGTCGATCGCGGACAGCGGATCGGGTAAGTGTCTTGAGTACATGGCTAATAGGTGCTATGCTTATACTTGGTGTTGAGCTCGGTAAGTTTGAACCTATGTGACAAATATACTTGAAGTCACGTACATAAAATTTATCGTAGGATGGGTGAAAGGCCGTTTAGTCGTTTGATTGTAACAAAAATAAATTGATTTATGAAAATGCTTCAATGTCCTATTGATGAGTATATGGAATGTGAATGCATGAATTGATATGAAATTGAATTGATAGGTTGGAGGAACTATGGTATGGTTCGGAATGGATGGAGTAATTAGCCTCGTTCCATTTTGTTTTCTCTTGTGATAACGTTATTGATGGATGGTAGTGCATAGCTTATGACTTACTGAGTTATAAACTCACTCGGTGTTTCCTTGTCACCCATTATAGGTTGCTTGGACTCATCTATTTTTGCGTGGTCGGGCCGTCATCGAAGTCATCACACCGGATAGCAAGTTTTGGTACTTTCTTCTTAGTTGGCTTAGAAGAACATTTTGGCATGTATAAGCTATTACGTTGTGTTTGAACTTTGGCATGTAAACTTTAAGCCATGCGAAAATGGCACGAATGTTCGATTGAGTTGGATCAAGGGTAGGCATGAAATGAACCTAGTTACTTTCGTAACAGATGCTGGCAGCAGCAGTGTCATGAGATTGAAAAATCACTAAAAAATAGTAGGAGTGGAATTAATTGATGAATAAATTATGTAAGCGAAGCTCGATGAGTCTGTTTTCATGAGGAAGTAACGAAAAGATCATATGGGCAGTATATTAGGAGATAATCAGATTTTTGTGGGACAGGGCCAGAACGGTTTCTGGATTCCCTGCTCCGACTTTGGAAATTCATTACAAATTAACCAGAGATAATTAGGGGTCGTACCATATATGTACAGATTCCTCTCTGAGTCTAGTTTTCATAGAAACAAACGGCATCAGTATTGAAGCCCCGTGCAGGGAGATATTCAAGTCGTAATGGGCAAAGGTCAGTGTAGTCGACCCCTGCAACTTGGGAGATTTTGACTAATAAACTGTACTAATTGGCCCAACCAAAAATTCTAGAAAAAAATACATAGATGGGCACATGAGTCTAGTTTCTGGGAAAAATTACGAAACTGATTTTCGATTACGAAACTCAAGATATGATTTTTAAAACGACTAGTACACAGATTGGGCAGTGTCTGGAAAATAAATTTTATAAGGGGTTAAAGTCAGTTAACACCTCGTGTTCGACTCCGGTGTCGGTTTCGGGTTCGGGGTGTTACAATGTCATTATTAATAACACATTTCATGGATTTCCATGCCATCATCAAATACAATATTCATACATTCATAAAACATGCAATTAGGTATATTATGAGTTTACTTTAAGTTATTTGAACTTACTTGGTATTCGTCTCGGTTTCGCATTTTGGTTATTTCGAAACCTTTCGTTTTCCTTGATCGACCTCCGGAATTTGTTCCTCGGGGTCTATAACAATAAAAATGAATCATTAATACCTCATATAATTCCTTTCGAGTCTAAATTTCACCCCCAGACAAAATGATTGTTTTGCCCCTAACCTTTCACATTTTTATGATTTAGTCCCTAGACTCGATAATGAAATGCATACAATTTCTACCTTACCCAACCCTAGCCAAATGTTCTTTCCTCTTATGGCAGCCCACATTTTTCCATTAGTTCTCATCTTTCTACCCATTTTTACAACTTTTACAAAATGGTCCCTAAAGCCATTTCCATGAAAAATCACTTAGTAAAAGTTGTTTACCATCCTTTAAACTTTCATATTCCTCCATAAACCATCAAAATACAAGTGAATCATGTATGGGTAAATTTCTAAACATGAACCCTAGCATGAAATATGGGTAGGAATAGAGAGAGTAAGTTACCGGGATTTCAAAAATACAAAGAACATTAAAAACGGGGCTTGGGAGCACTTACTATTGGGCTTGAAAATGTTGAAAACCCTAGCTATAGAGGGTTGAGAATTTTTTCTGGATGAGGGAGAAGAATGGCTGATTTTTTCCTTCATTTTCTCGTTTTATTTCATTAATTATCCAAATGACCAAAAGGCCCTTAAGCCCTTTCTTTAAAATTTCATCTTTACATGCCCATTTTTGTCCAAAAACTTAAAATTGGGAAAATTTCTCTTTAAGACCTTCTAATTAATAATATAAAGAAATTTCATACAAATTGCTTCTAGAATCCAAGTTTTTCAATTTATTCGATTTGGTCCTTATTTTCCAATTGGACAACTTACTCATAAAATTTCTTCATGAAACTTTAACACATGCATATTATCATATTCTAGACCTCATAATAATCATAAAATAAATGTTTCAACATCAGATTTGTGGTCCTGAAACCACTATTCCGACTAGGCCCTATTTCAAGATGTTACAAGTTACAAACCACAAACTCTCATATACCACATATGCACTTCATACCTTTCCTTAAACATAATCAAAATGCACCAAAACATACCAAAAACATCACCTAAAATATGATTCCTAAGTGCCTAACCAATATTCCGTATGGCACCATCACAACCAAATTTAAAACATACAACTTAACCATTCATACAAGCATATATAAATGTCAATGAGCATTTTACCATAAGTACCTTTCAAACCTTACCTTTCTACCAACCTGAACATGCCTTATTACAAATCAATATTGACCATATAAGTCCCAAGCAAACAATTAATCACATAGCATATAAAGTTTATCTATGTAACATCCCGAAATAGGGCCTAAACGGAACAGTGGTTGCGAAACCACAAATTTGAGGTAGAAAAATTTATTTTATTATTATTTTGAGGTTCATGATATGATTGCATGATTGTGTGAAAATTTCGTGATAAAATTCTATGCATAAAGTGCTTAAGTTGAGATTAGGAACTAAATTGAATAATTTGCAAAACTTGCATTCTAGAAGTTTTTAGTATGAAATTGCTTTGGAATATTAATTAGGAGGGTTTAAATAACAATTTGACCAATTCTAAGTTCATGGAAAAAATAGGACATGGATGGAATTTTTGAAAGTTTAATAAGGAAGGGCATTTTGGTCATTTGGATATTAAATGAAATAAAAAGGGAAAATAACACAAAATTCATCATCTTCTTCATTAGCACGAAATTTCAAGGGTTCTCCATAGCTAGGGTTTGTTTCAAGCTTTCAAGCTCCATAGTAAGTGATTCCAAGCCTCGTTTTCAATGTTCTTTACGTTTTCGGAGTCCCGGTAGCTCGATAAAGCTTATGCTAGCAATAATTTAAGTTAGGGTTCATATTTGGAAAAATACCCATAGGTGAAAAGTGTTTATTTTGATGTTTTATGATAGAATATGAGGTTTTAAATTATGTTAGACAACTTGTGCTACTCGGTTTGAAGTGAAAACGAGTAAAAGGGCTTAATCGGTAAAAATACCTAATAGTCATAAGTACATGTTAGAGTGTGAATTTGATGTTATCATAGAAGGGAAAAATGATCAGCATGTCATAAAACATAAGAAAATAGGATGAAGTTTAAATTACGAGCCTTGGGGCAAAAGTGCAAATATGTGAAAGTTTAGGGGCAAAAATGTAATTTTTTCAAAGTTTGGGTCAAGGGCTGTTTTGATAAATGTGAATATTAAATAAGTTAAATTTGCTATTATAGATCAAGAAGACCGAAATTCGGGAGTAGATCGGGGAAAAGAAAAAGTAAAGGACTAACTTGTAAAGTTTAGTCACATTTTGTATCGAGGTAAGTTTACAGTAAATAAATGAAATATTCTTTTATTTCACATTATTATTGTCAATTTCCAGCATTTATGTAATTATTTTTTGAGAATATTTAAAGTTGAATTAAAGGCGAAGTGACAGAGAAAAAGCATTAGGAAGCCCCGTTTGAACCTTAGGAATGTTAGGATATTGGGGTTGACAGGACAGGACAGGACAGAAATGAGCCATGTAAGTCCATATCAGATAAATGGCTTTGGAGACAGGAATGAGCCATGTAAGCCCATATTAGATATATATATATATGGCATTGGAGACTGGAATAATTCATGTAAGTCCATGTCGAAGACATGGCATTGGCAGGATATTGATAGACAGGAACGACCCTAGTATCCTTAGTATTCCGAGTGGTTCAATGGGTCATTGTACACGTTAAATTACAGTGAATTATCAACAAAAAGGAAGGTAGATTATATTTATGAATAGTGAAAGGTCAGGTAAGAAAGAAGGTAAGTGAGTAAAGAAAAAGGTAGAAAATGAGAAGTAAAGAAAGTTTATGAGGCTAGGTGACATTATGTATAATTATTCATTATGTTGAATGTTGTAATTTGTTTGCTTGTAAGCTTACTAAGCCTAGTGCTTACTCTCTTTATTTTCTTTTCCTTATAGTTTTTATCAAGCCACTCGGGGATCGAAGGAAACGTCAGAGACCCGATCACACTATCGAAGAAATCACATTGGTATAGTTAGACGTTTCGTTTTGTGTATGGCATGTATAGGAACTTGGTTTCTTTTGATATGATATGATCAATGACTGATGTGTAAATACTTGCTAGTGATTAGCTAATAGAATGGCTGATGATATACATGTTTAATAGTATGTATGATTAAGTAGTAACTATCACATGAAAATTATGAAAAATGTGAAAGTAACTTAAAAACGGATTCAAGTATCAGAAATAACATGACTTTGAAAAATCACAAAAAAATTGTAGATACATTGTTTGATGGTGAATAATATATGAAATTAAAGCTCATTGTGTCTATTTTCATATGGAATAAGCAAAACAGGTAAAGCTTTTGTATTTTATAAGATATCTGAGTTTTAGTGAAATAGGGCCAGAGCGATTTCTAGATCCCTTGTTCCAACTTTGGAAATTCACCATAAATTTTACAAAAATAATTAGGTGGTTTAATTCATATTTTTAGAATCTTTATTGAATCTAGTTTTAATAGAAACAAACTTTATAGTCATATGAATTTTGTACATGGAGAAAAGTGGTTCGTAGTAAGTAGAGGTCAGTGCAGTCGAATTCTGAAACAGGGGTAACTTTAACTAATAAACTGTACTAATTGGCTAAGTAAAAAATTCTAGAAAAAAATTAGTAGATATATATATGAGTCTAGTTTCAGGAAAAGTTTACAGATCTTAATTTTGTGTTTTAAAACTTGAGAAATGAATTTTTAAGCAACCATGACGCAGAAAAATAGTTTATTCCGAAAATTAAAATAAGTAGTTTAGAGTTGCTTAAAAGGTAAGATAAGTTTAGTAACACCTCAAGCTTGACTCCAGTGACGGTTTCGGGCATGGGGGCGTTACAATCTAAACCTCAAGGTTCCATTCATCCATTCATGATTCAAAGCATATCATATAACTAATGCACAACCATTCACCAAAACATTACCATTTCATAATTTTTCATGATTCAGTGATAAGCACACATCTCAAAATCATACTTAAACCATTCAATCCATTACACATGTTAAATAACCTTGAAAAACACATTACATATAGACCATATAAATAATATTACAACATTTACCACATAATCCCAAAATAACCTATATGTATGCCACAAAACCGAAATGACAACAAATCAAAATCTACCAAGATTGAAGCTTGATAGTGTGAACCTTGAAGTTGATCCAACTACATAGTTCTACAAAAAGTTAACTGCAAAAAGAAAGAAATGAAATAGAGTAAGCTTATATAGCTTAGTAAGTTCAAATTTAAATCTTAATCAACTTACCCCAATAATGTAATTGAAATGTAAACAAGTAATATAAAGATATGAACCTGACATTCAATATACGAGAAATATGTGAGATTTATATAAGTTCAAATCACAAGATAATTGTATATATATATCATGGATTCAATCCAAGTCACTCATATGCATTTCACATATCTTAAAAGTCATTTGACTATCGTTCACAAGTTTTACTAGCTCGATGAACTATGACAAATTAATTCGGGTACTCAGGTAATTACACCATTAGAGAGAATCTTAATGCTATATAGAGGTGACATAGTGCAAATAGAGGCATGACTGTGCAATCAGAGGCACCAGAATGAAAAAAAGACACCAAAGTGTGAACAAAGACACTGAAGTTCAAACCTACACCATATTTACTACGTTCAAGGGAGCACTAAAACAGAATTCGTAACACTTATAGATCAAAGCATTTCCATGTTATCCATACACATACTGTAAACAAATCACGTTCATTCAGAAATCCATACGTACCATATTTCACTAGTATTCAACAATTTTCAATTTAGTCTTTGCTCACCTTAACAATTATTTATAACATATCAACATCAACTTACAATATCATCAACATATATATAAACATAATTCAATAGCAAACAAGATATATAAACACATTTAAATACATTATGAACTTACTTATTATATTCGACTATCGAGTTGATTCATAAAGACTATTTGGCAATTTTTTCTTTTCCCTGATTTTTTTTGTTCGGTTTAATCCTTTATGTATACAATAGTTAAATTCAATTTATCAAATTCAATTACATTTCCATGCTCATGTATAAATATATGACGTATTAATTTCATTTTACAAACTTTTCCTGAACTTTTACACTTTATTCATTTTAGTCCCAAAAATTGAAACGATTATAACTTTCACATTTAAACCCCATCACTTGAAATCGATTACAAATTCCTCCATAATAGCCTTTAAATAATAAAATTTACAAAAACGTCATACTAAGATTAACACATTTTCATAATAGTCCTTAAGTTCAAAACTAACAAAAGTTCCTTTACAAAATGGTCATATTTAGCTATCGAGCTCATAAATGGACCATATAACTTCAAAAATATCTAAAAATAATTAATGAAAAGTTTCAAAACGTTTAATAGTTTTACAAAATAGTCCCCGTGTTAGCTAGATTAAGCTACAACGATCTCAAAAACATAAAAATAACTAAAAACTAACTTAAGGAGTACTCACATGCAAAGGTCGATTATGCTTCAAGAAAATGACTATGGCTTCTTGTTCCTTTTGTGTTTTCAAGTGGAAGAAAACCAAATGGGGAAGATAACCCTTATTTTGTTTTATTAAACTAACATTTAATTATTTTAAATTTTAACTTTAACATTATAAAATGATTGACAAAACATGCACTCACCGTCCATATATTATAAAAGTGGCTAAATTACCACTTAAATCAATTTAACTAAGCCAATAGACAACTAAATTCAATGAAAATTAATTTTACGGTTGTTACAATTTTGTCCTTTTTCCTTAATTAACTATTCAATCGCTAAAATTATTGGAACAAGACATAATTTTATTCTATAATAGACTTGTAAATATTATAAAATAATATTTATTGACTCGATCATCAGAAATCAAAGTTCCAAAACCACCATTTCCAGTACCACTGAAAAACAGGATGTTATAGGATTCTTGAATGGGAAGTGTATTTTGAGCAACCAAAAGGTTTCACTTATCCAAAGGACGTCATTTTGCATTTTACTTTTTTAGCAAAAGGTTAAGTGCGGAGGGTGTGATCATTTTCCATGAGTGCATCATATCTAGCCATACTTTGTGCATAAATTTCACTTGCCCTTGAGTAAAATTAAGTTTTTTGCTCAGTTTTCCTTTATACTAGTTTTATCTTTATTTCATGTCATTTTGTGTTTTAAATGTTTTTTTGTGTATTTTGGGTCATTTTTAGGATGTGTTTGGATAAAGGATTTAGAAAAGTGATTCCATTTCAATTAGGGTTTTTGAAATTCAAAAAAAGAATATACTCATTTAGATAAAAAAAATTCAAAATTTGTAAATAATTTCGAAAGGGATTTAAGTAACTCAAATTTCTTCTTCAAATTCGACCTAAAGAAGTGATTTTCCAAAATGTTCCATAAGCTTATTTCATTTAATACACATTATCCCATATAAAATAAAAAACTTAAAACTTCAAAATAATTTTTTATTTAAGTCTGATATATTTAAATTTTATTCAACTTTTGTAAGAGTTTATCAACCTTCAATAAAAGATGAGTGTTTAAAAGTGTTCACTAAAAATGTGCAACACTAAGATTGCAATAATTTTTTTTAATTAGAGGCTATATTGTGAATTGGCAGTACATTCATTCTCTTGCAAAAGTCTTATACATATAAATAATTTATCGTAATATCTCTAATGTATATGCTCTTTAGTTGTTATACTCTTTATTAAACAAATTATTTCCAATAATTGCAATACATTTCATGAACAACTCAAACCTTTTCAATTACTTTTTCTTTTATGAATAAAAAAGACCTTTGGAAGGCTCTAATCCAAATATAGGAAAAGATATTTGAATTAAATATTTTTAAAAAATAAAACTTATGGGAGTAATCAATATCTAATTTATTACATTTTTGTTTTCAAATTTTAAATAATATAAGATTCAATTTTTATTAATTTTAAATTTCTGAACGAGTTAGTGTTATAAGTCAATTAAATATCAATTTGGTTGGAGAAACGATTCAAATACTCTTACGTATTTAAACTAAATTATATTTTGATAATTGTAACACCCCTTACCTATACCCGAGACAGGGATAAGATACAGGGCATTACCGAATACATACACAGTTTTTCATGCAAAACTGGGCTATAATTTTTCTTTAAAAACAATTTCATTCATTCGTACACAAGTTGTCCTTAATATGGGCCTATGAGGCCCAAAACAACCATCGGAAGGGATTCAGGACTGAATCAAAGACTTTAGAAAAGTTTGGGAAAATTTCCTCAATGCAGTGCCACACGCCCGTATGGGACAAAGGACACGCTCGTGTTCTCTGGTCATGTAGCTCTCAAACTATGACGTCAGCATCAATTAGGGTCACACGGTCGTGTCACACACCCGTGTGGCTAGACCGTGTGGTCAATTAAAATTAAATGATTTTTCATAAAAATGGTGTAGACTTCACACGGCCAAAGTACATGCCCATGTGGATAAGTCATGTCTCTCACACGGCCAAGACACACGCCCGTGTCTTAGCCTGTGTGTTTACTACTGAGCATACTGACTTGCAAAATTAGGGTGCAAGGGGCACACGGCCTTTCAACACGCCCATGGGGCAGACTGTGTGTCACACACGGTCTAGACACATACCCATCTGTCTGCCTATGTGGACCAATTAAGGGCTATTTTCCAAGCCAATAGTCACCCTCACTCACTTATACATTTAAACACATTTCATAACATGCAACATGACATGTTTAGGCACTCAAATATTCCACACCATGGCACTCTCACATCTTCCTAATGTCATCCTATTACACATTCATTTTGTTACACCATTTAGAAGCATTCCACACCAATTTCATGCATTTGTTATCATAACTTCAAATTATGCATTCATGTTTATAGTCATTTTTAAGTCATTAGGTAATCCCTTATCTTTTAGCATCTAGTCCATACTTTATCATGCATTCACCAATCAACAACATATCACATCATCAAGGCACTAACACACACATGCATGGGCAATTAGATTACAACCCAATTATCAAATATAAGCCATATCACATTGCCATTACAAAATGAATCATCACTATCATAGGCCCTTACAAATTGGCCAAATAGCATGACACATATCACAAAATAACTAAGTTCCCTATACATGCCATACTCAAAATAACAGTTTCACTATACCCAATAATCTTTTGATAATGTGATTGAATGCTCCGACAACTTCCGATCCCTGAGCTAGCTTGGCGGAACTACAAAGGATAGAAAGGAAAATGGTTAACATTAAAGCTTAGGAAGTCCACATGCAAATAATATGCAATAGTAGTAAGCAATCAATATACAAGGACATAGCAACATATACATAAAGATTATTCATCATTCAAACCTTTTTGGCTTACTTATCACATGTACACATATATATATACTTGCTCATCACGAATCGTTCTTTGCCAAGGCATTATTCATAGGTTTAGCGTACATACCTGTACTCATCGTAGTATATCATATAACCATACCTCTTTATCGTGCCCTCCTCAGGACTTTCATCACATCATTCATTATAATACCCGTTGAACACTCGAAATACTATTGGATACACGAAAATTCGCACATAAGTGCCACATATACATACATAGCCAAAGCTACCACATAACATGTAATGCTCACGGAGGATCTATTCACGGGCTTGCTCGTATAAGCTATCGGTCAAGGTGTAACTACACGGGCTACTCACAAAAGTTGTCAGGTATCTGACCACTCAAGAATTACCTAGCCACTGGTAAGATGTAGAAGACCATTGCCCGAAACTTAATCACATGTATCGTATCCATCATGAACTCGGACCACTCAACGAGCTCGGATGCTGGCATCCATAACAAACTCGAACCTCTTAACGAGCTCGGATGCCACTTATATCACGAACCCGGACGACTCAATGAGTTCGGACTTCTTAATTCCTAATGACATGTCACTTGTATCCTAAACTATTCCTAAGGTTCAAACGGGATTTTCCTCACTTGCGTATGGTACCTTTATCACACTTGTTCGTGACGTCGTGGATAACGACCATAACATTACTCATGCTTTCATAACCATCAGTACGCATAACATTCATAATAATAACAAATATTTATCATACAATATCAATACGTTAAAATGTACTACAACATCACATTAGTTGCATATGTACTTACCTCGATACAAAAATGATGATAATCGAGCCTAATCGTTATATACTTTATTCTTCCCTCGATCAAGACCCGGTTCACGTTTTTCTTAATCTATAATGCCAAATTTAACTTATTTATTAATCACATTATTCAAATCAATCCATAATTCATGCCTTGGTAAAATTACCTTTTTACCCTAACTTTTCACTTTTTTACAGTTTAGTCCCTAAGCTCGTAAAATGAAATGCATACATTTTCTTTGTTACCCAAGCCTAGCCGAACCTTTACTATGCTCATATCAGCCCATATTTTCTCTTATTTCACATTATCACTACTTACTTTTACACTTTTACAAACAAGTCCCCTTTTTAGGTGTTTTCACTAAAAATCACTTAGTAAAATATGCTTATCATACATCAAACATTCATACTCCTCCATTAATCATTAAAATACATGCATGTTTCACATGGGTCAATTTCATACATGAACCCTAGCTCAAAATATAGCTAGAAGTGGGTAGATCATGCTTCAATGACTTTAAAAATACAAAGAACATTACAAATGGGGCTAGAGAGCACTTACAATCAAGCTTGGAAATGTTGAACAAACTCTGGCTATGGTGTCTTGCAATTTTCGGAAATGGGAGAAGAAGATGGACACTAATTTTGACTTATTTTTCCCTTTTTATTCTTTTAATTACCAAATGACCAAAATACCCTTAGGGTTTTTCTTTTAAATTTTTTCTATGCATGTCCATTTTTGTCCAAAATTATAAAAATTGGTCAAATTGCTAATTAGGACCTTCTAATTCATTATCTAAAGCAATTTCATGCTTAAAGCTTCTAGAATGCAATTTTTACATCTTATTCAATTTGGTCCCTAAAATTCAATCAGACATTTTATGCATAGAATTTCTTCATGAAACTTTCACATAAGCATGCATTCATAACATAAACCTCATAAGAATCATATAATAATTATTTCTATCTCAAATTTATGGTCTCGAAACCACTGTTCCGACTAGGCCCTAATTCGGGATGTTACAATAATTGTACTTTTATCTTTTTATATTTTTAATAAAATTAATAATAAAAAAACTTACATATAGTGAGATTTGAACCTATGATGCCAACATAAATAAAAGTTTAACTTTACCACTTTAACCAAAACTTCAATTTAATCTTTTATATAAATTTAAATATTTTTACCTGAAAAAAGTCTTTTCACCCACATCTTTCGTATCTCTACTAACTTTAAACTTTTGATTGAACTAGTTTCATGAGTCAACCAAAAAATTCGGTTGGAGAAATGACTAGATTATTATTCCATATTTAAAATAAGTTATATTATTATGAGAGTATTTCAATCTTTTTCATTTTTAATAAAACTAATAAAAAACTTACATATGATGAGATTTGAACCTAGGACACCAACATAAGTAAAACTTCAATCTTATCATTTTAATCAAGGTTTCAACTTAAATATTTCTTTTTATAAATTTTCATATTTTTACCCAAAAAAAACTTCAAACTTACATTTTATATCTTTATTAACTTTAAACCCCAAATTAACTTAAATCAAAACTGACTTAAATACTCTTTCTTGTTGAAAATAAATCATATTATTACAACTATATTTTGATGTTTTATATTTTTAATAAAACTAATAAATAATTTGGCCTAAACAATAAAACAAAAACTCAACTTTATTATTCCATGTCGATTTTTTATAAATATTAATATTTTTATTAATTTTTTACTCACGTTGTTTTTTTTTTTTTTTTTTTTTTTTTTTTGCACACCCATACGCCTGTTGTCTCTAAAACATCTGTAAAAGTCATCCCTCTAATCTGATTTTATTCCAATTTGAGAATCCTCCTCGTGTTGATTCAGGCTAGCCAAGTGTCAATCAATTTGTCTTTTTTTGAAATTTTTGCTTTTCTATTTTCTATTAGAAAGATACGAAAAGAACAAGAAAGATTGGGCTTGTCTTCGTGTTTTATTGGTTTAAAGTTTTTCTAATTTATATAAATTTTATAAGATTCATGATTTTGACATATTTATATCATGTTCATTGAGTTACTTTTGATTTTTCATATACATAAGAGTTTTATAATTATATGTAACTTGTTATATGTTTATAATTTATTTTATTTGACATTAAAAATTATTATTTAATGTGAAATATCTTGCTGTATATTAATTCACTTAGGATTTTGCATAGAATTTTGCAGTTATTCAATTTCATTTCATGGGTAAAATTTATAAATTTATTTAGAATTCTCATTTTTATACAATGTAAAATTTTTCATGTTAATAACTTATTTTACTAATATTTTGATAATTTTATAGAGTTAATATCACCCCTCAATTGATCTCAATTTAATTGTAAAATTATTAAAATTTAATTATTTTTATAAAGTAATAAATATTAAATTGATGCTTTTCGTATTTTAATAAATATAAAAAATACATCTATGATGAAAATCATAATATTTGAACTCAAAATATCATAGTGTTTACTAACTCAACTCACCATTTTAAGCAAAGTCATAATTAATTTTTTTTAATTTTTCACATACATCATAAATGTATTATAATCTAATTTTATAATAATTCAAATTTCGCTTTCTTTTTTAAATTGGAGTTATTTTAATTTATCAGTTTAAAAATTTAATTTTTTATATAGTATATTTAAATTATTGATTAATTATGAAATTATAATATAAATATATTTTTTAAAAATCGTTATAGTTATACAATAACATAAAAACATGGTACATAAAATTTTAAATTCATTTTAGGCATATTTTGTAATACAATCGCTGAAGTACAAGATTAGATTATATTTTATTTTTTCAACTCAATAAATAGATAAATTAATTTTTGTATATTAAATAAATGAATAAATTAGTAATTTTTATAAAAAAATTATTCATTTGTAGTGTCAAAAATTAATGTGATTGACAGAATAATTAGATAGTAACATGTGACTTGTCACACGTAATTTGTATAAATATAAAAAAATCAAATTTTAATAATAAAATAAATAATTTTAACAAAAAATTAACTTATTATTGAATCTAATGTATAGACATCAATATATCAAATTATCAATATGCACAGTACAAAAGGTAAAATCCTAAAACATAGAAAATGCTTTTCCCGCATACTTTTGTAATAAAAGGTAATGGATAGAGGTTTTCAAGTATATTCATTGGCATATTCTTAAAATATTAGAAAACAGAACCCACGCTGGTGCTTAATCTATCAATTTGGATGATAAGGAATTGATATGACCACTTCACAATACAATTCTAGAAGAAACGCTTTTTCGGTTTTCCTCTCTTATATATTGGATTAATTTCCCCCACTTATATCGTCGTAAACAACACTTACAAAGCTGTTCTTATACCAATAAACTCCAATAGTCGACACGTGTGTCTGTCTCGTACACCCAAGGTCTTTTTTTTCTTCAGGAAATTGAGCACCAAATTTGTTTTTCTAAAGAGGAAAAAGAAAAAAGGTTGTCCCAAGTGGGAATTACATTTAACTGGGTCGACTCTTGTAGCTCGATAGCTTGCCACGTTAAAAGTTTCTTAATTGTTAATATGTATTATTTTTATTTCATAATTTTTTTATATGAACTTTTATGCTATACTACCATTATTTTCAGTATCATGTTCACAAAGGCGTGCCATTTTTAGAGTCTTGACTCGTTTGCGCTTTAAAATTTTTAAAAAAATTTAATTAGGTTCAAAATTTTATACTTTTAAAGTTTTTAAAATATTTTAAATATACTCTTTTAAATTTTTGAAAATTTTAATTAAACTTTCTTAAAATTTTTTGAAAATTCTCATAATCTCATAAAAATTTCAATTAAACCCTCAATATTTAAAAAAAATTATTAAATTCTTAAAATTTTTGAAAATTTTACCATCCAAAATGCCAGAATCCGCCATGTTGATGTTGTTTTCTATTTATCGAAGTTTATATAATTTATTATAATAACTCAATTAGACCTGTTGTATGTAACTTCATCTTTCTCCTTTTCTTTACATATTATATAATATTACTTTAATTTGAAAAGAAAATTATATCTTGTTATTATATTTATGTTATTTTGTATTTAATATAAATTATATAATTTGCTGCACATCTATATTTTGTTTCATGTGCATTTTAACATTTTTGTATATTTATGGTGTAAACATGGAATTTTTCGTCAAATCATTAGATTTTAATATTTTTATTTTTATAGAGATAATTATTAATTTTATATATAAATTTTATAATTTGATACAAAATTTTTATTTGGTGCAATTATATTATGAAACTTGAATTGTGGGTATATGTATACATAAAATTTTTATTTTGATTTAATTATACACATTTAAAGAAATTAATATATACATTTATTTTCATATTAGATTAATATAACTGTTTGTGTATGTAAGATCCATCATAAAATGGTGCTAATTCGATAATGTTGTTAGTGATTTTTAAAAGTTAAATCAAATTAAAATTTCATGTATAAAATAACACAAAATCGAAGTTCATATATGACATTATACATTAGATTAAAGTTCATATATATAGTTTTGATTTTATCCCTTTTTATATTATCTTAATTCATTTCATATTTTGTATAATTTATTATAATAATATAATTTTAATCTTAAATTTATTTATTTAAAATTTTAATAAATACAAATATTATACATTAAGACTTCAATTTAACGAAAGCATACTTGAACATATATATACGTATGAGCTCTCGTATTTGACTTGATGATTAAATGTTGTTCACCTATAGAACTCACCTGGATTTGAGTCTTCGAGAGAGTAAGTGATGGATCTTTTCTTGAGAAGCTTTTAGTGGACGTAGTGAGTACGTGTATGGTGTGGGTGTATCCTTACCTTATATATGAATACCAACACTATAATTGTACGATACCAAAAGGAAACATATATATATATGCATATGATTGATATGTTGTCCTTTGGTTCATATTCGTAACATGTAATTTTTCGTCACATCATGAGTTTTAATACTTGTTTAAAATTTTTATATAATTTCAATTTATTTCATAGTTTCATTAAATTTATTATAATAAATTAATTTTAATCTTAAACTTATTTATTTAACATGGAAATAATTATAATTATTATACATTAAGACTTCAAACTAATGAAAGCATTCTTTAACTTATATATGCATATAATTGATATGGTGATTAGACGTATTCATGGGTCGGGTCATTCGGCCTGGCCCGAAGGCTGCCCGAAATGTGAGAGAGTTTGGGCAAAAATATAAACTCGAAAAATGGGCTTAAACAAAAAATAAGACTCGTTTAAAAAACGGATCAGGCCTCGAGTAAGGCATTTTTGGCCTGGGCCCGGCCTGGCCCAAATTAACTAAAGGACAAAACAAACTATTTTTTAAAATATTATTTTCTCGTTGTTTTCTCTCTATTTTGTTACCATTTTACTTATGTTGCTACTATTTTGTTGTTATTGTTTGGATATTGTATAAAATATTTTTTTATTATTTTAAAGACATTTGTTAATTTTGTTATTATTTTAGAGACATTTGCTTGTTAAGTTGCATCTATCTTAGTGTTATTTAAGTATATATATTTTTTAAAATTTATTTTTAATTTTTTGGGAAATATTTATTTTGATGTTTTTAATATTTTTGATGTATTATATATATTTTAAAATTATATAAAAAAATACTATAAAATTAATATGGGTGGATCAAGTTGGGCCCAGGTTGTAGTATTTTTATTCAGATCAAGCTTGAGCAACATTTTAAGCCCATTTTTTGGGCCCGGGCCTAGCAAACAAACTTACATTTTTAGTTAAGCCTAGCCCGGCCCGGCTCATGCACATCTCTAATGATGATGTCCTCTCCTTTATTTTAAGCCAGAAATATGTCGTCTTTTTTTTTCCTTTTTCTTTTTGTTAGCCAGAAATAGATAATAATAAAAAGAAATTTGTTTACTCTTCAAAAAAAATTTTCTGCCAAATAATTTTTAATGTTTGACGTTATGATTTACTCAGGAACAGGCTTCCAGCATCGCCACGAGCCTCCTGCTGCTATTTGACCTATGTTACAGAAGGATGCTGCTTCACTCTAGGTGCTGGTATTTAGTCTAATTTGTCTTTGAACTCTTTATTTGTACCCACCCACTCCCCCCCCCCCAAAAAAAAAAAAAAAATCACCAGTTCGATTTGATCAGATTCGAGCTGTGAATTGGCATACATCTAATAAAATACACTAACTTCGATGATATTTAAAAGGTTTAACTTTGTAGATGTTTGGGATAGAGATAAAAACAATGCCAAAATCAAGCTGCTAAAAGAAATGAGTTAACCATTTGAAGAATATAAGCTTCAAGTTTTATTCATAATATTTAGTTCAATACCAGATTTGCCTTTATTGCCAGTGAAGCAGAGAAATATATAGAATACATATAGATATTATATATAAAAACTAATGGAACATTCATCAATATCCATGCTCACTAGTCATCATAATTGACTTAGTTTCACACCAGATTTGCCTTTACTCCTAGTGAAGCATAGTAGTACACATAATACATACACATTAGATACATATAT
Source organism: Gossypium hirsutum (assembly GCF_007990345.1). NCBI lineage: Eukaryota > Viridiplantae > Streptophyta > Magnoliopsida > Malvales > Malvaceae > Gossypium > Gossypium hirsutum. Next base: position 62,715,043 of record NC_053426.1, read on the forward strand.
AAAACCTAATGGAACATTCATCAATCCATGCTCACTAGTTATCATAATTGGCTGATTAATCAAGTAATTAATCAATCAATCCTTCTTGTGTTCTTGATCAGCACGTCGTACTTCAAGGCCGCCATCAGGTCTCTTCTCAAGTGAATAAGGCATATAGGTTCCTAGAATTCTGTCCCATATGTCAAAGTAGACAGAGAAGTTGTATTTGGTACCATAAAGCTGATGGTGGACATCATGGTATGCCGAATTGTTGTTAAAAAAGAGGTAAAAGGGGTTTCCGGGAAGCTTCATCCCGCAATGATCATCCACTAATTTAAGGATGGTAAAGGAGGAGAAAAACATGGCAGTCCGAGGAGACATGCCGGAGAGGAGTACAGCTAATGTTCCGCCCATGGTGTCCAAGAACCCCTCAATTGGATGCATATACTGTCCTCCAAATGAATAGGGAACAACCAGCCGGTGATGCGGAACATGAAGGTGTTTGTATAAAAACTTGTTCTGATGCAAGTACCAATGTACAAAAAACGACCATGTATCTATCACCACCATTGCTATCACCAATTGCTTGGCTAGAAGAAGCAAGGTTAGTGATTTCTTTGGAGATGCCTCACCATCTTTTTCTCTTGTTACCTGCAACCAAAACAAATTAAGTTCCAAGTTCTGATACAAATAGAAAATGGTGGTGCTCTGATATTTTATCTGATCCTTGAAAGTTACAAACTTACAATAAAAAGAAGAAAAATTTTGTTTATAATTGCATCCAAAGAAAGGAAAAGAAAAGAAAAGCCATTAATTGCTACTCATACCGCATACGTGAAGAGGTTAATAGCAATTGACATGACTTGATGGCAAAGAACGGCTTTGAAGACTTCCTTTCTGGACACCAAATTCTTCTCCTCCTCTTCTTTCTTGGAGTGCAACTTGTACTTCTCAAACCTTGACTCAAACATCACATACATACCTGAGTATATCCAATAAACAGCAATTGGCACCAAAGTGGCCAGCAATTCCTCCGACGTTACAAAAGCCATCCCAGTTTTTGAACTTAATCTCCCTTTCAAGTGTTCAATTCTAATAATAGCAATGGAAATGTGTCTTGTTCAATTACACTATGCAATAGTCTTCTTATAGTTCATAATTGACAGTGATTGAAATTCATAAAATGTAACTAGAGCATGGAATAAGGGGAAAATTTTTTTATATATATTTGCGTATATACACCTTTAATTGTTGACCATTCAAAACACAAAAAAGTAAGAATTTTGATTGTGTAAAATTTATATGAAAACTTTAAGCCAGAAATATGTTGTCTTTTTTTTATGTTAGCCAGAAATAGATAATAATAAAAAGAAATTTCCTTACTTTTAATTTTTTTTGTCAAATTTTTATTTCTTGATGCTATGATTTATCATTTTTCCTCTCTCCAGAATAATAGAGAGAATACATATCATCATTATATCTTTTGAAAAAGGAAACCACTACATCAATTCAAAAAGAAAAATTAGAAAAGAAAAAAATAAAAAAAAATATGTGATAGTTTAATTGGTGTACCCTGATGGAAATGATTGAAGCTTTTCGTCTTATGTTTGCCTAAACAAAGCTTATTTTTAATTGTCTTAAAAGAAAAAGAAAAACGCTTTTTAGTTATTTTATTTATTAATTTTTAGTTATCTTAAGTAACTTTAAGATAGATTTAAAAAATCTAGAATATATCCCCATAAAAGTAATTGGATAACTCTTAGGATCCTTACTATAATTTTGCTTTGAATTTCCTCCAATCTCATCACAGTTTCATTGTTGAGGTGTTGGATAAATTTTCAGTAGGATAAACGTGCTTCTCTTTTTCTAATTCGAGCTTATCTTTAATGGAGTAATTTTATCCCGTCCAATTTTTGAATTATTATTTATTATATTATTTTTTTAATACAATTGAAGTTTAATTATTTTAAATTATTATTTAATATGAAAAGATTTTAATATATTTTATAAATGAGCGTAAATATAATTTTGAATAAATTTTAATTAAGGGCGAGTAAAATTCAATTCTAACTCAAAAAAATTGAAAAAAAATTTAAATTTTGAATTATTCGAGTTAAATTAATCGAGTTAATCAAATCAACTCGATTTTTTTCTAATTTCGTGTTCGAATTTAGTTAAATTTTTAATTTAAATAATTCGAATAAATTAAATATCTAACTCTTTTACTTTCTTTCTCCTTAAACCTCCTCCTTAGAAGTCAAAATCGTTTTACTTTCCCAAAAAAATTAACTTCATCAAAGCCCACATTTTTTTTCTTTTATGTTCCCACAAAACTTTTATTCCCCAAACTTTTCAAAAAAAATTTTCCATTTGCTTTCCTACAAAATTTTAATTTTCTCTTAAATCCCAAATTTTTTTTCGAATTTATGTCTACTATTTATATTATTGAATTAAATTTCACATTTTGTACTATTTATATTATTATGTTGTTTAATAATATTGAATCTTTTTCAATTTCTGTTAAAATTAAATTATTGATGATGACATAAAATATTCAGTTAAAATTTTTTGTTGGTATCAATTTCATATTTTATCTTTAAAATAACTTTTATTAAAAAGTCACATTTTTATATTTAATATATTTTTTAATTTCAAAATACATTGTGGCAAGAACCAGAAGATAATTGAAGCAACTAAGCAAGCAAAGATGTTAACTTGTATATAAAATATTAATAAATAAATTATAAGAGAATAAATTATGAGAATATGAAAGTTAATAACAAATTTAATTATGGTGGGTAAATTTGATTATGCTGGGTGGCAGTGGTTATAAGGACCCGAAGTCATTGTTTTAGTTTAACTCAAACAAATATATTTGATTCAATTCAAGAAAATTTCAAATCGAGTTAGGATCATAAAATAAGATTTGTCAACTCGATTAACTTAAAATTTTTTTATTCGATTCGATCAAATACTCATCCCTAATTTTAATAATTTTTTGATAATAATTGTATTTCTTTTATTCCACAAGTAACTTTAAAAAATTGGCATCTGCCCCCTCCTTTTTTTTTTTTAAATATTTCAACCTTTACTCCTCCTTTTGGTGTCTAAAATCTCCACTTAGAGTATACCAAATATTTTCTTTTTTTTTTTAATATAAATAAAATTTTAATATTTTTATTTTGTATCATATAGGATGAGTATTTAGTATACTAGCAATATATCCTGTTCTTGCTTGCGGCAATATACCAAATAATTTCTCTTATATATAAACATATGTTATGTCTTGGATGATTATTTTGTACTCTCATATCACTATTTTTTTTTCAATATTAAGAATAAGAGATTAAAGTAAAACGATTTAAACCTATACCGAACAAGTATCTGAAAATAACTTTGAACACCATTCCGTTGAAAGTTATCTCACCGCCTGAATCAATTCAAACATATATTTTATACTACTGTAATACTTGATCTTAATACTATATTAACTGATCACAGGGAGTCAATTTTACCATCAAATAGACCCCTTAAAAATCAAATATTTGAAAATAAACGAAAACACACATATAAAGGACTTAGCAAATTGATGTAGCGAGTAATTAAAATAAACTAAAATATATTTTGAACCTATGTACATGCTAAAAATTTATTTGATATAGCTTTCATGCATTTTAATATTTTTTTATTAATTTTGTGTCATTTTATTTTGCATAAGCCATTATAACAATTTAATTTAGAAAATGATATATATGTTCATGTTATATTATGTCTAAACTCATCTCATTTTATATAAATTTTAATAATATTCAATTTAGGGAAAAAAATTGTGGATTCATATCGTGTTTTTGTTTTGTGTATTTAAATTGTTGTTCAATTTTATAAGCTTTTATATGTAATTAATTTGTCATGTAAATCTCGGTAGTTGATGTGTTTGTACCATTTTTGTATTTTTTATAAAATAATGTTGATTTTATATGATTTCTTAGTTGAACTAATATTTTAGATAATACATAATAATAATTTAATTTTTAATCTAAATTCTTTTTTATAATTAAAGAAGAATTCGGTAAAATATATTATCATTCTCTCCATCCCTTCTGTCATCAGCCATTCCTACAAATAAAGAAATTCTTGGCCTTTCTTACTTTATCCTAGCAAATAATAACATAATTACCCTCAGAGCTCAAAATACTATAATTAGGTTGTCAGTATCAAAATCAAATTCTGCAAATTAACCCCTTTTCTTGGATGCTCTAGTAATTCTCGAGGTGCGATGTGTAATATCCAAATTAACTTAATCCCCATCTATTGATGTTTTGTCATCATAAATAAAAAATATTCCATCCATGTCGTCAAGTATAGAAGCTCGATTAATCCAGCTCAAGAGGTCTAAAGCTCACGGAGCGTGTCTCTGAAAACCAAAATCACATACTCAGAATGAGCCCGCAAGCTATAGCTTATAACAAAACCAAAATAGTTCACATTTGCTCTTAAACATTACTTGAAAATAAAAAAGATAGTAATATATTGATTCTCCGAATAAATTCAATTAAATTTTGATTTCTTATTTCTTTAAATTAATTTTTAATTAGAGAGACTCAGGTCCAAAAATCAAATTCCAGTGTCGGTCCAACTTTCAGGCCAAATTGAAGTCCAAATCTGTACGAGTTAATAGCAGAATCAAGGCAAGGGCCTGATATTAAAAGTCCAAAATCATGTACAAGGTCCGGTTAACATGTTACAAAGCGCAAGTTCTACGACAAATTCACAGTTTGGAATTAGGTTTCAATTGGTGCCCCCGCTTCTCATTGCATAGGAAATTGTTTTTTCTTAGAATGAATCTTAATTTTAATTATTATTTTTTCCAGAAAAGGAAGAGCACCAAATAGAGATCACAATCGGGATATGGAAAGGCACACAATAAATCAGAGAATATACACACAAAAATTACCAAAATGCACTCTGTGTTGTCACAAAGCTTATTCCTGCAAAAATTAACAAAACAACCCAAGTATCCAAACAGCGCGGAAAATACAAGAAATTCAGCAGTTTAACCAAAAATTACTTTCAAAGGTTCGGTTTTTATGTTGGCATGATGTTTTGAAAACCAATTAAAACCTGAAGTTTAACCAAAACATTTCAAATACGAAAAACAAAGTTGGAGAAGAGAACTTAACGATATGGTGATTCAGCAGGTATTAAAACCTTCGCAACGAAGAGGGCTTTGAACCTCATATTTCCGAATGGACTCGTGGAAGAGAAGGGCTTTTCTTTAGGTGCTCTCAAAGAGGATAAAATAATGTTTTGAAGGGTTTTTTTCTTAAAGTGTTTTCAAAGAGGATGAAATCATGTTTTATTTTTACGCATTTCATGGAGCAAGAGAATTAAGTTTTTTTTTTTTTTTTTGGTAGCCATGGGGAAGATGGGAGGTTAGGAAGATCGGCTGCGAGACAGATGAGAGAAAATGGAAGAGGCAGCGCATGAGAGTATTGAGAATGGACGGGATCCCTATGCTTTTATAATTAGGTTAGTATGAGGATATGGGAAAATTCCAACATAAATATGCCAGTTTTATCCCGCATTCATTTTGGTCCCTCATTCGGGTTTTTTTTTTTTCGTTTTTATTATTTTCACATCACATATGTACTCGGGCAGGAGGTCAGATATTTGCGTTTTTTTTAATCCAAATTTTAATTCGTAAATTTATCTAAAAATTTGAATTTCTAAATTACACAAGTATTTCTTTCCTAATGTGAATCTATATTAAATATTGTTATTACTTTAATATTTGAATTTACAAAAAAAATTAAATTTAGTATTTTCAATTATATGTTAGATATCTTAATCTGCCAAAAATTCAAATCTAAATATGTGAAATAATATAAAATTGAAAAAAAACTAATTTTAAATATTTTTTTCATAATTAACAATAGATAAATGCAAAATAAAAATAGTTAAAAAACAATCTAATCAAATTAAATATAGGGATTTCAGAACAAGATAAATATACTTAACATAAACATACAAATTCCAAAAAAAAAAGTTACAAGTTACAGAACAATTGTGAAAAATCTGAATTTAACATTTTCAACTGTATGTCAAATATCCTGCAAAAATCCCAATATGAATAAAAAAAAGTAGTTTTAAATAAAATTTATTTATAATTAACAATAAATAAATACAAACTAAATTAAACATAACAATTTCACAACAATTTAAATATACCTAACAGTTGTCGATTGAGTCTTAGTTCGATTGGCATGGGCATTATTGCCAATGCAGGAGGATGTAGGTTCAAGTGCAGTGAAGTGCATTATCTTCCTATTTATGGGTTAGGGAGGGGCTATGGATAATTCTAAGTATTGTGTTAAAAAGAACATATATGATTAGAACTTTTGAGATTGTTTAAACCTAACAACTTAAACATAATAATTTCAAACAAATTAAGAGATACATAACAATCCCAAATAATTTAACCCTATTTATATAATTCTAATTGTATATATTATAATACACCATAAAGTTAGTTATCTTTTAAAGAAGAATATTAATATAAAGAGAGTAACGAAATAGAAACAATAGAAAATGGGTAGGAAGACAAACTAACCCTAAGTCAATAGGCTTACCCCATACGCTCGATCCTAACATTTGTCCTAAACCTAGTGTCAACATGAACATAATCAGAAAGCAAAACCTAAACAAGGGGGCACAAAGTTCCAAGTAACATGATGAGCATGCAACACAACTAGCCGGGCCAAAGAGTGGCATTGTTTACATTTCGTCAAATTCATCAAAAGGACACATCAGTAAACTAATTTTTCAATACAAGTCAATAATGCAATTTCATACCAAATTCTAATATACTAGTCAAACGGCTAACCAAAGCTCTATAAACCCGTTGATTATCAAGCTCGAAAATAACCTTATCCATATTCGCCTGTTTGAGCCAGTAGTGTCATTGCCATATTTACCAGACAAGCAACCTTCTATAAAACTAGCAACAGTGACAATTTCCACATTAAAGCCCAGTGAATCCCACACCTTAGTAGCTTTGGGGAAAAAGAATAATGCATGATTCAATGTTTTCAGCTCGCTACATAAGCAACGATAATCAATTTAAGCTCAATATACACCAAATGGGTGAATTGATGTTTTAAAAATTTAAAGAAAAGATGACAATCAAAGAGGACTCAAGAATTTATAGTGGTTTGACCCTAATTGCCTACCTTCACTACCTTAGCTTACCACAACTAAGGATTTCCAAGATTCACTCATTGAACCTTTTAAAGACAAGGTTTAAACTTTATAATTTCTATCTTTTCAAAAGGAAAAATATGACCTGTCACACCCGAATTCCTTTAAACTCAGAAATTTAGAACATTTAGGGGTTAAACCGAAAGAGATTGCAAACTGGTTATGTTCATTGAAAAATTAGGAAAATATAGAAATGAATGTAGCATGGTTAGAATCTAAATCTAAATCTAAATCAATAGAATTAGAACCATCGTGTTCCATAGTGGGGGACAAAATGATTATGAATGGGTGGATGTTGTAGGATTAGGGATCGTGCAGGAAGGGCTATAAATAGCTGAGAAATGACTTCTCGAGAGACTTCTTCTCCAGTCTGTTTTGTTTTTTTTCTTCAACTTCTTCCTTAGAAGCTCTTGGAGGAGATGCATACGAGGAAGCTCTGCATGGAGTGATAATCGAGAGGTTTAATATGGAAAATTAGAGAAACCAGTAAACTGGTAAGGTTTCGAGCCCTTCAGTGTATGTAAGACTTAGAAAAATAATGTAACACCCCCAACTCGTATCTGTTGTAGAAGTAGGGTTACGAGATCAATTCACAACATATAGCATACATTTATCAAACATAAATCATTCAATCTCATAAATCATTCAACACAATCACATTGTCCCTTATAAGGGCCTATGGGGACTTAAACATGCTTTAGAAGTGGTTTGGGACTAAATCGATAACATATGAAAATTTTGGAAACTTAGAAAAAAATTTCAACCATACAAGGGTCACAAGCCCGTGTGATAGGCTGTGTTCCTCGCATGGCTCCAGATACGCCAGTGTCTCAAGCCTGTGAAATTTGGAGGGTATACTGACTTATGCAATATGGCCAAGTCTCACGCTCGTGTGCTAGGCCGTGTGCCAATTAGGGGATATACTGACTTGTACCACACGGCCAGTCACACGCCTGTGTGTGAGACTGTGTGGAGTATACGGACTTCAATTTAATTTCATCACCAGGGGACACACGGCCGTGTAACATGACCGTGTGTCACACACGGTTGAGACACATGCCCGTGTCTTTACCCGTGTAGACAAAAATAGGCCATTTGCAAGGCCAATTTGTCACCCCAACTTCCATGCACCTACAAAAGGTAAAATGGTACCATTTCATCATACAATTAGGAAGGCAAAATCATCAACCATTATAATTTCATCTATTCCAATTCTCAAATTTCTACCATTTACTTAGCCAAAACAATTTCAAAATAATATGGTTCATTTACCATAATTCACACAACCATTTGAGCATCTATAAACCATAACCACATTCATACCAAAACATACCAAAATAAGCTATCACTCATGGCTATATATGTACAAACCAAAACATATATATTTACAAGCCATTTCTAATAGCCAAACACACATCAATATTAACATCATTTACAAGCCAAATCTCATGGCTCTGATCACAACTAAACTACGACATTTAGCCTATACATGCCATATGCCAACAATGTATAATCCAAAAGTACCAACTTAGACATTTGATAGTGTGATGATGTTCCCAACGACTCCCGGATCCAAGCTAGCCTTGATTCACTATAAAACATAGAAAAATAACACGAAGTAAGCTTCATAGCTTAGTAAGCCCGTATGTGAACAATGAACAACTATCACCATTCATTCATCATTCATCATTCAAATAATAGAAAACGATATACAACAATTCTATTAAATCTCAAGGCTATTAAATGGTCATTCACATAACTTACGAAGGAAGTCATCAATTCCATAGTTTTAATGCTCAATTCATTACCGTACGTACCTGTACCATCTCATACCAATCTCATACTCAACTACATCTTTCATTTACCTATTGAACCATTCAGAATAGAAATCGGATACTCAAGGATCTCAATCGATAAGTACCTATACCATGCTCCGAAGCCAAATCAAGGTAACTTATCCCCGAAGTACCTATACCATGGCCCGTAGCCAAATCAAGGTAACTCATCTCCGAAATACCTATACCATAGCCTAAAGCAAAATCAAGGTATAATTCGCACTGAAGTGCCGATGTCGTGGCCTGAAGCCAACACAATAACCTAATGACATTTCACTAGCATCCTAAACTATTTCTAAGTTTCAACTGGGATTTCATGCTTGTCGAATCATCGTCGAATCATTCTCGAACTTGTCCGTAATCACATAATCACAAATCACACTATATCCAAGAATATGAAATACAATTAAAAATAAACTCATTGTCTGACACCTTTTACCCGTGTCCGATGCTTGTACAGGGTACGAGGCATTACCGTATTTAATTGTTCACAAGCATGCAAAAACCTGCCATAAAATTTCTTTTAATTCAAAACTTTTCAAACACATGCATGTCGTCCTTGTAACACCCCCACCCGTATCCAACACCGGGATAGGGCTAGAGGCGTTACCTAGATTTCACGTTCATGAATATATCAAATCAAGTCACTAAGTTGTGCTCTAATTTAAAACTTTTCAAACATGTATATCATTTCCCTTAAACAGGCTTTTGATACCTAAAACATGTCTAGAGGTGGCGCGGGACAAAACCGAGAACGTTTGATAAACTTTGGGCACCTTGGAAAATTTTCCTTATCTTAAAGTGTTACAAGCCCGTGTAGATGGGCCGTGTGGACTCACACGCCTATGTGACTTGGGACATGCCCATGCCCTTCGGCCGTGTGCAACACTGACTTATCAACATGGCTGTGGCACACGTCCGTGCTGCCTACCCGTGGGCAACACTGTCTTTTAGACACGGCAAGGACATACGCCTGTGTGGCCTACTCGTGTGCGTTTTTGATTTAAAATTTTAAGTGTAGGGGACACACGGCCATAGCCCACACCCATGGGATGGAACCGTGTGTCATACATGGCCTATACACACGCCTGTGTGTCCGACCATGTGGACCCTAATAGATTATTTTCCAAGCCTTAAGTCACCCCTTTCTACTCCTTATACCTAGTAGTTACCAAGTTCAAAGGAAAACATGATTATACACTTGTAAATAATCTTGATAAAACTAATTGTATGGAAACCTCATATCATTGGTTTCATACATGAAAGGTTATTTCCCATTTAGCGTTTATGGGTTTCCATGTCACTTTAATTCGTCCGGAATTGGCTCGTTCATGTAACTCATTGCCAATTGGTAATAACCCATCACTTGTAAATAGAACCATACAAAAATTCGTAGGTCATAGCCTACTTCAATTAAGCCAAATTTTCATGGCCATATACAACAGATAAACATATTTTTACATGCCTTCATTTGGAAAATCAGATGACACATATAACAAAATACTCAAAAATCTTATACATGCCATTAAACAAAATAAAAATGTCTTTATACCAAAGCTTGACTAGTTGATAGTATGTCGACTCTCCAATTATCTTTCAGCCCTTATAAGTCCTTGAGCTCCGTGAAATAAGGAAAAAGAGAGGGGTAAGCATTTTCATGCTTAGTAAGCTCAAATAATCGGAAAGTAAACTTACCAAGTAATTATCATACATCCATATTTAAATCATGAAATCTTCAATCATGAAATGATTCCCTATCACATGCACTCAATCAATAAGTTAGTCACATAACAAATCATCATGTAATTTATGTAGGTGAGCTCATTATTCATCATCTTATTGACATACATCATATTAATCCCGTTGAGCTTCTAGGAAATCTCGATGGAATACCCATTATCTGTCAATTCTTATGAATGATCATTTCACATATATGCACTCCCGCCAACCTCACATCCTATGGTAAGATTACTAGTCCAGGCTAAATCCCCCATATCATGAACTCATAAGGTGATGTCGGGATTACTAGTTCAAGCTAAATCCCTTATAACGACAAACACCCTTAATGAGCTCGCATCTGAATTACCAGTCCAGGCTAAATTCAGACCCCATACGGATTACCCGTGCACACATATTCTTCGGGAGGCTCGATCATTTAAGGAACACCCGTCCGAGCTAGATCCTTTTCATACTTGAGATCACGGATTACCTGTTCGGGCTAAATACTTACTGCAACACATGTAGGATCTCAAATCACATGTAATTACGGGTTATCATCGAATTCCCTTTGTCAACCTCAACCGAGACATTTTTTACATGTTACCATTAAATATGCATTTCTATGATATTTCATGCCAATAATAAATGCAGTCATTATGCATTCATAAATCATACAATTATGCATATTAGGGGTTTACTTTAAGTTATCCGAACTTACCTGGTAATTGTTTCGGAGTTGTGATTCAGTTATTCCAAAACCTTGCGTTTACCTCGATTGACCTCCGAAATTTGTTCCTCGGGGTCTATAACAACAAAATTATATCATTAATACCCCATATTATACATCACAAGTATAATTCTCACCCCCGGTCCAAATGACCGTTTTTCCCCTAACCTCTGATATTTTTACGATTTAGTCCCTAGGCTCGTATAATGAAACACAAGCAATTTTTACCTTACTCAAGCCTAGCTGAACACTTTTCCCTCTTATGGTAGCCCACATTTTCCATCATTTCCACATTTCTACCACACATTTTACAACTTTTGCAAAAAAGTCCCTTTAGGGGTTTTTCATGAAAATCACCTAGGAAAAGTTGTTTAACATCTTCAAACTTTCATATCCCTCCATAAAAACATCAAAATACAAGTAACTCATGCATGGGTAAATTTTCAAACATGAATCCTAGCATGAAATATGGTAGAAATGGAGAGAGTAAGCTACCGAGACTTTAAAATTACGAAGCATATTAAAAATGGGGCTTGGGAGCACTTACTAATGAGCTTGGAAAGCTTGAAAGCCCTAGCTATGGAAACCCTAGAAATTTCAACAGCATGGAGAAGAAGAATGACTGATTTTTGGTTCATTTTTCCCATTTTATATCACTTAAATGCCAAATGACCAAAATGCCCTCAGGCCCTTTCTTTGAAATTTCACCCATGCAAGCCCATTTTTGTCCAAAATTTTAGAAATTGGGAAATTACTCTCCAAGACCTTATAATTCATAACTCAAATCAATTTGATACAAATTGCTTCTAGAATCCAAGTTTTGCAATTTATTCAATTTAGTCCTGAATTTTCCAACTAGGCACTTACTCAAAGAATTCCTTCATGAAACTTTAACACATGCATATTTTTATATTCTAAGCCTCGTAATAATCATAAAATAAATATTTTGATGTCGGATTTGTGGTCTCAAAATCACTATTCTAACTAGGCCCTATTTTGGGATGTTACAGTCCCTTATTTGGGTCAACGAAGCCCAAAACATACATCGACATTGATTCGAGACTAAATCGAGAACTTGAGAAGTTTCAGGAAAACTTAAAAAATTTTCCCCTAAAACAGGGTCACACGCTTGTGTGGACATAGGGACACGCCCGTGTCCTCAGGCCGTGTAACTCTCTGTTTATGACGTCAGCATGCAAACCACACAGCCGAGCCACATGCCCGTGTCTCCAGGTTGTGTCCCTCACACGGTTGAGACATACGACCGTGTCTCAGCCTGTGTAGTCAACACTTAAGCTATTTTCCAAGCCTTCATGTTACCTATATACCCTTACAACCTTATACATATTAAAACCGCAATTCATGGCCTCATTTTAGTGATTAAACACTCTTTATTTAGACATATTCATAACATTAACATGTCCTCTTACAAGCAATGCATCTAATCATGCAATACCAAGTCTAGATTTCCTTAATTCACATTCATAAGACTTGTCATTTTAATGATCACTTCTACCATTATACTATGGTTACCAACCATGCATGGCAAACAAACATAATCACATCATAAACATTAGACATGACACGAATAGCTAGGTTTACAAGCCATAACCAATATGAGTCACATCTCATGGCCATATACGTATAACTCAACATAAACCAATACATTTGGCCAAAGCATAATAATACATGTCAATAAACTAGATCCCTATACATGCCACTCACTTGAAATTTCTAATATATGCTTCATTATTCCAATCGTAGTGACTTGATAGTGTGATGCTACCTCCGACAATCTCCAACCCTGAGCTAACTTGACAAAGCTAAAAGAAACGAAAAGGAGAGGGTAAGCTTTATAGCTTAGTAATATTGTATGAAAATAATAAGCAATTTATCAATATGCTTCCACCAATTCTTACAACATGATCTCAAGGTAATACTACCATAACTGTCTTTTTACCTATGTTTTGGTCAATCTATTTTCTCGAGTTACAGTCACTAAATTACTTATATCTGGAGTTATGGGACTCAAAATTAAGATCTGAAAATTTTCCAAGAAACTAGACTCATATTTTTTCTTACCATAAAATTTTCAAAATTTTTTGTTTAGCCAATTAGTACAGTTTATTCTTCAAATTCACCCCTGTTCTGCTGCTTGACAGCTTCCACCTTTCATTACTAAAAATTAATTAACTCCTCACACGGGATTCGAATGAGGTTACTGTTTATTTACTTTGAAAATAGACTCATTTAATATTTTAATGATATAAATTGTAACCCATAATGATTTTTGTACAATTTTTAATTATTTTCCCAATTCAAGACAGTGGATTTCGAAATCATTCTAACTATGTCTCACAACAATTTAAATATTTCATAATATGAAATTCTTTTGCTTACACCGTTTCTTTTATGTGAAACGAGACTCATTAAGCTTTAATTTAATATTTTATTCAGCCTCTAACTCAATTTTCATAATTTTTGGTGGATTTTCAAAGTCAAACTACAACTGCTGTCCAAAACTATTTTAGTGTAAGTTAATGATACTAAGTTTATCACACCTTATTAATTCATTTTCACCACATTGGTAAAGATACATATTTATACACCATAAGTATAGACCTAAAATCACAAGGCCATCACAAAATAATTCTCATAGACATGAATTGCCTATTTATATCTTCACCAAATGTGCGTAATAAACTGAAATTATTTCTCATGAGCTTGGCACACATTCCTGTGTTACGCTACATGCTTATAATCATTCCTTACTTATCATACAGCATGAATTGAATTCACATCTCATCAATTTCATGTAAGTATCTGTACCACTCACCACATGGTCATAAGTTCTCTCATTTCATTATAAATCATAAATCTTCTATTGAACCATTTGGAATACTACAAGATATTCATTACCCCCAAACATGGGATAAGATGCCGACGCCATGTCCCAGACATGGTATTACATTAGCTAACACATCAAAGTCGATGTCATGTCCCAGACAGGTCTTACACTAACTTTCATATATCGAGGCCGATGCCGTGTCCCAGACAGGTCGTACACTAGCTTGTATATCTTGAGGCTGATGCATGTCCTAGACATGTCTTACGCTAGCTCTCGTCTCAATACCGATGCATGTCCCAGACATGTCTTACACTGGCTTTCATAATGTGGCCAGTGCATGTCCCAGACATGTCTTACACTAGCACACATATCACCCAATGTCATGGTATGAATAATCAAGTCTATTCCAAATGTTCAACTGGAAGTCTTTGTTACATTAATTCTCATAATTCACGTTCTCATCACAACTCAACAATTCATTCCGAACTAATGAAATAATACATGATAACATTTAATTTTCATTATTTTGTACAACTTACTTGTTCCAATGGAATATCATATTCCATCAAATTTCCAAGCATTCAATCAACACATAAATGTTATTAACAGTTTGGCATCACTTTCTCATATACAAAATTATCAACATAAAATTTAATACAATCATAGCAAGATATATTTTCAAGTATATTAACAATAGCATGGATATCATGCTTATTTAATCACACGGACTTACCTCGAATGCAATTTTGGCTAATTACGCCATTTTAGTCCATAACCTCGTACTTTTTAATTTAAGCCTGAATCTCGATTCCTTGATCTAAAATGATGAAATTCACTCATTTAATCACTAAATAAATTTAGAAAATAAAAAATTCACATTTTTGGCAAAATGACCATGTTGCCCCTAAACATTCACAAAATGACCATTTTACCCCTAGGCTCGAAAATTGATTTTTATCAAATTTCTTCATGTCTTAAGCCTAGCCGAACCCTTTTTACTCTTATAGCAACCCAAAATTTCCATTATTTCACCACATTACTCTCTATTTTACAATTACTACAAACTAGTCATTTTTAAGTGTTTTTCATGAACACCACAAAAGTTGTTTATTAAACAACTAAGATTCATTTTCTTCCATAAAATTTTAGCAAATATCATAGATGCTCTCATGGTAAAACCCTAGACTTTCATCCATTTTGCAAAATTGCCCCCCTTTAGTTAGCGCATGCTACAAAGGTCTTAAAAACACAAAAATTAACAAAAATGGTCATCAAAGTCACTTACTTGCAAGGGATGGAAGTTGCTGAAATTTTGAACTCTCAAAACCCTTATTTTTCTGGTATTTTTGGTGGAGGAAGGAAGACAGATGAAAAGATGACATCCCTTTTCTTTTTGTTTTATTTTTAGTCAAAATTAAGCTACTAACTACACCTAACTTTGACTTTTCTACTCCTATTTGTCTCTATGGCCGGCCAAGCCTATAAAATGGGTATATTTTCACTTTAAACACCCCAAATTATGGTTCTATAGCAATTTAACATATTTAGCTAGCAAATCACAACTTTTTCCCTTTATGCGATTTAGTCTTTTTTCGTAATTAAGCATGAAATCGCTAAGATTATTTCACCAAAATTTTCATGCACTCATATAATCATGCTATAACACATAAAATAACATTAAAATAATTTCTTTGACCCCAGAATAGAGGTTCCGAAACCACTGTTCTGACTAGGCCCAAAATTGGGCTGTTACAATTCTCCCCCCTTAGGGATTTTTGTCCCTGAAAATCTTACCGGAAAAGTGGTTTTGGTATTCACATAAACTTTTCTTTTCCTTAATCATTGATAAAGAACTTTCACTCGACCGTGTCTTTAATACTTATCTCCTTACTTTCTCATATCAGTTTCATAAGCGGTTCATTGCTATACTACACCTCGACTGAATTTCAACCTCTATCTAAGAGTTCATACTCACAAAAGTCTGACCTATGTCATCATGTCACATATACACACATACTTGAATTTTTTCGAATTCGTATAGTAAGACTAGTCAATTCATCTTGGTCTTATGCTCTCTATAATTTCACACAGTCCAATTGTTTACCAATTCAACTCTCAGTTGTCTCTAAATTTCAAAGCCTCCTTTATCTTTCCCAATAAATCATGGTATAAGACCTGGATCTTAATTCGATTAGTGGAGACTAGAACTCCAAGAAATCCAACAAACATAAAGACACAAAATTCCATAAATCTGATAAGCTAAAATTTAGTATATATTGGCATGATTTACATATCTCATCAAGCATTTAACAATAAGCTACATCATATTTTTTTCCTCTTTCCAAGATGGAAAAAATTCTGATAAGGCCTCGAGAGTAATCCTTTCTCAATTCTATTCTAATATCAATACTGGAGAAGATAGCTCCGGTAAAACTTGATGCTCAGCTCTAACTCTGTTAACAACTCAAATCTTTCTGTGGTTTCGAATGCTCTAAGCTATCACATTATCTTATTGTCTTAAAACACATCACAATTCATACAACAGTGCGTCACTGAAAATTAAGAAGTCTCTGCCCAAGTGCAAACTAGACCAGTTCAAATGCTTCAGTTAATAATATTCTAGTCTGCCCAGGTTTCGCTAATCATTGATTAAGCCATTCGACTTTCATAAAACGAAAATTTTATCACACAATCATTCGAAATTCACTCATCATGCTAATCAGAGACCATTTCACTTGCATTAGCTCAATTAACCAATATATCTCAATTGAAAACATTAATTTTGATTAACTTACTTGAGAAAAGAGATCCATCGTACCAATTGAAACTCATAATTTCACCACTTATGCCTTTGTCAATGTCAATTCCTTACACAGAAATTAGAGAATTCTAAATACTAACATCACCGCATTACCATGATCAAATTAGGAGCATAGTCACACTTGACATGAATCATGAATCATGATTGACAAATTATGGAACAAAGATAACAAAAAAACCAAGTAAAGAAATTCGGGACAGAGAAATCCCAAGATACAAGACTATATAGGAAGACAGAAAACAAACTCTTAAGGAAATGAAAGACCTCGATAATTCCTCAGAGGGAAAAAGTTCAGAAGAAAACATAATTTTATCCCACTGGAATCAAATGCAACAATTAAGGGAAACAGAATCATAGCATCATATGCATTTTCTTATAAGTTCCCCTCGGACAGAGTATAACAGAATACCAGAGAGAAGTAGAGTGAAACAGATTATAAACCAATCAGACTGACAATACTTTCGTCTGACATTTAGATTAGATAGCATCCTCATATAACAAGAATTTCATCAAAAGATAGATAGCTACTATAACACTTTTGAAAACAATGATCTTTTATAATATATCAAAAGAGACAGTCATCATCTGTTCACTGTAATTTCCATGCCCAAACGTCTTATATTTCAAATATTATTTCTCCAACTATTTCTGTCATCACAAATCCCATATTATTCTTTCACTAAAAAGATCAGTTCTGAGAAGATCTCAATCATTACATTTTCTCAACTTCGTACCTGAGTAATTCAATTTACCAAAGTAAATTTCTTCTCTAACCGTGACAGTGCATAATTCACATAATCTTTGCATCAACCTAATACCTTTCTAGCTCTGGCTTTACTCATCAACTCACTCCACTCTCTAATCATGTTTATAGATATTTCTCCACTAAACTCTTTGGTTTTCACACTTGTGAGTTTATTTAGCGTAAATCTCATGAAATCCCATTATAAAACACTACTCTAGTAAGGAGGTAAGGTCGTAGGGCTTTTGACTCAACTCTCATATACATATACATGTGACACAACTTTCATCATCATAGCAACATCATCAAAATCATATCATTCATTTAAGACAAACTAACATTCATATTCATTTTACGCCAACTTTCTAGTTATCTCATTTAGACAAGCACACTTATGCACGCACTCTATGAATTCTGAGTAACTTTACTTATCCCATTCATTTAATCAAACAAGTTAAATACATAACATCATACGAAAGCCAACAAACATGGATAAATATATTCCAATCTATACTTTCATCTCACACATCATCGTATGCATATCATTACAAACATGTAAATCAATCCAACCATATTCATTCAAATAAGTATACATGAACATTTATTCCATCAATATTTTGATAAGTTATCTAAACACATGTTTTCGCCCGAGTAAATCGGTCATATACATCATAGAATCATCAATTAAACATTAATAAACTCATTACAATATAGTCTTTTATCTCATTTCAAGGAACCATTGCAATCCATCAAAATTTTAATGTTCAAATGGAAAATATCATTTTATTCGTAGCATGATATTATGAATCTTGTTCGTACCTTTTCGAGTTTCAACTTATCACCATGACACTTCATTCAAATACTTTGGTATTACTATCAATATAGTTGGGTACAGCTCGGTTGGAGAGTACTTTTGTCTAAGCAAGATAGCTTTCATTCGTATTGGGAGACATCACACTATCATATATCTATGGTATGTATAGCTAGACTCTCATACGTGCTATGTTAGTCCGAGAACCAACTAAACCATAGCTTTGATACCACTAAATGTAATATCCCTTACTCGTGTCTGATACTAGAACAGGGTACGAGGTATTACTGGACTTGATCATTCACAAACATGCAAAAACTGGGCCATAAAATTTCTTTTAATTCAAAACTTTTCAAACACATGCATGTCGTCCCTTATTGGGGTCTACGAAGCCCAAAACATACATCGAGACTGATTCGGGACTAAACTGAGAACTTAAGAAGTTTCAGGAAAACTTAGAAAATTTTCCCTTGAAACAAGGTCACATGCCCGTGTGGACAGAGGGACACGGTCGTGTGCCTTTGGCACGCCCGTGTCCTTAGGCCGTGTAACTCTCTATTTATGACGTCAGTATACAAGTCAAACCATACAGCCAGACCACACGCTTGTGTCTCTAGGCCATGTCCCTCACACGGTTGAGACATACGACCGTGTCTCAGCCTGTGTAGTCAACACTTAGGCTATTTTCCAAGCCTTCATGTTACCCATATACCCTTACAATCTTATACATATTAAAACCACAATTCATGGCCTCATTTTAGAGATTAAACACTCTTTATTTAGACATATTCATAACATTAACATGTCCTATTACAAGCAATGCATCTAGTCATGCAATACCAAGTCTAGATTCCTTAATTCACATTTATAAGACTTGTCATTTTGATGATCACTTCTACCATTATACTATGGTTACCAACCATGCATGGAAAACAAACATAATCACATCATAAACATTAGAAATGACACGAATAGCTAGGTTTACAAGCCATAATCAATATGAGCCACATCTCATTGCCATATACGTATAACTCAATATAAGCCTGTAACAACCCCTTACCCGAGACTATCGCCGGAGTCGAGCACGAGGCGTTAACAGACTTAAATTATCACTTAAAAATTTTAAACAATTTATTTAACCTTTCGTAATAAACTGCTCATCTGCATCACAGTCGCTAAAAAAATCATATCTCAAGTTACAAAACTTGAAATTAAAATCCGCAAGTTTATTAGTTAAAGTTTCCCTGTTTCAGTGTTTGACTACTCTGACCTCTGTTCACTACGAATCACTTTTCTCTCTGTAAAAAATTTAGATGACTATGCCATTTCTTTCTCTTAAAATTAGACTCAATAATGAATCTATACATATAAATTATGACTCCTAATTATTTTTTTACAAATTTTAGTGAATTTCTAAACTCAGAACAGGGGATTCAGAAATTGCTCTAACCCTGTTCCACCAAAACTCAAATTTCTCATAAAATACAACTCATTTACCTGTTTTGTTTCATCCATACGAAATTAGAGTCAGTAAGCTTCAATTTCATATTTTATTCATTATCTAATTCTGTCTCTACTATTTTTAGTGATTTTTCAAACTCAAGTCATTACTGTTGTATGATATTGTTTTATAGCAAATTTCACCTTTTTATGAATTTCCATGGATTAGATAGCACATTAAGTATACATAACACCAAATATGATCTTGATTAGCCATTCCAATGGCTAATCATTACCAAAAATTTCCTTACCACCCAATAGCCATATCATAAGATCATATACACAAAATGATTATAATGCTATACATGCCATACTCAAAATATACAAGCCACTACACCAAAATGGTCCACGGATAGTGTGAGTGAGCCTCTGACCATTCCCAATTTCCGAGCTGGCTTGTCAAAACTACAAAGAATGGAAAGGAGGGAGTAAGCATAAATGCTTAGTAAGTTCACATGTAAATAGCAAGTAACATAATCATGCAATCCAACATAAAACATCATTTGTATAAATATCACCAAGACATTCATGTTACATTTGCATTTACTGTCTTACCACGATTTCATCATACCAAGTTCTCAACTCGAGGGTTTAAGCGCATACTTGTCCAAATTTTCTCATTCACTACACTTACCAATATGTCACCTTCGTCTTAATTATTCTCCTTATTCACTTAAGATTCACCCGTTGAACACATTGGAATATAATTTGGATACACGGATTGTATGCACATAAGTGCCATACCCACAGCTAGACAAACTCAATATGTAACACCCCTTACCAGTACCCGAGGCCGGGATAAGGTACGAGGCATTACCGGATAAATATACAAACATTAAACTAAAATACGGGCCATAAAATTTCATTCATATTTCAAAACGTTCATTCACTTACACATAGTCCCTTATTTGAGTCTACGAAGCCCAAAACATACTTTAGAAAGGGTTCGGGACTAAACCGAGAACTTAAAAAAATGTTGAAAATTTCATGCTTTAAGGCTCCACACGCCCGCTTCCCAAAGTCGTGTTCCATACATGGCTGAGACACATGGTCGTGTCTCTGCCTGTGTGGAATATACCTAGGCTATTTTCCAAGCTTTGGTCAACCTTAATCTCTTACACACTTATACAAAATCAAAAGCATATAACATGGTATTCATTTATGATTAAATATTCTCAATTAAACCACAAACATAGCATTTGTATATCATCATACATGTGTCTCTCATACTCATTTTACCTTGTTTATTATAGTACCACTTATACATTTATACCAAGATTATCATCTTACCAAATATCTTCAGCTTAATCATTAAGCATTCATATTTAAAACTAGATCATATCTTTATAGACTACCACAATTCAGATGCGCAAATAACATGTTTGCCTAAAACATTTTAATTCAACTCCATACCCTACAGGCATTACATTGAGACTAGTCATATATATATACATGTCATGATACATATCATTCTCTTTCTGTTTTCTTATAAACACATCATTTATTTCATTATATCAATATTTCATATACCATAGTTTCCATGTATTCCACATATATTTATTTTCCTCCTCCTCCTCTCCATTCCACATCCTTAATGTATATAGCATTCTTGTAAGTACAATTTCACAATTTACTAATAAATGCTCACATCAAACTGTCCACACGAGTCATAGTCACTTATTTATAATTCGAGCTACAGAACTCCAAATTAAGATCCATAAATTTCCCCTGAAACTAGACTCACATATCTTTCCACCATAAAATTTTCATAATTTTTGGTTTAGCAAATTAGTACAGTTTATTCATTAAAATTTCTCCTGTTCGACATTCTGATAGTTCTGACCTCTCTTCACTAAAAATTAATTATCTCACAGTACAGAACTCGGATAATGTTCTTGTTGATTTATCTTGAAAATAGACTCATTAGGGATTTTAAAAATATAAGTTTAAGCCTCTAATTATTTTTATCCAAATTTTTGTGATTTTCCAAAGTCAGAACAGGGGATCACGTAATCATTCTGAACCAATCTCACAAAAACATAAATATATAAAAATGTAGAACTCTTTTTCTTTATCTGTTTCTTTTATATGAAAATAGACTCATTAAGATTTAATTTGATATCTCATTCAGTCTCTAATTCAATTTCTACTATTTGTGGTGATTTTTCAAAATCACGTCACTGCTATTGTCCAAAACAGTTTTATTGTTAATTCACTCTTTCACATTTTCTTTATATTAACCTCATTTTAACATACATATCAGAAATCATTTTCACCGCATTTCATACATCACAAGTATAGGCCCATGATCACAAGGTCACCATAAAATCATCCTCATGTATAACTTACTTGTTTATAACCTTACCACATCCTGGTCACTTAATGAACACATTATTCACATAACCAAGTTCCTGCACTTATTCATCATAAAACTCACAAAGGAATACATAGAGTCTCTCGTTGAACACTTCGGATCAATCCTCTATACTTGGTGGTTTCAGCACATAGCTCCACCCATCATATAGTTCGACCCTCTTGTACACATAGTGAACACTCAGTACCACCCATGTGACCTAGCCAATTTATCTCGTAGCTCTCTTGTCTACATGGTGTCCTTCACCTGGAACCACGCATGCGACCTAGCTACATATATCCCGTAGCTCTCTTGTCTACATGGTGTACACATAGTATCACCCATGTGACCTAGCTACATCATAATGTCTTGTAGCTCTCTTGTACACATGATGTGCATTCAACACCAGACATGTGACCTAGCTACATACTATCTGTATCATCCAATCTTTCTGAAGGTTCAACCGGGATTTCTCTCTCTTTTCCAACAATTTCACCAATCAAGTAATTATCCACAAACATATTTCCAATATTATTATAAAATATCATAATACAAGTAATATTGATGTATTACTTACATATAAACTTACATGTCATTTAATATCAAGGCAATAACATTAAATTACACATTGCCTTATTAAAAATCATATGAACTTACAATTTCCCATAATATCCATAACATAGAAATCACATTTATGTATGATAATTCAATGCACTTCATGTACCATAGACATATTTTTAAATCAATTCATAAACTTGGCACTATGATCATTTAATTTAACATAATTCAATTAATTCACTAAATTTAACTTTCAAATTTACAGCATTATTGCTGTATTATTATCATACCAACTTACATACTTTCAACACCTTAGAAATTATAATAAATATATCAATTTTACATTGAAACATGCATAAATTAATGCTTATTATACATATGAACTTATCTCGATACTAAAACGATCATTTTACCAACTTTCCCAATTTTCGATTTTTCTCTCATTCTAGGTTCAAATATCTTTTTTCAGGATCTAAAACATCATATTTCACTTATTTAATTAATTTAATATTCAAAACAGTCCTTAACTCAAACTTTTGAAAAATTACAATTTTGCCCCTAAACTTTTGCATATTTACACTTTTGCCCCTAGGCTCGGGAATTAAACTTCATCCCTTATTCTTATGTTTTATGACATGCTGATCACTTTTCCCTTCTATGGCAACATCAAATTATCACTCTAACATATACTTCTGACTATTAGGTATTTTTACCGATTAAGCCCTTTTACTCATTTTCACTCAAAACCGAGTAGCACAAGTTGTCTAACATAATTTAAAACCTCATATTCTATCATAAAACAGAAAAATAAACACATTTCACCTATGGGTATTTTTCCAAATATGAACCGTAACTTAAATTATTGCTAGAATAAGCTTAATCAAATTACCAGGATTCTAAAAACGTAAAGAACTTGAAAAACGGGGTTAGAACGGACTTACTATTAAGCTTGGAAAGCTTGAAAACCCTAGCCATGGTTTCCCCCATGCTAATTTCGGCCTCCATGAAAAAGATGAGTCAATTTTGGCTTTATTTTCCCTTTTTATTTCTTTTAATTACCAAATGACCAAAATGCCCTTCCTTACTAAACTTTCAAAAATTCCATCCACGTCCAATTTTTGTCCATCACTTAGAAATTGGTCAAATTTCTATTACAGACCTCCTAATTAATATTTCAAAGCAATTTCATACTAGAAACTTCTAGAATGCAAGTTTTGCAACTTTTTCAATTTAGTCCCTAACTTCAAATTGAGCACTTTATGCATAGAATTTCTTCACGAAATTTTCACACAATCATGCAATCATATCATAGACCTCAAAATAATCATAAAATAATTATTTCTCTCTCGGATTTTTTGGTCCTGAAACCTCTGTTCCAACTAGACCCAATTTTGGGCTATTACACAATAGCCTACGGAGATTATGTAGCCAAGCTACCATGTAACCCGCCCATAAACGAACTCGGACTCAACTCAACGAGCTTGGGTGTTCGTATCCATAAGTGAACTCGGACTCAACTCAATGAGCTCGGAACTCAAATTTCCTAGTGACATGTCACTTGTATCCTAATCTATTCCCAAGGTTCAAACGGGATTTTCCTCAATCACACATCTTTGCTGTCTTCCACGGAATGTCAAAACCAATACTTGATAGCATTTCATATTTATCAAGGAGCTCACATAATTTTCATATTACTAAATAATAATCCACAAAGCATAATATTTCATGATAATAATCATCATATCATATAAATAACATTAAATTACTTAAAATGACAATTATGTTACTACATTTACACCTGAACTTACATCTTATTTAATATCAATGCAATAACATTAAATTACACATTGCATTATTAAAAATCATATGAACTTACCTCGGTACAAAATGTTAGAAATCGAGCCTATTCCTCGTAAACTTTATTTTTCCCTCAATCACGACTCGAATATTGTTTCTCTTGATCTAAAATAAAAAATTTAGCTTATTTAATACTCACATTTATTAAAATAGTCATTGACTCAAACTTTGGCAAAATTACATTTTTGCCCCTAAACTTTTACATATTTACACTTTTTCCGCAAGGCTTGAAAGTTAAACTTCATCCTATTTTCTTATGTTTTATGACATGCTGATAATTTTTCCCTTCTATGACAACATCAAATTCTCACTCTAACATGTGCTTATGAACATTAGGTATTTTTACCGATTATGTCGTTTTACTCGTTTTCACATAAAATCGCTTAGCAAGAGTTGTTTAACACAATTTCAAGCTTCATATTCTACGATAAAACATCAAAATAAACACATTTCACCTATGGGTATTTTTCAAAATATAAACCCTAGGTTAAATTATTGCTAGAATAAGCTTAATTAAGTTACCGAGACTCCAAAAACGTAAAGAACATTAAAAACGGGGCTAAAATGGACTTACAATCGAGCTTGGAAGCTTGAAAAACCCTAGCTATGTCTTCTTCATGTGAAATTCGGCCAAGGGGTTGAAGATGGATAAAAATTGGTTTTTAATTTTGTTTTTAATTCATTTTAATAACTAAATAACCAAAATGCCCTTAATTAAAAACTATGGTGTTTTATCTTCCTTTAGGTATTTTTGTCCAAACTAGTATAATGATCTAATTACTATCCAAGGACCTCCACTTTGAAAACCCATTACTCACAAGTACTTAGTACCTTTGTGAACTAGAACACAGATTTTACAACTTTTGCAATTTAGTCTTAAATATCAAATTGGACCCTTTATCGATAAAATTTCTAAACGAAATTTTCACACAATCATGAAATCATGCCATAGACCTTAAAATGATAATAAAATAATTATTTCTACCTCGAATATGTGGTCCTAAAAACACTATTCCGATTAGGCCCTAATTCGGGATATTACAAAGCCAATACATTTGGCCAAAGCATAATAATACATGTCAATAAACTAGATCCCTATACATGCCACTCACTTGAAATTTCTAATATATGCTTCATTATTCCAATGGTAGTGACTTGGTAGTGTAATGCTGCCTCCGACGATCTTCAACCTCGAGCTAACCTGACAAAGCTAAAAGAAATGGAAAGGAGAGGGTAAGCTTTATAGCTTAGTAAGACCGTATGAAAATAATAGGAAATTTATCAATATGCTTCCACCAATTCTTACAACATGATCTTAAGGTAATACTATCATAATTGCCTTTTTACCTACGTTCTGGTCAAGCTATTTTCTCAAGTCATAGTCACTAAATTACTTATAACTGGAGTTACAGGATTCCAAATTAAGATCTGAAAATTTTCCTAGAAACTAGACTCATATATCTTCTTACCATAAAATTTTCAGAATTTTTGGTTTAGCCAATTAGTACAGTTTATTCTTCAAAGTCACCCCTGTCCTGAAGCTTGACAGCTTCCACCTTTCCTTACTAAATATTAATTAACTCCTTACACGGGATTCGAATGAAGTTCTTGTTTGTTTCCTTTGAAAATAGACTCATTAAGTATTTTAATTATATAAATTGTAACCCATAATGATTTTTTTACAATTTTTAATTATTTTCCCAAATCAGGATAAGGGATTTCAAAATCATTCTGACTATGTCTTACAGCAATTTAAATATTTCATAATATGAAACTCTTTTTCTTACACCATTTCTTTTATGTGAAACTAGACTCATTAGGCTTTAATTTAGTTTTGTATTCAGCCTCTAACTAAGTTTCCAAAATGTTTGGTGGATTTTTAAAGTTGGACTACCACTACTGTCCAAAATTGTTTTAGTGTAAGTTAATGATACTAAGTTTATCACACCTTATTAATTCATTTTCACCATATTGGTAAAGATACATATTTATACATCATAAGTATCGACCTACAATCACAAGGCCATCACAAAATCATTCTCATAGGCATGAATTACCTATTTACATCTTCACCAAATATGCATCATAAACCAAAATTATTTCTCATGAGCTTGGCATACATACCTGTGTTACTCTACATGCTCATATTCATTCCTTACGAATCATACAACATGAATTGAATTCACATCTCATCAATTTCATGTAAGTATCTGTACCACTCACCGCATGGTCATAAGTTCTCTCATTTCATTATAAATCATAAATCTTCTGTTGAACCATTTGGAATACTATAGGATATTCATTAGCCCCAAACATGGGATAAGATGCAGACGCCATGTCCCAGACATGGTCTTACATTGGCTAACACATCAAAGTCGATGCCATGTCCCATACAAGTCTTACACTAACTTTCATATATCGAGGCCGATGCCGTGTCCCAGACAGGTCTTACACTCGCTTGTATATCTCGAGGTCGTTACATGTCCCAGACATGTCTTACACTAGCTCTCGTCTATATGACAATGCATGTCCCAGACATGTCTTACACTGGCTCTCATAATGTGGCCGATGCATGTCCCAGACATGTCTTACACTAGCACACATATCACCCAATGTCATGGTATGAATAATCAAGTCTATTCCAAATGTTCAACCGAAAGTGTTTGTTACATTAATTCTCATAATTCACGTTCTCATCACAACTCAACAATTCATGTCGAACTAATGATATAATACATGATAACTTTTAATTTGCATTATTTACGTACAACTTACTCGTTCCAATGGAATATCATATTCCATCAAATTTTCAAGCATTCAATCAACACTTAAATGTTATTGACAGTTTGGCGTCACTTTCTCATATACAAAATTATCAACATTAAATTTAATACAATCATAGCAAGATAGATTTTCAAGTATATTAACAATAGCATGGATATCATGCTTATTTAATCACACGGACCTACCTCGAATGCAATTTCGGCTAATTATGTCATTTTAGTCCCTAACCTCATACTTTTCGATTTAAGCCCGAATCTCGATTCCTTGATCTAAAATGATGAAATTCATTCATTTAATCACTAAATAAATTTAGACAATAAAAAATTCACATTTTTGGAAAAATGACTATTTTGCCCCTAAACTTTCACAAAATGACCATTTTACTCCTAGCCGAACCCTTTTTACTCTTATAGCAACCCAAAATTTCCATTATTTCACCAAATTACTATCTATTTTACAATTACTACAAACTAGTCATTTTTAGGTGTTTTTCATGAACACCACTTCACAAAAGTTGTTTATTAAACAACTAAGATTCATTTTCTTCCATAAAATTTCAAAAAATATCATAGATGCTCTCATGGTAAGACCCTAGACTTTCATCCATTTTGCAAAATAGCCCCCCTTTAGTTAGCTCATGCTACAAGGGTCTCAAAAACACAAAAATCAACAAAAATGATTATCAAAATCACTTACTTGCAAGGGACGGAAGTTGCTGAAATTTTGAACTCTCAAAACCCCTATTTTTCTGGTTTTTTCAGTGGAGGAAGGAAGAAAGATGAAAAGATGACATCCCTTTCCTTTTTGTTTTATTTTTAGTCAAAATTAAGCTTCTAACTACACCTAACTTTGACTTTTCTACTCCTATTTGTCTCTATGGCCGGCCAAGCCTATAAAATGGGTTTATTCTCACTTTAAACACCCTCAATTATGGTTCTCTAGCAATTTAACATATTTTGCTAGCAAATCACAACTTTTTCCCTTTATGCGATTTAATCCTTTTTCGCAATTAAGCATGAAATCGCTAAAATTATTTCACCAAAATTTTCACGCACTCATATAATCATGCTATAACATATAAAATAACATTAAAATAATTTTTCTGACCTCGGAATAGAGGTTCTGAAATCACAGTTCGGACTAGGCCTAAAATCGTGTTGTTAAATATTGCATACGAACTTACCTCGTATAAGGAATTGACAGATCAGGTCGGCTACTCGATAACCTTGCTTTTCCCCAGATCTAAATTTGAATTCTTTCTTTCTTGATCTAAATGAATTCAAAATTAACTTATTTATTCAACCATTTATTCAATTTAGTCCAAAACATGCATTTAGGCCTATTTGCACATTGGCCCCTAACTTTTGCATTTAATCAATTTAGTCCTTATTTCACAAATACAAAAAATTCACATAATTCAACAAAGCCCATGCTTGGCCGAATTACATATAGGTCCCTAGCAGCCTAGAACTTTCATTTATTTCACATTTCAACACACAATTTGCACATTTCAGAAATTAATCCCTTTTTGACATTTTGTTAAAAATCACTTTACAAAACTAGTTTAACGATCAACAGCTATTCAAAATCTATCATCAACCATCAAGTTACTCAAGTATTCAACAATAGAAACATGTTAAATCTTTAACAAATTCAAAATCTAAGGTACGGGCTAGCTAGAATACGAAGCAACGATCTTAAAAACATAGAAATCATTAAAAACCGAGCAAGGAAACACTTACATACATGGATTATTTGGCGGAAAGCTTCAAACCCTTTCCATAGAGTTTTCAAGGTTAATTTTCGGTCAAAGATGGACAAATAAAGATGATGGCTTTGTTTTTTTAGTTATTTTACTTAAGTTATTTAAAAAATTACCATATTAACCTTGTTTAAAACATTAAAAATCACTTAATATATACCCATAATTGTCCACTCATAATTAAAATGGTATATTTACCACATAAGGACTTCCATTATTCAATTTCATAGGCATTTGATACCTTTAACTAATAGAACAACACTTTTACACTTTACGCGATTTAAACGGTAAAATTTCTTTACGAAACTTTCACACAATAATTCTATCATACTGTAAACTTTAATAAAATAATAAAATAAATATTTTGACTTCAGATTTGTGGTCTTAAAACCACTGTTTCGATTTAACTAAAAAACAGGCTGTTACAACTCTCCCCTTCTGGGATTTTCATCCCCGAAAATCTTACCAGTGAATAGGTTCGAGTATTGTTTTCTCATAGCATCTTCGGGTTCCCATGTAGCTTCTTCAACCCCGTGTCGTTGCCATAATAATTTCACTAATGCAATTCTCTTATTTTTTTGGCTCTTTGATCTCACGAGCTAAAATTCAAATCGGTTCTTCAGTAAATGACATATTAGACTGAATTTCAACCTTGGTCGGGGAAATAACATGTGAAGGGTTGGATCGGTATCATCGAAGCATCGACACATGAAACACATTATGTATTTTCTCTAACTCAGAAGATAAAGATAGTCGATATGCCACTAGCCCAACTCGCTCAGTAATCTTATACGGTCCGATGAATCGCGGGCTCAATTTCCTTTTCCGACCAAACTGTAGTATCTTTTTCCACGGTGACACTTTCAAAAACACTTTATCCCTGATCTGGAACTCAATATCTTTCCATTTCAAGTTTGCGTACAATTTCTATCGATCCGAAGCTACTTTCAAACTATCGCTAATTACTTTCACTTTCTCTTCAGTCTCTCTGATCAGATTTAAACCCGTGAGTCTTATTTTCACTGAGCTCACTCCAGTACAATGGTGTTTGACATTTATGACTGTATAGAGCTTCGTACGGTGCCATCTTTATATTCGTTTGAAAACTATTATTGTAAGCAAATTCAATCAGTGGTATATATTTCTCCTAGCTACCTTCAAACTCAAGAATGCAACAATGCAACATATCCTCAAGTATCTAAATAACTCGTTTGGATTGACCATCCGTTTATGGGTGAAATGCAGTACTAGAATGTAGCTTTGAACCCAAAGCTTCTTGCAATTTCTTCCAAAATCGCGAAGTATATCTTGGATCTCTATCCGAAACAATAGATAGGGGAACATCATGTAATCTCACAATTTCAGAAATATACAACTCAGTTAATTTATCAAGCGAGAAATCTGTACGTACTGGAATAAAATGAACTGATTTTGTCAATCTATCAACAACAACCCAGATCGCATCTTTCTTTTTCAGAGATAGGGGCAAACCCAATACGAAATCCATTGTTACTCTATGCCACTTCCACTCAGGAATTAAAATAGTCTGTAATAAACCTGACGGCACTTGATGCTCAGCATTGACTTGCTGACAAATCAAACATTTTTAAACAAATTTCGAGATATCTCGTTTCATGCCGTGCCACCAATAAAGCTGTTTCAAATCATTATACATTTTTCTGCTTCGCGGATGTACTGATAAACAACTACTGTGTGCTTCGTTTAAAATCTTTTGAATGAGCTCAAAATTTCTTGGTACACATATTCTATCACGAAACATCAAACAGTCATCAAGCCCTATTCGAAATTTTGAATTAGAAGTTGACTCACACTGAGCTCATTTTGATTGCAATTCATTATCAAATTTTTGAGCCTCATAAATCTGCTATAGAAATAACGATCTCGCTTTCAACTTGGCTACTATCGAACCATCATCAAACAAAGCTAATTGTAATTTCAAAGCATGCAAAACAAATAAGGACTTTCGACTCAAAGCATCAGCAACTATGTTCGCTTTCCTTGGATGATAGTCAATCACTAATTCATAGTCTTTTAGCAATTCTAACCATTTTCGCCATTGCAAATTCAAATCTTTCTGAGTCATAAGATATTTCAAGCTTTTGTGGTCAGTATAAATATGGCATTTTTATCAAGCAAATGATGACGCCAAATTTTCAATGCAAACACTATCGCGACTAACTCTAGATCGTGCATTGGATAATTCTTTTCGTGCAGCTTCAACTGTCTCAAGACATAAGCTACAACTTTTCCTTCTTACATCAAAACACAACCCAGACCATTTAACGATGCATCACTAAAAACTACGAATTCTTTACCTGACTCAGGCTTAGCTAACACTAGTGCCTCCGTCAATAATGCTTTCAACTGCTCGAAGCTCTGCTGACACTTTTCTGACCACTCAAATTTAACATCTTTTTGGAGTAATCGTGCAGAGTCACAATCATCGAGAAGCCTTTCACATATCGTCTATAATAGCTTGCTAGTCCTAGAAAACTACAGACTTCAGATACATTTCTAGGAGGCTTCCAATCTATAAAGCAGAAATTTTGCTTGGGTCAATTCAGATACCCTCGGCTAAAACTATATGTCCTAGAAAACCAACCTCTCGTAGCCAAAACTCATATTTGCTGAACTTTGCAAACAACTGTTTATCTCTCAAAGTTTGTAACATGATTCTCAAATACTCGACATGGTTAGATTCATCACGAGAGTAAATCAAAATATAATCAATAAAAACAACTATGAATTGGTCTAAGTACAGCCTGAAAATCCGATTCATCAAGTCCATAAAAATAGTAGGTGCATTTGTTAATCTGAAAGGCATAACAACTAATTCATAGTGTCCGTACCTTGTTCTAAATGTAATCTTTGGCACATCTGAGTCTTTAACTCGCAACTAGTAATAAACCGATCAGAAATCAATTTTCGAAAACACTGTTGCCCATTGTAACTAATCAAACAAATCATCTATTCGTGACAAAGGGTATTTATTCTTGATCGTCACTTTATTGAGTTGCCGATAGTCTATACACATTTTGTAACACCCCTTACCCGTATCCAAAGCTGGGATAGGGTTCGAGGCATTACCAGACTTAAACGTAAATAAACATACAAAATTGAGCCATAAGGTTTCATCCACAATTAAAACTTTTCAATCACATGCAAATCATCCCTTATAAGGGTCTACAAGACCTGAAACATACATTGGAAGCGGTTTTGGACTAAATCGAGAACTTTCAGAACCTTTTTAACACTTGGAAAATTTTCTTGTTTTGGAGAGTCACACGCCTGTGTTGTAACACCCCGTACCCGAGACCGTTGCCGGAGTCGGACACGAGGGGTTCACAGACTAAATTCGCTTACTATCGCAGTCCATTTTAATATTTTCCAGGCAGTTGGCTAACTGCGACACTGTCACCTTAAAAATCATATCTTGAGTTTCACAACTCGAAAATCAGTTTCGTAATTTTTCCCTGAGATTAGACTCATATGGCCATCTACATATTTTTTTCTAAAATTTTTGGTCGGGCCAATTAGTACAGTTTATTAGTCAAAGTCTCCCATGTTACAGGGATCGACTACACTGATCTTTTCGCATTACGACTTGGATATCTCCCTGCACAGAGCTTCAATACTGATGCCGTTTGTTTCTATAGAAACTAGACTTAGAGAGGAATCTATAAATGTATGGCATGACTCCTAATTATCTCTGGTTAATTTATAATGAATTTCCAAAGTCAGAACAGGGAATCCAGAAACTGTTCTGGCCCTGTCTCACGAGAACCTGAATATCTCTTAACATACTGTCCATATGATCGTTTCGTTACTTTCCTATGAAAATAGATTCATCAAGGTTCGTTTACATAATTTATTCATTATTTAATTCCAATCCTACTATTTTTAGTTATT
This sequence comes from Gossypium hirsutum, assembly GCF_007990345.1. Classification (NCBI taxonomy): domain Eukaryota; kingdom Viridiplantae; phylum Streptophyta; class Magnoliopsida; order Malvales; family Malvaceae; genus Gossypium; species Gossypium hirsutum. The sequence continues at coordinate 62,748,526 of NC_053426.1, forward strand.
TTTCAAATCTACATCACTGCTGCTGCCAGCATCTGCCTTTAAGGTAGACTTTACCTATTTCATAGTTTCCATGATTCAACTAGCCCTTTTAGCATAAATAGCACAAATTATGATAGTGATTAACCATTCCATACCAAATGATTATAACATTATGCTCAAACATATATAAGCCATTTTCGTATGGCTATATACATTAACCAAAATATTCTTCCGCCACTAGTCTTTTTTATACATGCCATAAGATAATCCAAAACATAGAAGTACCAAACAGTGGATAGTGATAGTGTGACTAGTTGCTGACAATCCCCGAGCCTGTAGCTTCGCAATGAGATCTATAAAACAGAGGAAACAGAGTAAACGGAGTAAGCATTACAATGCTTAGTAAGTTTTAAGCAGTGTCAACAGATAACAATCAAATTATAACATAGTTGTTCGTATTTTTATTTCACTCTTCCTTCGGGCATACCATCCCTTTACCGAATATGCACATATCATCATATACAGTGGGCAGATAAACTTTCACATAAAAGTGAGCTCATGTGACATAGATATATCGTATGATTTCACATAACCTCTCACTCTGATCCGATGTCACATAATCATAGGAATAGTCTCATAGATTGCTCTCGTATGCGTCACATAACTACCTTATGATTTAGTGCAAATCAAGCTCACATATAAACTTGGAGTACATACCTGTTTAACCTTTCCCATTGAATATATTTATAAGCAATTCTTATTACGAAGTCTTACCAGGACATAATCTCCACACGAAGTTATCGGGTCTTACCCGGACAAAATCCCCACACGTAGTCATCGGGTCTTTAGAGCTCGGATATAGTACGAGCACGAAGCTTACGGACATTAATCAGTGATAATATTCTCGCATAAAGCCTGCGGGGTTTTAACCCGGATATAGTACTGACACAAATGCCCTTCGGGACTTATCACATTCATCACATTGGCCATTAGGCCCTATCACATATATATACACTTTCACATTCATCACATCGGCCATTAGGCCTTATCACATATATACACTTTCACATTCATCACATCGGCCATTAGGCCTTATCACATATATACACTTTCACATTCATCACATCGACCATTAGGCATTATCACATATATACACTTTCACATTCATCACATCGGCCATTAGGCCTTATCACATATATACACTTTCACATTCATCACATCGGCCATTAGGCATTATCACATATATACACTTTCACATTCATCATATCGGCCATTAGGCCTTATCACATATATACACTTTCACATTCATCACATCGGCCATTAGGTCTTATCACATATATACACTTTCACATTCATCACATCGGCCATTAGGAATTATCATATATATACACTTTCACATTCATCACATCGGCCATTAGGCCATACTATCATTTCATATTCGAATACTCATAAACTTACAATATCATGATTTAGAATTCAAGTATGGGTTTAATCAATAGCTTGTGAGCAACTAAAACAAGTTTATCAAGGTTCACAACATAATCTCAAATTCAGCACAAGTTGTTTTTCCTGAGCAATAGTCACTAAATTATTTATGAATGGAGCTACAAAACTCCAAATCACTTTCCGTTAATTTTTCCTGAATATAGACTCGTATATATTCCATCCATAAAATTTCCAGAATTTTAGGTTTGGCCAATCAATACCATATTTTTCTTAAAGTTTCCCCTGTTTCACTGTTTGACTAATCTGACCACTCTTCACTATGAATCAAATTTCTCATTTTACAGAATTCAAAATGTGTTGTATTTGATTTCATTTGAAACTAGACTCATTAAGGAGTCTAAGCATATAAATTTTATCTTATAATCATTTTTGTACAATTTATAATGATTTTCTAAAAACAGAACAGGGGATTTCGGAGTCATTCTGACACCGTCTCACACAACTTTAAATATCTCATTATCGGAAATTCCTTTGCTTACACGGTTTCTTTTATAAGAAACTAGACTCATTAAGCTTTAATTTCATGTCTCATTCAGCCTCTAATTCAAGTCCATAAATTTATGGTGATTTTCTAAATTCACGTTACTGCTGCTGTCCGAAGTAGACTATTTCAAATTACCCTTAAATTCCCAAGCTCAAACACTTAAGAACTTACCATTTGAGCTTAGAATATATCATGGCCGTATCATATCTTACTAAATCAACTCATCATGTCCTATTATAATTGAATTTACTCAACGTTTAAACACTTAAAACTTACCTCGGAAGTTGCCGAACGATTACGACGGCTCTTCGATCACTTTTTTCCTTTCCCTTGTTGGACGCCTCTCCTTTAGAGTCTTGAGCTTAAACAAATAAATTAACTCATTTAACCGCTTTGCTACATATATTGGTATCCACATTTTAATGATTTTATGACATACGAAACGACATGGTAAAATTTTCATCTTGCTACTTTATGTTCTTAGCTATTCGGCTAATAACCTCATGCAATTACCATACTATCAATAATCTAATCACACATGCATATGCATACTTGGACATTCGGTAATCACCTTTGCTAATTTTAAACTCAACATCACATAAGCTCCCAAGTGATGGCCGAATGCTTCATTTGTTACCCAACTAACCATTCAACAACCTCAACCTCATTACCACCCTTTTATGCCTAATTATCTAAGTCAAGATAAGATCATCAACATGCCTAACTATAGCCGAATGTGCAACATTAATCTATCATTTCTATCTCATTTAACACTTAACATTTACCACATATCGATTCACCAAACTCTCCATCTATTCATGCTCTCATATTCGGTCACCCATACCCATACTAACCATATAACTAATTAATCCTAGGGTTAAACACAAGTGCAATATTGAAGCACCATGGCCGAACCTTCATGAAGTTGCTAAGAACCCTCATTTCTACTCCTCACACACTCTCACATCCAAACCTTTTTATTAAACACTCAAGCTCAATCATCTTCATGCCTCATCACCACAACATCAAAACACCAACCAAGAAAGACAACACTCATGGCCGAATATCATCTCCATCACATAGCAAGATTTAGACCATGGGCTAGGTAGAACTCAAACTAACAACTAAAACATGCATGCATCTCATGGAACATCATCAAACATACCTTAGCCTAGTTACATGCATGGCCGAATCTCTTCAACCTTTCTTCTTCCTTCCTCTTTCAAATTTTCGGCCAAGGTGTTAAAGGATGAACACCCTTTCTTTTTTTTTCTTTTCTTTGTCTAGTTACGGCAAATGGAGGGGGGGATGGATGAGACAACTTTGTTTTCATCACCCCTCCCTTTTCATTACTTAATTACTAACCCTTTATTTATTCTTTCTAACATAACACACTAAGCCAACATGTTCCCAACATGTTTCCACCCATAGCATGGCCGGCCACTAGCTCAAATTTTGGGTAATTTGACATGCAAACCCATCATTTTCATAACATGCATTAATAGGCCACTTCACATTTGCCTAGCACATTTCTAAATTTTCTCACATAAGTCCTATTTAATAAAATTCACTTACAATTAACAAAATTCAAACATGAAATTTTCACACATGCATATGTACATATAATGAGCATCAACTATGACGGTTAATTATCTTTATGACTCGGTTTAGTGGTCCCGAAACCACTTTCCGACTAGGGTCACTTTAGGGGTGTCACAACTCTTCCCCCCTTTAGGGATTTTCGTCCTCGAAAATTTCTACCGATGCATAGTTTAGGATAACGTCCTCTTATTGAATTATATCCATATAAACATTAGCTCATCGATAGCAATTGTAATTCATTACTGATTTCGCATCGATCCATAAAATCATTTTCTTATCTTAAAACAAATACATAAACATTTCTACAAGTATGCACATATATCTCATTTTCTTGATTTCATAAGCAATAATCACTTAACTTAATTCACGGATGTATTTCAAACACATATTGAGCACATATTAACATGTATAATTCACATCATCAACCCACATATTTGTAACCCACATTTTCATTCATGAATAAGCTGTAACCTAACCGAAAGTACACATATACTCAAATATCCCAATAAATATCCTTTATAACTTTATCACATCTCAATATTCAACTAAACTCATTTCCAAAAGAAAAGTCAACTTCCACGTACCTGAACATTTAGTTCATTTAGCACATTCAATCATAGTTAACGTTACCCGTATACAGTCGAATAGGCATAAAGCCTAATATAATACACTGGCATGAGATTTATTCTAGCGCATAACTCGTATATCCAAAATTATCAACATTCATCAAAAATTCTTTCAAACTTTCGAATGTCGAAACTTAATCAAAATAATTTCTTGAACAAGATTAACAAAATAGTGTCCATTCAGCAATAGCACATATAGCTCTTACAATGCCATATCCTAGATATGGTCTTACATATTCTCACATATCGAGCCGATGCCATGTCCCAGACATGGTCTTACACACTATCTCAAATCAATGCCTTCGTCCCAAACAAGGTCTTACATGAACTCCACTTCACACAGTTAGTGCCCACTGACCGATCTCGCACTCATAGTGCTCGGTTAAAGGAATTCGCACACACATAGTGCCTCTAATCATTCACATACATAGTGCTCTTATTCATTCGTTAATACACATTGATATGACTTAACCAAGTCTATAAACATCATGTATGTACACTTTTAAACATATCATCTCATTTAAATTTGAATTCGTATAGTAATGAGCACTTAAACTTTGCTCAAATTACCGGCACGAAGCCTACTAGGCACGAAGGCCTGAATACACGTCACCAGCACGAATGCTCTTTGGGGTTTAGCACGGATATATCACTAGCACGAATGCTCTTCGGAACTTAGCCCAGATATATCACTAGCACGAATGCTCTTCGGAACTTAGCCCGGATAATCACTAGCACGAATGCTCCTCGGGACTTAGCCCGGATATATCACTAGCATGAATGCTCTTCGGAACTTAGCCCGGATACATCACTAGCATGAATGCTCTTCGGGACTTAGCCCGGATACATCGCTAGCATGAATGCTCTTCGGGACTTAGCCCGGATTTAGTAACTCGCACCAATGCCTTCGGATCTTAGTCTGGATATGGTCACTTAGCACAAAGCCTTTGGGACTTAGCCTAGACATCATTCGAATAACCATGCACATTTAACAATAAATCATGACACATTCGTATTTCATTTTCATTAGCAAAACTCAAACACAAGACACTTATCATTCTTGCAATTTCGGCTCAATAGCCACACACAAAGAGCATGATTTTGATTTGCTTAAAGCATGATCTAATCAAATCATAATTTAAGCTCTATTACTCAAGAACTTACCCCTTTCCGCTGTCCGAAATCGACTTGGTAAGGTCGCACCCTTAATATAAATAATTGATAGAAAATATATATATATAGTGGGTTCGCACACATAGTGCTTAATAATCAACCACGCACACTTAGTGCCATGTACTTTAAACTCGCACACTTAGTGCCATGCATTTCAAGCCCGCACACTTAGTGCCAATCTCACAACCGTGAACACTTATTGCCCGCACACTTAGTGCTAAAAACCAACCACTCTATACGCTTCACTGCCTTTTTACATTCGACAATTTCGTCTCTACAAACATATACACATATAGCAATACACATTAGTATATCATTTACATTACTTGAGTACAAACACAACATGCTTATCGACCATTCAACTTCCAGTTCCATAGCCACATACAAAAATCACATTTATAGTCATAACACTCCTTCAAAATTGCATCACTTATACCCTTATAATTCAATCCAAATCGAAATTCAAATAGAGTACATGATACGTACCTGATCAACTTAATAATTTAGGCATATCTAAATGAAGTTATATCGCAAATTCTCATAGTCAGAAGCTTGCTACAGCTCGATCGGGATCAAGATTCATTACAATACAGCAAACACATTTTAATAGCCAAAAATCATCACACTATCATTTTATCACTTTATGGCATGTATAAATAGACTCACGCGTGCTACGTTAGTCCTAGAATCGACTAAACCGTAGCTCTGATACCAATAAAATTGTAACACCCCGTACCCGAGACCATTGCCGGAGTCGGACACGAGGGGTTCACAGACTAAATTCGCTTACTATCGCAGTCCATTTTAATATTTTCCAGGCAGTTGGCTAACTGCGACACTGTCACCTTAAAAATAATATCTTGAGTTTCACAACTCGAAAATCAGTTTCCTAATTTTTCCCTGAAATTAGACTCATATGGCCATCTACATATTTTTTTCTAAAATTTTTGGTCGGGCCAATTAGTACAGTTTATTAGTCAAAGTCTCCCATGTTACAGGGATCGACTACACTGACCTTTTCGCATTACGACTTGGATATCTCCCTGCACAGAGCTTCAATACTGATGCCGTTTGTTTCTATAGAAACTAGACTCAGAGAGGAATCTATAAATGTATGGAATGACTCCTAATTATCTCTGGTTAATTTATAATGAATTTCCAAAGTCGGAACACGGAATCCAGAAACCGTTCTGGCCCTGTCTCACGAGAACCTGAATATCTCTTAACATACTGTCCATATGATTGTTTCGTTACTTTCCTATGAAAATAAATTCATCAAGGTTCGTTTACATAATTTATTCATTATTTAATTCCAATCCTACTATTTTTAGTGATTTTCCAAATCTACATCACTGCTGCTGCCAGCATCTGCCTTTAAGGTAGACTTTACCTATTTCATAGTTTCCATGATTCAACTAGCCCTTTTAGCATAAATAGCACAAATTATGATAGTGATTAACCATTCCATACCAAATGATTATAACATTATGCTCAAACATATATAAGCCATTTTCGCATGGCTATATACATTAACCAAAATATTCTTCCACCAGTAGTCTATTTTATACATGCCATAAGATAATCCAAAACATAGCAGTACCAAACAGTGGATAGTGATAGTGTGACTAGTTGCTGACAATCCCCGAGCCTGTAGCTTCGCAATGAGATCTATAAAATAGAGGAAACAGAGTAAATGGAGTAAGGATTACAATGCTTAGTAAGTTTTAATCAGTGTCAACAGATAACAATCAAATTATAACATAGTTGTTCGTATTTTTATTTCACTCTTCCTTCGGGCATACCATCCCTTTACTGAATATGCACATCTCATCATATACAATAGGCAGATAAACTTTCACATAAAAGTGAGGTCATGTGACATAGGTATATCGTATGATTTCACATAACCTCTCACTCTGATCCGATGTCACATAATCATAGGAATAGTCTCATAGATTGCTCTCGTATGCGTCACATAACTACCTTATGATTTAGTGCAAATCAAGCTCACATATAAACTTGGAGTACATACCTGTTTAACCTTTCGCATTGAATATATTTATAAGCAATTCTTATTACGAAGTCTTACCCGGACATAATCTCCACACGAAGTTATCGGGTCTTACCCGGACAAAATCCCCACACGTAGTCATCGGGTCTTTAGAGCTCGGATATAGTACGAGCACGAAGCTTACGGACATTAATCAGTGATAATATTCTCGCATAAAGCCTGCGGGGTTTTAACCCGGATATAGTACTGACACAAATGCCCTTCGGGACTTATCACATTCATCACATTGGCCATTAGGCCCTATCACATATATATACACTTTCACATTCATCACATCGGCCATTAGGCCTTATCACATATATACACTTTCACATTCATCACATCGGCCATTAGGCCTTATCACATATATACACTTTCACATTCATCACATCGGCCATTAGGCATTATCACATATATACACTTTCACATTCATCACATCGGCCATTAGGCCTTATCACATATATACACTTTCACATTCATCACATCGGCCATTAGGCCTTATCACATATATACACTTTCACATTCATCACATCGGCCATTAGGCATTATCACATATATACACTTTCACATTCATCACATCGGCCATTAGGCCTTATCACATATATACACTTTCACATTCATCACATCGGCCATTAGGCCTTATCACATATATACACTTTCACATTCATCACATCGGCCATTAGGCATTATCACATATATACACTTTCACATTCATCACATCGGCCATTAGGCCATACTATCATTTCATATTCGAATACTCATAAACTTACAATATCACGATTTAGAATTCAAGTATGGGTTTAATCAATAGCTTGTGAGCAACTAAAACAAGTTTATCAAGATTCACAACATAATCTCAAATTCAGCACAAGCTGTTTTTCCTGAGCAATAGTCACTAAATTATTTATGACTGGAGCTACAAAACTCCAAATTACTTTCCGTTAATTTTTCCTGAATATAGACTCGTTTATCTTCCATCCATAAAATTTACAGAATTTTAGGTTTGGCCAATAAATACCATATTTTTCTTAAAGTTTCCCCTGTTTCACTGTTTGACTAATCTGACCACTCTTCACTACGAATCAAATTTCTCATTTTACAGAATTCAAAATGTGTTGTATTTGATTTCATTTGAAACTAGACTCATTAAGTAGTCTAAGCCTATAAATTTTATCTTATAACCATTTTTGTACAATTTATAATGATTTTCTAAAACAGAACAGGGTATTTCGGAGTCATTCTGACACCGTCTCACACAACTTTAAATATCTCATTATCGGAAATTCCTTTGCTTACACGGTTTCTTTTATAAGAAACTAGACTCATTAAGATTTAATTTCATGTCTCATTCAGCCTCTAATTCAAGTCCATAAATTTATGGTGATTTTCTAAAGTCACGTTATTGCTGCTGTCCGAAGCAGACTATTTCAAATTACCCTTAAATTCCCAAGCTCAAACACTTAAGAACTTACCATTTGAGCTTAGAACATATCATGGCCATATCATATCTTAGTAAATCAACTCATCATGTCCTATTATAATTGAATTTACTCAACGTTTAAACACTTAAAACTTACCTCGGAAGTTGCCGAACGATTACGACGACTCTTCGATCACTTTTTTCCTTTCCCTTGTTGGACGCCTCTCCTTTAGAGTCTTGAGCTTAAACAAATAAATTAACTCATTTAACCGCTTTGCTACATATATTGGTATCCACATTTTAATGATTTTATGACATACGAAACGACATGGTAAAATTTTCATCTTGCTACTTTATGTTCTTAGCTATTCGGCTAATAACCTCATGCAATTACCATACTATCAATAATCTAATCACACATGCATATGCATACTTGGACATTCGGTAATCACCTTTGCTAATTTTAAACTCAACATCACATAAGCTCCCAAGTGATGGCCGAATGCTTCATTTGTTACCCAACTAACCATTCAACAACCTCAACCTCATTACCACCCTTTTATGCCTAATTATCTAAGTCAAGATAAGATCATCAACATGCCTAACTATAGCCGTATGTGCAACATTAATCTATCATTTCTATCTCATTTAACACTTAACATTTACCACATATCGATTCACCAAACTCTCCATCTATTCATGCTCTCATATTCGGTCACCCATACCCATACTAACCATATAACTAATTAATCCTAGGGTTAAACACAAGTGCAATATTGAAGCACCATGGCCGAACCTTCATGAAGTTGCTAAGACCCCTCATTTCTACTCCTCACACACTCTCACATCCAAACCTTTTTATTAAACACTCAAGCTCAATCATCTTCATGCCTCATCACCACAACATCAAAACACCAACCAAGAAAGACAACACTCATGGCCGAATATCATCTCCATCACATAGCAAGATTTAGACCATGGGCTAGGTAGAACTCAAACTAACAACTAAAACATGCATGCATCTCATGGAACATCATCAAACATACCTTAGCCTAGTTACATGTATGGCCGAATCTCTTCAACCTTTCTTTTTCCTTCCTCTTTCAAATTTTCGGCCAAGGTGTTAAAGGATGAACACCCTTTCTTTTTTTTTTCTTTTCTTTGTCTAGTTACGGCAAATGGAGGGGGGGATGGATGAGACAACTTTGTTTTCATCACCCCTCCCTTTTCATTACTTAATTACTAACCCTTTATTTATTCTTTCTAACATAACACACTAAGCCAACATGTTCCCAACATGTTTCCACCCATAGCATGGCCGGCCACTAGCTCAAATTTTGGGTAATTTGACATGCAAACCCATCATTTTCATAACATGCATTAATAGGCCACTTCACATTTGCCTAGCACATTTCTAAATTTTCTCACATAAGTCCTATTTAATAAAATTCACTTACAATTAATAAATTCAAACATGAAATTTTCACACATGCATATGTACATATAATGAGCATCAACTATGACGGTTAATTATCTTTATGACTCGGTTTAGTGGTCCCAAAACCACTTTCCGACTAGGGTCACTTTAGGGGTGTCACATGTGTGGGTAGGTCGTGTGGTCACACACGCTTGTGTGACATGGGACACGCCCGTGTCCTTAACTCGTGTAACTCTCTGACTATGATTTCATCAAGCAAATAAGGCCACATGACCAAGTCACACACCCATGTGCTGAGGCCGTGTGGCGAATTAAATTCCAAAAATTAAGTGTAGACTTCACACGGCCTGGGTACAAGCCCATGTCCTAAGGCCGTGTCCTTCACATGGTTGAGACACACGACCATGTCTTTGCCTGTGTGTTTACTACTGGGTATTCCGTTTTGCATAATTAGGGTGCAGGGGACACATAGCCAGATCATACGCCCATGGGGCAGACCGTGTGTCACACACGGCCTAGACACATGCCCGTGTGTCTAACTGTATGGAAAATTTCTAGGCCATTTCCCAAGCCATTTGCCACCCTTAAGCACTCACAAACTTAGATCCACTTCATGACATGCAATATGACACCTTTAATCACTTAAGCAAACACACTCATGGTTAAATTATGACTTGACAATGTCAACATATCACCTTTTACAAACAAGCCCTTTTTAGGTGTTTTCACTAAAAATCACTTAGTAAAAGATGTTTATCACACATCAAACATTCATATTCCTTCATTGAATATCAAAATACAACCATGTTACACATGGGTCAAATTTCATACATGAACCCTACTTCAAAATATCGCTAGAAATGGATAGATCATGCTTCAAGGACTTCAAAAATGTAAAGAACATTAAAAACAGGGCTTGGGAGCACTTACAATCAAGCTTGAAATGATGAACAAAACCCTAGCTATGGCTCTTTGAAATTTCGGATAGCACTTGGAAAAGATTAGCAAAATTTTGACTTATTTTCCCTTTTTATTCTTTTTTAACCAAATGACCAAAATGCCCTTAAGGCTTTTCTTTCAAAATTTTCCTATTCATGCCCATTTTTGTCTAAAATTTTAGAACTTGGTCAAATTACCATTTAAGGACCTCTAATTAATAATCCAATGCAATTTCATGCTTAAATCTTCTAGAACAAAAGTTTTACAACTTATTCAATTTGGTCCCTAAGTCAAATTGGACATCTTAGGCATGGAATTTCTTCATGAAAATTTCACACAAACCTGCAATCATGTGATGGACCATCAAATAATTATAAAACAATTATTTCTATTTCAAATTTGTGGTCTCAAAATACTGTTCCGACTAGACCCTAATTCGAGATGTTACACATCTCATCGTGCCATCTTTCTTTTTCACAAATAACATCGGTCCACCCCAGGGAGAGAAACTCGGTCTAGCAAAACCTCTATCTATTAAGTCTTGCAACTAAGCTTTCAATTCTTTTAACTTTGTTGGAGCCAATCTGTATGGAGCTATCGATATCGGTTGTAACACCCCTTACTCGTACCTGAGACCGAGACGAGGTACAAGGCACTATAAAAACATATAGGCTATAAAATTTCATTTCATTTTAAAACTGACCAAACAGAATCATATTGTCCCAATTATGGACCTACGAGGTCCAAAACATGCATTAAAAGTGATCTGAGGCTAAACCGAGAACTTTAGAAAACTTTAGGGAATTTCTAGGTTTAAGCCTCACACGTCCGTGTGGAGGCAATGCACACGCCCATGTGCATTGGGACATTCCTGTGTCCCTTACCCGTATTGAATTTTTGGAATTTATTTTTCATTTCAGACCTATAGGGGTTTTCACACGGCCAAGTACACGCCCGTGTCCCTGGCCTGTGTCTCTCACACTGCCTAGACACACCCGTGTCATCGATCGGGTCCAAAAACCTAGACATTCTGTTTATGACGTCATCATCCATTTAGGGGCACACGACCAAGGCACACGCCGGTGTGCAAGGCCATGTCCCCTACACGATTGAGACACAAGGCCGTGTCTCTGCCCATGTGTTTATTACCATGCATGCTAACCTAAAAATTCAAGGTGCAGAGGACACATGGCTGAGTAACACGCCCAAGGGGTAGGCCGTGTGTCACACACAGCTTAGACACATGCCCATGTGCCTACCCGTGTGTACCTTCTTGGAGGCTATTTTCCAAGCCAATGGTCACCCTCAACATCCATACACATTTATACACTTCAATGGTATTTAACATGGCTTAAATATGTCCATAATCCACCTTAGCATAGTCTATTACTTGTTAACCTCATCTTATTGGTTTAACACATGCTAGGTTATCCTTTTTGCATTAAGTATTACCACTTCAATAATCACATATTATACTTGGCTCATTTTATAACTTATTACCAATTATGACCTAACCATCTCCAAATGATTTGGCCACATTTCACATGTCCATTCATGATATACCACATTTTACCATCACATGAAACATTTAAGCATAACCATGCACAATTAGTAGGTTTACAACCTATATCGAAATGAGCCATATCCCATGGCCATATACAAAATAAATAAGTATATCATTCAAGCCCTTACATTGGCTAGCCAAATGACACATATAACAAAATGACCAAAAATCCTATACATGCCATTATAACAAAATAAAAGTTTCTATATACCAAAGCAAGACAAGTTGATAGTATTGACAATGATCCAACCGTCTTCCAATCTTTACAAGTCCTCGAGCTCTGTAAGACATAGAAAATGAAAGGGGGTAAGCATTTACATGCTTAGTAAGTTCGAATAATAGGAAGGTAAACTTACCGGTTATTTAGCATACATCCATAATGGTTATTCATGCCAAACGTGCATAGTATAATTTTCCCTATCACATACAGTCAACCATCAAGTTAGTCTCGTGCAAGTACATTATAGCATTAGTCTTAGATGAGCTTATCAATTCAAGCATTTCTATTTTCGTTCCTCATTTTAATCCAGTTGAACCTCTCGGAATCTCGATGGATATCTCATTTACCGTCAAATCATGTAAGTGATCATTTTGAATATGCACTCCCGTGAACCTCGCTCTTACAACGAGATTACCAATCTAGGCTAAGTCCTTTACTATGACATGTACTCTAATGAGCTCAGATCTGAATTACCAGTCCAGGCTAAATTCAAACCCTAATCGAATTACCCGTCCGGGCTAAATCCATTTCAGTACACTTATTCTTCGGGAGGCTCAATCACTAGAGGAACACCCGTCTGGGCTAGATCCTTTTTACCATCAATTCATTTCGAGAAATCCATCAGATATCCTTTTATTTCAATCGGGAAACTTCAATTCTCTTTTAAATTATACTACCACATGTCATGGATTATCATGCAACGAATGTCTAAATTGTCATACATTCATATATATACATTTTGTGAATATTAAGAGTTTACTTCGAGTTACACGAACTTACTTGGTAATTGCTTTGGGTTCATATTTCGATTATTCCAAAAACTTTTGTTTTCCACAGTCGACCCCTGAAATTGGTTCCTCAGGGTTTATATCGGTAAAAATAAATTATTAATACCTCACATTGTTCATTTCCATCCTAAAACTCATCCTAGGGCAAATTGACCATTTTGCCCCTAACCTTTCACACTTTTACAAATTAGTTCCTAGGCTCGTATAATGAAATGCATGAAATTTATTGAATAACCAAGCCTAGCCGAATATTTTTCATGCTTAAACCAGCCCATATTTTCTTCTATTTCACATTTCTACCCCACATTTTATGCCTTTTACAATTAGGTCCCTTTTAGGTGTTTTCATGAAAAATCACCGAGCAAAAGATGTTTATCTAACATCTAACTTTCATAACCTTCCATAAATCATCAAAGAACAACCATCTCATGCATGGGTCAAATTTATAACATGAACCCTAGCTTGAAATAGGGGTAGAAATGGATAGAGCATGTTACGAGGATTTCAAAAATACGAAGAACATTAAAAACGAGGCTAGGGAACACTTACTATTGAGCTTGAAAATGTTGAAAACTCTAGCTATGGAGAACATGCAAATTTCGGCAACATGAAGAAGAAGAATGGCTGATTTTTGCTTTCATTTTCCCTTTTTATTTCTTTTATTACCAAATGATGAAAATGCCCTTCCTTACTAACCTTTCAAAATTTTCCATGCATGCCCATTTTTGTCCAAAAACTTAGAAATTGGGAAAATGACTCTTTGAGACCTCCTAATTAACAATCCAAAGTAATTTCATACAAATTGCTTCTAGAACCCAAGTTTTGCAATTTATTCAATTTGGTCCCTAATTTCCAATTGGACACCTTATACTTAAAATTTTTCCATGAAATTTTAACATCGCATGTTTTCATATCCTAGACCTCATAATAATCGTAAAATATATATTTTAACATCGAATTTGTGGTCCCAAAATCACTATTCTGACTATGCCTAATTTTGGGATGTTACATCAGCGTTGTTCCTAGTGCTAATTCAATACCAAACTCAACCTCTCTAATAGGTGGTAAACTCGGTAACTCTTTGGGAAATACATATGGATACTCGCACAAAATTGGTACTAATTCAATTTTTGTGTCTGTCATTTTTTTATCTAGTACATAAGCAAGATAAACTTCACACCCTTTTCTCACAAATCTCGGAGCTAACATAGGCGAGATCACAACTGGCAAACTATTCATATCATCAGATTCAATTCTAATAGTCTCATTATTCTGACATTTCAGTTCAATTGTCTTTCATCTACAATTCACTATAGCATCATGCATCGTTAGCCAATCCATACCCAAAATCACATCAAATTTATTAAATGGAAACAACATCAGATTAGTCGGAAAATAGAAATCCTGATTCATTAACGGACAATTCTTCCAGACTTTGTCAACGGAAACACATTTGCCTAAGGGGTTGGATACTCTAATCACAAACTCAGTAGACTCTAAAGGAAAAGTCTTACTAGATACTAAATTCATACATATATAAGAATGAGTTGATCCTGGATCTATCAATGCAATCACATTAGTATCAAAAAGAGTGAAAGTACCTGTGATAACATCCGGAGATGATGTTTCTTCACAAGCACGAATAGCGTAGGCTCTAGCAGGTGCTCTGGCCTCAAATCTCATAGCTGAATCCTTTGTCGCCCATTTACTACCACTTACATTTCCAGCAATTCTAGGTGGTCTACCTCTATTCGATGTGTTACTTGGTTTCACATTCTGAACTTTATCTTTCTTATCCAGCTCAGTGCAATCTCGGATGAAGTGATCTAACGAACCAAATTTGTAACATGCTTTATTAATTTTATTCCAGCATTTTCCAAAATTTCGTCTCCCACACTACTGACACTTGGGTTTGTTGTCTCTTACACTACCAACACTCGATACTGATGTAGCTTGAGGTTTAGAATCTGAGTATTATTTTAAACGATCTCTATTCGAATATTCATTTTAAGCATTTGGGCGAGCGTACGAGTCTCTGGATTTCTTTGATGAAGATTGATATAGCTTACTCATAGATCTTTTTCTCGAGTCTCTAGCTTCTAAATCTGCTTTTCTCTTTTCTTTGCTAAGATCCTTAGCTTTACAAGCCCTTTCAACCAAAACGACAAATTCTTTCAACTCTAGAATTCTGGCTAGTAGTTTTATATCTTCTTTCAACCCGACAACAAACTGTTTACACATAATCTCTTTGGTAGAAACATATTCCTGTAGTATTTATTCAATCGTACAAATTCTCTTTCATATTCTGTCACGGTCATTTGACCTTGTTTTAATTCTAGAAACTCTTTGTGCTTTTGATCGAGAAATCTGTGACTAATGTATTTCTTTCGGAATTCAAATTGAAAGAATTCCCAAGTAACCCGTTCTTTTGAAACCACATATATCAACGTGTTCTACCATTGGTACGCCATGTCTCTAAGCAAAGATATAAAGCATTTAATACATTCATCAAGAGTACAAGACAATTCATCGAATACTCGAATTTTATTTTCGAGCCAAAACTCAGCTCTCTTAGGATCATATAGCTCTGAACTCTTCAGCCTCATGTTTGCAGATCTTGTCAACTTGAGGCTTATTCAACCGTATCGGATCTATAACTTGAGGAACAACAGGGATTTGTTGATGAATAGGTGGGGGCAGAGGTTGTTGAGCAGTTGAGTTCGTATGAATGTATTGAGTGAACCATTTGTTCATCATTTGGAAAAAGGCTTATTTAGCCTCTCCTTCTTGACTGCCCGTCATAAGTCTAGAATTAGATGGCGCTGTCCCTTGCTAGGGAGTAGGCGCATTACTCTCAACCTCATCAGCTATAGCTTGATTAGGATCCATTACTATATGAAAACACAGATTAAAACGTCATGAGTCATCACACTATCTCAGTATATATATATGGCATGTATAATTAGACTCACATATGCTACTTTAGTCCTAGAATCAACTAAACCGTAGCTCTAATAGCAATAAAGTGTAACACTCCTAACCCATATTTGTCACTGGAGTAAGGTTACGAGGTATGACCAATCAATTCACAACATATAGCATACATTTATCAAAGATAAATCATCCAATCTCATAAATCATTCAACACAGTCACATTGTCCCTTATAAGAGCCTACGAGGCCTTAAACATGCTTTAGAAGTGGTTTGGGACTAAACCGATAACATATGAAAATTTTGGAAACTTAGAAAAAAATTTCAACCATACAGGGGTATACTGACTTAGGCCGTGTCTCAGGTCATGTGGAAACAATGCATACATACTGACTTATATCACACGGTCGAAGACACGCCCGTGTGCCAGGCCATGTGAAATCTAAAGGGTATACTGATTTATGCAACACGGCCAAGTCACAGGCCCGTGTGCTAGGCCATGTGCCAATTAGGGGATATACTGACTTGTACCACACTGCTAGTAACACGCCCGTGTGTGAGATCGTGTGGAGCATACTAACTTCAACTCAATTTCATCACCTGGGGACAAACGGCCATGTAACATGACTCTTTGTCACACACGGCTGAGACACACGCCCGTGTCTCTACCCGTGTAGACAAAAATAGGCCATTTGCATGGCCAATTTTCCACCCCAACTTCAATGTACCTACGCAAGGCAAAATGGTACCATTTCATCATACAATTAGGCAGCCAAAATCATAAACCAAATGTACAATTCATAGCATTATAATTTCATCTATTCCAATTCTCAAGTTACTACCATTTACTTAGCCAAAACAATATCAAAATAATATGGTTCATTTACCATAATTCACACAACCATTTGAGCATCTATAAACCATAACCACATTCATACCAAAACATACCAATATAAGCCATCACTCATGGCTATATATGTACAAACCAAAACATATATATTTACAAGACATTTCTAATAGCCAAACACACATCAATATTAACATCATTTACAAGCCAAATCTCATGGCTATGATTACAACCAAACTACCACATCTAGCCTACATATGCCATATGCCAAAAATGTATAATCCAAAAGTACCAACTTAGATGTTTGATAGTGTGATGATGTTCCCGATGGCTCCCAGATCCGAGCTAGCCTTGATTCACTATAAAACATAGAAAAATAACATGAAGTAAGCTTCATAGCTTAGTAAGCTCGTATGTGAACAATAAACAACTAGCACCGTTCATTCATCATTCAAATAATAGAAAACAATATACAACAATTCTATTAAATCCCAAAGCTATCAAATGGTCATTCACATAACTTACCAAGGAACTCATCAATTCCATAGTGTAACACCCGGCTTGAACGTTATGGTCGAATTGAGCGATGTCACATTGAAGTGTTTTTCGTAAAGCATGATATCATTTGCAAAGCCCAATCTTTGTTAAGCCTCTTTGTGTGATATTAAAAGATGATTTAAAACTTGCGCTGCTATAAAAAAGTATTTACTTTAAAATGTTATTAGTCTCAAAATCTCGTTTGTAGCAGAAGCTTTTTAAATAGTTGCGTTCTAGCGTTTAATTGTAAAATGTTCTTTTCTTGCGGTAGCTCTTAAAACCGTTTACGTATTAATGGTATTCTTTGAAAACCATTTATCGTTTTGAAACCCGCGTGTTTTTCCTATTTCTAGTAGTATTTAAACAAAACAAACATAAATCCCTAAATTAAAATAAAATCCAGAGAAGCCTTATTACATAAAAAATACCCAAATTAAACTATGTATAATTTAAAAGATAAATACGGAAGCAAAAGCTGTTGTGTGGCCACTTTCGAGTCCCTCGCAGCACCGATCTGCCTAAGGGTTACCTACGCAGATACACAGAAAGGTGAGTTTACGAAAACTCAGTGTGTAATCCTTTAAAAAGCAAGCAGTCAAATACACAGTGAACAAATACAGTCTGGGCCTAATCCCACATCAGTAACAATGGCAATATCAGTTTAATATAAAAACAGTCATATGCTTGGGCCTTGGCCCATTACAGTAACAATAAACAGTATGCAAGTCCTAACCATCCAGCCTCTACACACCATTTTCGTCCAACCCTACACTCCTTGTAGGGATATAATCACCCCAGAGCCATCAGTGATTTGCAGTAGAACTGCCAGTACAGTACACTTCCTTCAATCCTATATAAACTCATCCCCATGCAATGCATCATGCAACATGACATGTCATATCATAATATTAAACATGTACTCAATACAGTTGCAAATAGCATGCTAAAATATAAACATACATCACATAGGGGCAAAACAGTTGGCTTACCATGTAGGAGATTTCAATCATTTACCACATAAGTACAAAATAGTCATTTTACCTCATGAGGGCAAAATAGTCATTTTACCTCATGAGGGCAAAAAAATCAATTTACCTCATGAGGGAAAAATAATCATTTTATCGATTAAAGGTCCAAGTACTTTTACTGATCCAACAGAAGGTCACAGTCGTCTCGGGCGACCCGTGCAACCTTAACAATCAAACGGTGTAAATGGGCCCAAGGCCCATATTGTAGCCCATGTAGGCCCACACGTCCGTGTGACCCATATAACCCAGAAATGACCTTAGCCGTGTGGTTTACACAGCCTGGCCCAATATTTACCACACTTTTGTGCAATTTTCCCATGTGGGCCCCACAAGCCTGTGGGGCCCATACGACCCATTTTAGCCAACGTGGCCCAAAATGGCCTAAGCCCATGAAATCGCTCATAGTGGCCTCTATGATCTAACGCCCACGTCTATGCGTTCGGATTACCACATGAGCGAGTGCATGCCCATGTGGCATCAAAGATTACATTCTCCGACTTTTTGTCGATCTATAATTTGGGCAGTGTTTACACGCCTGTTTACGAGAATAGCGTAAACCTCCACGTACACCAAACTAGATTCAAACATGACCCAAAGTCAATCTTTTAATCGTTAGGGTTAAACACCTTATTAGCACTTAATCCCCAATATGGTACATGTTCCTTACCTTGGTTAAGCAATAATCCCTCCTTAAACCAATGATCACCAAATCCTTGGCACAACCTGCAATGTATCCTAATCTTTTTAACTATCACCATGAACGAAAATAACTAGAACCAAAAGAACGACAACTTACCACCACGTATAACTAAGAACGGTTGATAGAAGAAATCTACCTATACCCACACAAGAGCCGAAAGTACACAGATAACAGAGGCAAGACGGAACAATTGTACCTTTATCAGGAATCAGTAACATAGAAAGATGTTAGAAGAAAAATCACAACGATAGAGAGAAACAAAAAGGGATCATGAGCAATTACCAACTTGTCAGAGCACTCTTACAAAACTAAAAACCAAACACAAATAAAAGAGTAAAGGGAAGCAATCGACCAGGGAGGAGATATTAAGCAACAGTACCAAATATGGAAGGATAGAGAAAAGTTGATAGAAGAAAAAGGGGAGAAGGGTATTCGGCCCAAAGTAATAATTGGTTTGAGAGAGCAAGATGCAGAGAAAAGAGGAGATGGGAAACATTTGGTCAAAACAAAATAAGGTAAAGAGAGGGGAAGGTGGAATAATCGATCAGAAGAAGGATTGATTGGGGAAGGAAGAGAAAGAATCATTCTAGAAAGGTCACCAAAAAGAACAAAAATCGAAAGTGAAAAGAGAGTAAGAGAGTGAGAGTTCGGCCAAAAATAGGGAGCTCAAAATGCATGAGAAGAGAAATAATGCCAATTTCGATTAAGCAAAACAACAATAAACCCGTATGGAACCCTTACCACATTCGACCTTCAGCAGAAAAGAGCAACAAAACTGCAAAATGAGAGGCATATCCCCAAAGCCGAATTCATTAGGTACCTACAATTCCAATTCGACACCAACACTCCTTCCACTTCAAATCCCCTTGATTTCCTCCTAAAATCCCTCCATCGATATCTCCTCAACAACTCAACCACTTAATTTGAAATTCATTCAAACTTTTCAACATTTCGGTCAAACTCTACTACCCACACGGCTTAGGCAGCAAAATAGAACCCCCATTGCGCAAACTAGGACTCGAACTTCAGACCTCAGACATTAGTAACACGCCACTTATCCCCTGGACTAGCAGGCTCTTTTTTGTCATGTTTCTCCCTTATTTACTTAAAAGCCTACTGCCTAGAGACAGTGCTTTTTCCTTTAAAAAAAAGACAAAACTTTTTGCACTTTCTCAGGCTTGAACCCAAGACTTCTCAGAGACTTCCCAGAACACTTAACCACTAAAGCAGATACACTGTTGTGTCACTTTGTTGCATAAATAACCATTCATGTGCAGTCTCCTAACTGCACCCACTCAAGACTTAAAATTTTAAGGCCCAAAATCGGGGCGTTACACATAGTTTTAATGCTCAATTCATTTTCGTACGTACCTGTACCATCTCGTACCAATCTCATACTCAACCACATCTTTCATTTACCCATTGAACCATTCGGAATAGAAATCAGACACTCAAGGATCTCAATAAATAAGTACCTATACCATGGCCTAAAGCCAAATCAAGGTAACTTATCCCCGGAGTGCCTATACCATGGCCTGGCCAAATCAAGGTAACTCATATCCGAAATACCTATACCATGGCCCAAAGCCAAATCAAGGTATAATTTGCACCCAAAGTGCTGATGTCCTGGCCCGAAGCCAACACAATAACCTAATGACATGTCACTAGCATCTTAAACTATTCCTAAGGTTCAACTGGGATTTCACGCTTGTCGAATCATTGTCAAATCATTCCCGAACTTGTTCGTAATCACATAATCGCAATTCATACTATATCAAAGCATATGAAATACAATTATAAATAAACTCATTGCCTACGTGTAACACCCTTTACTTGTATCTAAAGCTGGGATAGGGTTTGAGGCATTACCTAACTTAAAAAAAACCAATCACACAAAATCGGACCATAAAATTTTCGTCCAATTCAGAACCATTCATGCAGATGCATTTCGTTTCTATTACGGGCTTATGAGGCCCAAAACATGCATTGAGGATGGTTCGGGACTAAACTGAGAACTTTGAAAATAATTAGAAGACTTAGAAAATTTTCTTGATTTGGAGAGTCACACGCCCGTGTGGGTAGGCCGTGTGGTCACACATGCCCGTGCGGCTTGGGACACACCCGTGTCCTCAGCTCGTGTAACTCTCTTTTTATGATGTCATCAACCAAATAAGGTCACACGGCCAAGTCACACGCCTGTGTGCTTAGGACGTGTAGCTAATTAAATTCCAAAAATTAAGTCACGGCCTAGGCACACGCCCATGTCCTAAAGCCGTATCCTTCACACGGCTAAGACATACGGTCATGTCTCAATTCATGTGTTTACTACTAGGCATTCTGTTTTACATAATTAGGGTGCAGGGGACACACGGCCGGATGATAAGCCTATGAGGCAGACCGTGTGTCACACATGGCCAAGACACATGCCCCTGTGTCTAACACGTGGACAATTTCTAGGCTATTTTCAAAGCCATTTGCCACCTTTAAAAACTCACATATTGACACTCACTTCATGGCATGCAACATGGCACATTTGAATACTCAAGCATTCACATTCATGGTTAAATTATGACTTGGTAATGTTAACATATTACCTATTCAAACTATCATGCTTTCATATGGCATTCCACACTCATATTTATCCATCATCTTTACTAACCTACTTCCAAGTTACACACTTGCATCACCTTTATTGTCATGGACTTTAACACTCCTAACCCGTAATCGTCGCCGGAATAGGTTAAGAGGCATTACTGGTCTTGTAACTCAATTCAAAATAATCATATATCAAATAACATCTTATTTTAGTCAATATCATTCATTTACATTCAATATATATACTTAAATCAAACATACAAAGCTTAAATCATGCATTAAGGACTAAATCGGTAACATATTAAAATTTTGGAAACTTAGAAAATTTTTTACATTTCAAGTGTCACACGCCTATGTGAATAGGCCGTATGACACACCCGTGTGAGCAGGCCGTGTAACATGCTCGCATCTTAGACCGTGTGGAAACAAGGCATACATACTGACTTGCACCACACGGCCAAGGACATGCCTATGTGCCAGGCCGTGGTCAAATTAGGGAGGTTATTGAATTAGGTCACACGGCCGGCCACACGCCCATGTGCCAGCCCGTGTAACACACATGGCTAGCAGACACGCCCGTGTGTCTAGGCCGTGTGAAACTTGTAGGGTATACTGACTTTAATTTGAAAGGGTACCTCAGGGGACACACGGTCGTGCAGCGTGACCGTGTGTCACACACGCCTGAGACACACGCCCGTATGGACAAAAATAGGCTATTTGCAAATCCATTTCGCCACCCTAAAAACACAAGCATTTACAAGTGTTTACAAGCATAAATGACCACATTTTCTCAGCTCAATAGGCAGCCAAAATATTTATTTCAATACACATTATAAGCCATATCAAACCTACCAATTACATAACCAAATACCTATTAACAACATGCATAATCCATTCATTTAACATCAACATATCAAGCTTTCATTTGCATAATTTCGTTCAATCATTCCTTGCCCAAAACACACCATAATTGAGCACTTCAATTCAACCAAAACATAACATCAAAATATGCCAAATCACATGGCTTATTATACAAAAAATATACTAAAGTCATAATATCAAGTAACATAACTAACATCTTTCAAACTAGCCTATACATGCCATATTTACATATCCACAAGTTCAAAAGTACCAATCGAAAGTTGGATAGTGTGATGTGCAACTCCGACTTGTCCGGAATGAGAGAACTAACGAGCCTCTATAAAACATAGAAAAAGAAACAGAGTAAGCTTTATAGCTTAGTAAGCCCGTATAATTCAGAATTAAACTCACCATTTATACAAAATCAAAGCAACATTAAAAATGCCAACAATTCAATTAAATAACTCCTAAAGACAAGTATACATCCCATGTTAGTCATTTGACAAATACATGAAACTATCCATTAATACAAAATTTGCATTACTCCAAATTCACATATCATATATAACATTAATAACATTTATAATATGTAACTCATCCGTATAAACAATATTTATGCTCGTTGAACCTATTAGAACTTCAACGGATACTCGAGTGAACAACGTCATTAATCCGTTAATTCATTATCATATATGCTCTTTCGAGCCATGATTGGTAAGCTCCTCCTGAGCTGATGGACGGTAAGCTCTATTGAGCTGAAACGGTAAGCTCTATCGAGTTGAACAATAAGCTCGTATGAGCTAAAACGGTAGGCTCTAATGAGCTGAAAATAATAAGCTCTTACGAGCTGATATATCGGTAAGCTCATACAAGCTGTGGTGAGTCCGCAACAAATGTAGGAGCTCGACCAAAATGGTAATTCTAGTATCATGTCACTCGTATCCAATGAATTCATACGGTTCAAACAAGGCTCGGTAACATATACATTATATCTATAAAGCATTCATACTTCAAATATTTCAATTATACATATTCATTTTAATAATTACAAGTATAGAAAAGTTTGATTCTAATTATACGAACTTACCTTGAGTTGCTCGGATGAAAACTATCGTCTATTCGCCAACCTTTCTTTTTCCCCGATCTAGTTCCGGTATTTGTTTATCTTGATCTATATAATATCAAATTAACTCATTCAAACTTTTGTTCAATTCAATTTAGCCTAAAACATTTATTTTGGCTAAATTACAAATTTACCGCTAGACTTTTGACACTTTGCAATTTAGTCCTTAGCACATAAAAATGTAACATTACACAATTAGGCCATAACCCATGATAGCTGAATTTCCTATATACTACTAGCAGCCCAAATCTTTTCTTATTTCATACTTTTAACTACCACATTTTACATTTTCACAATTTAATCCCTATTTGACAATTTTATCAAAAATCACTTTATAAAACTTGTAAAACTATCATCAAGCTTCCATAATCTATCATTGAACATTAAAGAACTCAAGTATTCAAGATTGGCATCATTCAAAATCTATAACAATTTCAAAATATAAGGTACGAGCTAGCTAGATTAAGCTGTAACGAGTTCAAAAATGTAGAAATCATTAAAACTGAGCTAAAACGGACTTACATGCTCAAGGTGAAGTGACCGAATATTTGAAGCTTAAAAATGGCTATTATTTTCCCTTCATTCGGTTGGAGAAGATGAATGAAGAATAAAAAATTTTATTTTGTTTTATTAAATTAAACTTAATTAACTAAATTACCATTATAACCTTGTTAATATAAATTAAACATCATTTAAAAAATGTCCAATAATGTCCACTGACATAATAAATGGACTAATTACATAATATGGACTTCCATATTAATAAACCATAGCTATTTAATACTTTTAAATAATAGAACTCAACTTTTACGCATTACGCGATTTAGTCCTTTTTACCGAATTAAGCATTTGAACGATAAAATTTCTTTATGAAACTTTCACATAATAATTCTATCATGCTATAAACTTTAATAAAATAATAAAATAAATATTTTGACTTCGAATTTGTGGTCCCAAAACCACTATTCCGATTTGACCTAAACACGAGCTGTTACATGCACATTAATCATATTTCATACACCAAATGTACATGCCATCCATCACACTCATTAACCATAAGCAACATAACCACATTAAGGCATAAGCACATTTGCATGCATGCACCAATAATTAGGGTTACAACCCAAATAATCAATGAGTCACCTCTCATGACCATATACAAAATAATCACAATACTTTCATGAGCCAACACATTTGGCTAATCAATATGACACATAACAAAAAAAACCAAGTCCCTATACATGCCACACTCAAAATGATGAGACTAACTATACCCAAGTATTCAATTAGTAGTGTGATCGAGTCTCTGACGTCCTCTGATCCTCGAGCTAGCTTGGCGAAACTATAAGAAATGGAAAGGAAAGGGGGTAAGCTTTGAAGCTTAGTAAGTTCACATGCAAAAAAAAAATGCAACTGAAACAAGCATTAACCATACATCAAACATAATGAACGTAATCTTGCATTTTATCAAATCTTATAAACTCATTCTTCATATATATATACATATTCTTACCACAAGTTCATCATATCTCATGTCATTTTATGAGTTCGATGGACATACTTGTGCCCACTTGCACATAATTACTTTCTCATCTTTGACGTATTCATCAAGATTACTCATTAAACTTCCTTTAGAACTACCTGTTGAACACTCGGAATACTATCGGATACATCGGAATCTCGCACCTAAGTGCCTCATATGTAGCCAACGCTACCTCATATCTTATATCACATGTTTCTCGCTTTCGAGCTACTTACGGGTCTGGTCACATAGGCTGTCAGGTATCCACAACACATGCTGGACACCCAGCCACCGTTGAATATACGGGACCAGTAACCAGCTGCCAAAACATGTGTCACATACATCATGAACTTAGACCACAACTCAATGAGTTCCCTTATCACTGACTTGATACTCAATTTCTTTTTGTTTCAAATCCACGTAGGATTTTTGTCTATCCGAAGTAGCTTTTAGACACTTACGAATTATCTTCACTTTCTCTTCGGTTTCTTTAACTAGATCAACTCTGTGAATCTGATTTTCTCTGAGCTCAGTCTAATACAACGACGTTCAGCACTTACGCCCATATAATGCCTCATAAGGCGCCATTTTCAAACTGGATTGATAATTGTTGTTGTAGGCAAACTCCACCAATGGTAAGTACTTTTTCCAATTACCTTGGAACTCAATGACACAACACCATAACATATCTTCAAGGGTCTGAATTACTCGGTGAGACTGACCGTCAGTCTGTGGATGAAAACCAGTGCTAAAATTCAGCTTTGTACCCAAAGCTTCTTGTAACTTTTTCCAAAACCGTGAAGTGAACCTCCGATCTCTATCTGATACAATCGATATAGGTACGCCATGAAGTCTAACAATTTCACCAATATACAATTCGGCTAACTTATCAATAATCGATACGCGCTAGAATAAATGAGCTGATTTAGTCTATCTATCGACAATAACCCATATGTCATCTTTCTTTCTCGGAGTTAAAGGCAAACCTGTCACAAAATCCATAGTAATCCAGTCCCATTTCCACTCGGGAACCATGATGGGCTGAAGTAAACCTGAAGGTACTTGGTGTTCAGCCTTTACTTGCTGACAAACTAAGCATTTCGATACAAATTCTGAGATATCTCTTTTCATACCATTCCACCAATACATTTTCTTCAAGTCATTATACATTTTTGTACTGGCCGGGTGAACTGAAAAACAACCGTTGTGTGCCTCATGTAAAATATTCTAAATCAATTCAGTTTCCTTCAGAACACAAATCCTACCACGAAATCTTAAAGAACCATCGGAGTCACTCAGAAAATCCGGTTCACTGCTGGATTCATGCTGAATTCTCTTAGCTTATAACTCTTTATCAAATTTCTAAGCATCACAAATCTATTGAAAAAAAGTCGGTCTAGCTCTCAACTTGGCTAGAATCGAACCATCATCGGACCAAGTCAGCCGTGTATTAATATCCCCCAAGGTAAACAACGACTTCTTACTCAAAGTGTCGGCAACCACATTCACCTTACCCGAATGATAATCAATCACAAGCTCATAATCTTTTAACAGTTCCAACCATCTTCGTTGCTGCAAGTTCAAATCCTTTTGAGTCATCGAGTACTTAAGACATTTGTGATTGGTATAGACATGGTATTTCTCACCGAATAAATAATGTCGCCCGATCTTAAAAGCAAAGACTATGGCGGCCAACTCTAAGTCATGTGTCGGATAGTTCTTCTCGTAAGGCTTCAATTGTCTCGAAGCGTAAGCTACGACTTTACCTTTTTATATAAGCACACATCCCAAACCATTTAAGGAAGCATCGCTATAAATCACAATTCTTTACCTGACTCAGGTTGTACCAAAATTGGAGCCTCAGTCAACAATGCCTTTAATTTCTCAAAACTCTGTTGGCAATTTTCTGTTCATTCGAATTTGACACTTTTCTGTAACAACCTCATCACCGGAGTAGCAATCATGGAGAATCCTTTAAAAAACCGTCTATAATAACCGACCAAGCCTAGAAAGCTTCTAACCTTAGTTATATTCTTCGACAGTTTCCATTCAATAATAGTCGAGATCTTACTCGGGTCAACTCTAATACCGTCACCCGAAATAATGTGGCCCAAGAATCCAACTTCTTGAAGCCAAAACTCAGTTTTACTAAACTTAGCATACAACTTCTTGTCTCTAAAGGTTTGAAAAATAGTTCTCAAGTGTTTGGCATGCTCAGATTCATCACAAGAATAAATCAATATGTCATCAATAAAAACAACAACAAATTTATTTAAATACGGTCGGAAAATACAATTCATCAAGTCCATAAATGTGGTAGGAGCATTTGTTAAACCAAAAGGCATGACAAGAAATTCATAGTGACCATACCTCGTCTGAAAAGCAGTTTTCAGCACATCCGAGTCTTTCACGCTCAACTGGTAGTAATTGGACCTCAAGTCTATTTTAGAAAACCACTTCGCTCCTTTCAACTGGTCAAACAAGTCATCAATCCTTGGAAAAAGGATACTTATTCTTAACCGTTACCTTATTGAGCTATTGGTAATCTATACATAACCTCATAGATCCATCTTTCTTTTTTATGAATAATACCAGGGCACCCCATAGCGAAAAGCTCGGTCTCACAAAACCCTTGTCGGTCAATTCTTGCAACTGTGACTTCAGTTCTTTCAATTCATTTAGGGCCATTCTATATGGAGCAATTGAACTAGGTGCTATACCAGGGACTAACTCAATACTAAACTCAACTTCCCTAATAGAAGGTAATCCAGGAAACTCTTTCGAGAACACATCCGGATACTCACATACTGTAACAACTCGATTTAGTACCTATTCGGAACGGTGGTTTCGAGACCATGAATTCGAGACAGAAAAGTATTTTAAAATTATTTTATGTGTTTATTATGTGTGAATTTATATATGTGAAATTTGTGTTTTAATTTTGTAATTTGAGTGTCAATTTAATAAAAAGGGCTTAATCGCGTAAAATGAAAATTGATGGTTAAATGTGAAAGGGCTGAATTGTTGTTGTCTTTTTAATTTAAGGTATTTATTATGCAATATAACCATTGTTAAAGTGACGGAAAGTTATAACCATGGCTTATAATGGTTTAAGAATTTTAATTTAAAGGTTAAATATGTAAAATAATAAAGTTATCATGCATTTGTCTTTCCTTATTCATGACCGAATATGAAAATAAAAGAGAAAGAAAAAGGTTTTCAAGGTTTCGGCCATTGTTGAGGTTGATTAAGGTATGTAACTAGCTTGGTTTTTGATAATTTTTACATTTTTGAGATCGTTGCAGTGTAGTGTACAAAGCCCATGCTTGAATTTCTGATTTTGACAAATATTTTGAGTTATGTCATTGATGAATAATTGAGCTTTGTGATGTTAGTTGATGAATTATGAAAGATATATTTTGGATTAATATGTTTTGTATTGGAATTTTTGATGAAATTGAGTAATTAGGGCTAAATTGCAAAAATAATAATTTAGGGTCACACGGCCATATCACATGCCTGTGTGGCCAGACCGTGTGGTCAATTAAAAATAAATGAATTCTTCATAAAATGGTGCAGACTTCACACGACCAGAGTACACGCCCATGTGGGTAGGCCATGTCTCTCACACGGCCAAGACACACGCCCATGTGTTTACTACTGAGCATACTGACTTGCAAAATTAGGGTGCAGGGGACAGACGGCTATTCAACACGCTCGTGGGGCAGACCGTGTGTCACACATGGCCTAGACATATGCTCGTGTGTCTACCCCTGTGGACAATTTGTAGGCTATTTTCCAAGCCAATTGCCACCCTTAATCACTCATGCACTTAAGCATAATTCATAACATGCAACAAGACATACCTAGACAATCAATATTCAACACTATAACACTTTCACATCTTTATAATATCATCCTATTGCACATTCCCTTGATCACACCATTTGGAAGCATTTTATACAAACTACATGCAACTAAACTTAGTTATCAAAATTCCAAGTTGCACATTTATAACTATTGTCATCTTAGGTTATTAAACCATTCCGTAGCTCCTAGTATTTAATCCATACATCTTCATACATGAACCAAGCAATCATATTCCACATCATCCAGAAAATATCTCATCATATATCCATCACACAACCACATAGCACATCATCAAGGCATCAACACATGCATGCATGAACAATTAGATATTACATCCCAAAAATCAATCATGAGCCATGTCACATGGCTATTACAAAATGAATCATCGACATCATAGGCCTTCACAATTTGGCCAAATAGCATGACACATACCAAAAAATGACCAAGTCCCCTATACATGCCATACTCAAAATAACAATTTCACTATACCCAATAATCTTTTGATAGTGTGATCGAATACTCCGATCGCTTTCGATCCCCGAGCTAGCTTGGTGAAACTACAAGGGATGGAAAAGAGAGGGGAGTAAGCATTTAAGCTTAGTAAGTCCACATGCAAATAATATGCAATAATATTAAACCATAATCATGCAAGGCAGAATAGCATGACTGTAACACCCCTGACCCGTATCCGTCGCCGAAATGGGGTTGTGAAACATTACTGAACAAAACACAGTTCTGAACATACTCATAATAACTCAAATTAAAATCATATATATACAAAGGATATAACTAAATGAATATTAAACATACATTGAAAAGAAATCATATTTATATGTGCGAATCATATGTTCAACACTCCACTGATATTTGAATACCTAATTAAAAATCAAACATTTCACTTCTTAATTCTTTACATGCGCATTTTAAATCAATTAGAACAATTCTCATGACAATTTGTTCATTAACATAAATGTCATAAACAACTTCACTGAATGATTATATATAAATATGTATACATTTCATGAATCAATAATCACGTATTGCATGTTGAACTAAATCAAATTTGGACCATTTTCGAATCATCATTTCTTAAACATATCAAGCTTAACTCACGTATTAAAGTAAATAAACCTAAATCATCTACATGTAAATAATTACCCATTCAAGACACAAATAACAATTTAGAGTACCCTCAAAAACACATGATAATTATCATGCCTAAAATGCACAAACACAACCAAACTAATTAGTTTATATTCGGTCATCAAATTGAACTTCCCAAATAATATTTAAAATATAAATGCATATATATATTAGACCGAGACATCATATACATAGGTATATAAGTGTAAAGGCCATAATTCGAGTTTAACTTATAAAGGTACCAAAATAGTAGATAGTGTGATGAACTTTGCTGACAGTCCCCAAGCTTGTAGCTTGACTCCAAAATCTATAAAACAGAGTAAACATGAATACACAGAGTAAGCTATCATAGCTTAGTAAGTCATGAGCAAATAAACAATCCAATGATATATATTTAACTCATCTTAACTAATCGAATTACCTTAACATTATCATACTAGACCTCGACCTTAGATAATTAAGACATTTTCATAGACAATTTTCCCCACTTGGCCAAATACTCACATAGTTATTTTAACATATTAACAATCAACTTCCAAAAATAAATAGTTATAATGAAACCATACACACATATACTTAAATACGTAAGTTCGAAAATCATAATATTAAATCACATACATATATTATCTATATGCCGAATATACATGGTCACACATATGCACATAGTTAAGAATCATTTCATTGATACTCAAATTATTTAGTCACAAGGCCGAATATACTTACCATTCTCACGTATATTCATCATTAGAATTACACATGACTTGTAATAAATATCAAGTTATAAACTTACCTTATTACTAGTAGCCAACAAGCTAATTCATACCTGGACATTTAGCTTGTTTTACACACCCGTACACGATTTATCTTTGCTCGATGAACCATTCAGAATTGGATGGGACACTCGAATAATTACACATATCGTACAATGCCAACATCCCAGATGTGGTCTTACATGTAGCCATATATCGATGCCACTGTCCTAGACAGGGTCTTACTCACACACATATATCAGAGTCACATATCGATGCCATGGTCTTACTCGCACACATATATCAGAATCCTATGTCATGACATATGTATCCTAACTATTCCTAAGGTTCATACAGGGCTTTTGGACGTCGTAACTTGGTCGAAACGAATTTGGAAATATAGTAGCCAATCTTATTCATAATCAGGCATAGCACATATAAATTCATATATTTCATTTCAGCATATATATTTAGCATTTAATTAAAATTAAGTACGTCTATTTGCTTATAAACTTACCTCGGACGATATAAAACGGAACGGGACAGCTAGTTGACAACTTTCGTTTTCCCCCATCCAAAACTGATTTATTTGGTTCTTGATCTAAACATATTCAAATTAAGCTCATTCAAACATATTTTCATTCAATTTAGTCCAAAAATACATAAATAGGCAAATTACCATTTTACCCTTGACATTTACACTTTTTACAATTTAGTCCCTATTGCACAAGGCACAAAATATGCAAAATTTCAATATACCCATGTTTGGTTGAATATTCCTAGTATTCATACAAGTCTATATATTTCATTTATTTCACATTTTAGTCCCTCAATTTATTATTTTTGTAATTTAGTCCTAATTACTCAAAATCATCAAAAATTCCAATACAAAACATGTTAATCTAAAACATATCTTTCATATTTCATCATCAAACAACTTAAATCACAAGCTCTCAACAATGGAATAATTCAAAATATTCACCAAAATAAAAAATTCAAGCATGGGTTTACTAGTACTTGAAGCAACGATCTCAAAAACGTAAAAATTATTAAAAACTGAGCTAAACTAATACCTTAATTAAGCTTGAAAGAAGCTGAACCCTAGCTTCTTTTTCTTTTTCTGAAGCTGAACCCTAGCTTCTTTTTCTTTTTCTTTCTTGTTTAAGTTTCGGCCAAAAGAAAATATAATGAACAATGATTTATAATTATGTTATAATATGATATATTATAACATATTATTCCATTTACATTTTTCACCTTTTAATTTAAATATAAAATCATTATAACATAAGGTCATTACCGTCCACCACTCATAATTTTGGTCTAATTGCATTATAAATGCCTCCACTTATAAAGACAACAACAATTAAGCACCTTCACATTTAACCACCAACTTTTCCTTTGTCGCGATTAAGTCCTTTTATTTAATCAGACACTCAAATGATAAAATTAAATCACAAAAATTTCACAGAGATAAATTCACACAAAACAAAACATAGAAAATAATTTTTAAATATTTTTCTGACTCAGATTCGTGGTCTCGGAACCACCGTTCTGACTAGGGTCTAAATCGGGCTATTACAATAACCATCAAGATTATTTATTATTCAGGCATTCTAACTCATTTATCAAATGTTCACATATATATGTATATATATATGAATATAATATACTTTCTTGTCACATATCATCCTTTAACAAGGCACCACCTATGAGTATAACGTACGTACCTATACATATCCGTAGCATATCAAATAACTTTACCTTATTGCCATGCCCATCTTGGGACTTTCATCTCATCATTCATTATAATACCCATTGAACACTTGGAATACTATTGGATACATGGAAAATTGCACACAAGTTCCACATAAACATATGTAGCCAAAGCTACCTCATATCATGCAACGCTCACAAATAAGCTACTCACGGGCTTGCTCATAGAAGCTATCGATCAAGGTGTAACTACACGGGCTGCTCACAAAAGTTGTCAGGTATCCGACCACTCAAGGATTACCTAGCCACTGGTAGGACACACAAGACCATTGCCCGAAACTCAATCACATATATTGCATCCATTATGAACTCGGACCACTGAACGAGGTCAGATGCTCGCATCCATAATGAACTCGGACCACTCAACGAGCTCGGATGCCACATATATCATGAACTTGGATCACTCAACGAGTTTGGACTTCTTAATTCCTAGTGACATGTTTCTTGTATCCTAGACTATTCCTAAGGTTCAAACGAGATTTTTCCTTACTTGCACAAGGCATACTTTGTCGTACTTGCTCGTGATATCGCATGTAATGACCATAATATCTTTTATGCTTTCATAGCAACCAATAAGCATATAACTCATAATAACAAGAAAAAATTTATCACATAATATCAAAACATTAAAAACATGCTACAAAACCACATTATTTGCATATGCACTTACCCCGGTACAAAAATGATGGTAATCGAACCTAATCGCCGTATACTTTATTCTTTCCTCGATCAAGACCCGGTTCACCTTTTTCTTGATCAATAATGCTAAATTTAACTTGCTTGTTAATCATATTACTCAAATCAACCCATAATTCATGCTTTGGTAAAATTACCTTTTTACCCTTATCTTTCCACTTATTTACGATTTAGTCCCTAGGCTCGTAAAATGAAATGCATGCATTTTCTTTGTTACCCAAGCCTAGCCGAACCTATACCATGCTTATATCAGCCCATATTTTCCTTTATTTCACATTATTACTACCCACTTTTACACATTTACAAACAAGTCCCTTTTTTTAGGTGTTTTCACTAAAATTCACCTAGTAAAAGATGTTTATCATGCATCAAACATTCATATTCCTCTATTAATCAAAAAAATACATGCATGTCACAATGTGGCCTAAAAATTCGACCTCTCGAAGCCAAAACTCGCTTTTACTAAACTTGGCATATACTTGTTTATCCTTCAAAGTCTGTAACATTGTTCTTAAGTGTTCGGCATGCTCTGCCTCATCTCTAGAATAAATCAGAATATCATCGATAAACACCACAACAAACTTATCCAAATATGATCGAAAAATTCAGTTCATTAAATCCATAAACACAGAAAGAGCATTTTTTAATCCAAATGGCATAACAAGAAACTTGTAGTGGCCATACCTCGTTCTAAAGGTAGTCTTAGGCACATCTGACTCCTTAACTCGTAACTGATAATATTCAGATCTCAAGTCTATCTTAGAGAACCATGTCGCTCCTTTCAGCTGGTCAAACAAGTCATCAATCCTTGGAAGAGAATACTTATTTTTGATTGTTACTTTACTGAGTTACCGGTAGTCAATGCATAATCTCATGGAACCATCCTTCTTTTTCACGAATTGTAACGCCCCGAATTTGGGCCTAGAAGTATAAGATTTTGAGCATGAGAACAATTAGGAGACTGTACATAAATAATTAATTGTGCAAGAAAGTGACACAAGTGGGTATCTACTTTAATGGTTAAGTGTTCTGAGTGTTCTATGAGTGTCTGAGTAGTCTTGGGTTCAAGCCTTGGCGTGCACAAAATTTTAATTTTTTAGGGTAAAACCTCTATCTTTGGACAGTAGGGTTATAAGTAAAATTTGTGAAAAACATGACAGAAAGGGCTTGCTGGCCTAGTGGTAAGTGGCATGTGGAGTGTTTAAGGGGTCTGAGGTTCGAATCCCTGCTTAGGCTAATGGAGATTATTTTTACTGGTGGCCATGAGATGAAGTTGTGTTTGACCGAAACACCAAGGAGTTTGAATGAGTTTGAATGGGGTTGTTGTTAGCCGAATTTGGGGAGTAAAAAGGGGGATTTTTCAGTTGTTGAGGTGTGATCGGTTGGAGGGATTTTAAGAGGAAATTTTGGAATTTGAGTTATAGGGAGAGTAGTGTCGAATTGGTGTGCGGTCACTTCTTTTCTCTCCATATTCGGTTGGTTATCAATTGTTCTTTTGGTTCTTTCCATTTCTTATTTTTGAAGCCGAATTGTGTTACAGGTCTTTCAGACATTTTTTTACTTGTTTTCCTTTTTATTACTTATTTCGATTTGCACTGCACTTTCTTCTCTCTCAATCGGCTCTTATTAGACACACCTTTTTACATTTGTACTTCGGCTGAATTTTCCTTCTCTCCCCCTCCCTCTCAATCATTTTCTATGACCGAATACCTCGTCTCTCTTCCTCTTTCTATTTTGTTTCGGTTTTGACAATTGATCTTCAACCTTTCAGTGGGTGGATGATGTTCTTCTCTTTTCCTCTCCCTCCATCGATTTTTCCTTGGCCGAACATTGGTAAGTAAGTCTCTGCTTCACTTTTGCCATTTTCTGTTTCTTTCGTCCCTGTGCACTATTTTTCTATCCTTCCTATCGTAACCTCCTCTGTTTACTATTTCAGTTAAGTTCTCCTCTTCGGTCTTGGTTCACTGCATCACCGAGTCATACTTTGTACTGTCATTATTTGGTAAGGGTGGTACATCCAAGATTGTTTTGTAAACTAATATAAGTTTAATAAAGAGGTTATGACTTTCATGTAGATGGAGCAAGTTGATTGGTGCGCCACTTAGGAACCAAGGGTACGGTTTCGATTGGCCTTTGGTAAGGAGGAGTTTTATATGATCGATTTGGAACTTCTTTAGATTCCATATGCTATGTAAGTTAAGTATTGATTAACGGGCTTGTTGGTTGTATCCAGGTATAGGAGTTTTTGGAGCACAGTTAACTTCAAAGAACGTCATGTGTGTAATCACTATCTTAATCGTAAATTGGCAAAAGCTGAAAAATAGGACCGTTGATGCCACATGGGCGTATGATCGCTCGCGTGGTAACCCCAAATGCATAAATGTGGGTACTGGATTACGAGAGGCCACCATGGGCAATCTCATGGGCTTAAGCCGTTTTGGGCCATGTTGGGCCGAAATGATGACCGAAATACCCCCATAGGGTAAGATGACCGAAATACCCTCATAGGGTAAGATGACCGAAATACCCTCATAGGGTAAGATGACCGAAATACCCCCATAGGGTAAGATGATCAAAATACCCCCATAGGGTAAAATGATCAAAATACCCCCATAAGGTCAAATGACTGAATACCGCCACAAGGTAATATGACCGAAATACCCCCATAGGGTAAGATGACTGAAATACCCCAATAAGGTAAAGTGACTGAAATACCCCCATAGGGTAAGATGACCAAAATACCCCCATAGGGTAAGACGACTGAAATACCCATATAGGGTAAAATGACTATTTTTCCCTTATGTGATAAAATGACGGTTTTGCCCTTATATGGCAAAATGACTGTATTGCCCTTATTTGTTAAAATGGTTGTTTTGCCCTTATATGTTAAAATGACCCTTATGTGTTAAAATGACGATTTTGCCTTTATGTGATAAAATGACTATTTTACCCCTATGTGATGTATGTTTATATTTTAGCATGCTATGTGTAACTGTATTGAGTACATGTTTAATATTATGATATGACATGACATGTTACATGATGCATTGCATGGGGATGGGCTTATATATGATTGGAGGAAGTGTACTGTACTGGCAGCTCTACTGCAAATCACTGATGGCTTTAAGCCTATTATACTGGCAGCTCTACTGCAACTACTGTTTAGCACTGCAACCGGTGCTAATTCTAGAGTGTATGGATGGGTGGGTTGATTATATCCCCATATGGAGTGTAGGGTTGGACGGAGATGGAGTGTAGAGGCTGGATGGGTAGGACTTGCATACTGCTTACTATTACTGCACTGTTTACTGTTATTACAATGGGCCCTGTTACTGCAATGGGCCAAGGCTCAAACATATGACTGTTTCTGTATTGAGATGGGCTAAAGCCCAAACTGATCTTGTCACTGTTACTAAAAAGAGCTTAGGCCCAGACTGTGTTTGTTGTTTGATTGATTACTTATATGGGATTATACATTGAGTTTTCGTAAACTCACCCATCTGCTTTAACTATGCAGGTAAACTGCAGAATTAGGTGGATCGGTGCTGCGTGGGACTCAAAGGTGGCCACACAACCGCTCTTTCTTCCTCATTGGATTTTTAATTTATAAGTAATTTTATTTGGGTATTTTTATGTAATAAGGCCTCTATAATTTTTAATTTTTGGTGTTTTATTTACTTTGATTTATATCTACTAGTAGTAGGATGCGGGTTTTCAAAAGATATGCATGATTTACCAAAATACCACGAATACGCAAAACCGTTTCAAAAGCTTCCACGGTACATGAGATTTTGAAATTAATAACGTTTTAAAGTAAATGCTTTTGATAGTGACACAAGGTTTAAAATTATTTTCTAGATCACACAAAGAGGCTAAATAAACATTGGGCTTTTCAAGCGATATCATGCTTTACGAAAAACACTTCAATGTGACATCGCCAGATTCGACCATAACGTCCAGGCCGGGTTTGGGGTGTTACACGAATAATACGAGAGCACCCCATGGCGAAAAGCTCGATCTTGCAAAACCTTTGTCAGTCAATTCCTGCAATTGTGACTTCAATTCTTTCAGCTCAGGTGGGGCCATCCTATACGGAGTAATAGAGATAGGTGCTATCCCTGGCATTAGCCCAATACTTAATTCAACTTCTCTAATTGGAAGCAAACCTCACAATTCCTCTGGGAATACATCCGCATACTCGCATACAACCGGCACTGATTCGATTTTTTATTCGAATTCCTTTGTATTCAATATGTATGCCAAATAAGCTTCATACCCTTTCCTCATACATCTCTGAGCAGTCATTAAAGAAATCACCATTGGTGACTTATTTGCATCATCTGATTCAACCCGAAGAATCTCACCGTTTTCACATTTCAATTCCATAACTTTCTGTCTACAATTCACTATAGAATCATGTAGTGTCAACCAATCCATACCCAATATTGTAACAATCCTAACCTGTATCCGTTACCAGAATAGGGTTACGAGGCATTACCGATCAAAATACAACCCAGAACAGACATTTATTTCAATTCATGCTCCAAATAATATAATCATTTCAATACTAATCATCTAGTAAAATTTTAAACCAATCTAACATGCTTCAGTTCTATAATTCATACAATTTCTAAATTAATATTCAATCATTATAACCAATGAATCGTGACAATCGAATGCTTAACTTATAACCAAGTATATTTCATTTCATATACTAATCATATATTAAGACATCCAATCATATAAATATAATTCATTAGCTATCTTTCAAAAACACTATTTATAAATATGCATTTCTTCACTATTTACTAATTCAAGCCAAACCACATGATTTATTAATCGCTAATATATATATATACAGCATTAACAACTTCACTTAAGGTCAAGTATAAAATTTGGTCTTCCCAAATTTTGCACATTTTACTAAAATAATAACTACCAATTTTAGACATAAGTGCCGAATCAAATCATACCATAATTACAATATCCCTTGACTAATGAAATATCCAAAATATTAATCTGTCATTTACCAAATTCATAAACCACATATAAGGCACATTTTAAACTCAAGCATTTAACTTAACAACTTAACCATTAATCATCGAATCACAAACAAAACATATCATGGGCATGTAAAACATATTTTACCAATTGATAGCCAAATATAAAGACATACCCCTTTACCATTTCCAAAATATATATGCATGGCCAACCTTTTAACCATATATTCGGTCATAAAATTTATTCTTCAATAATTCAACCAATTTCACAATTTAAATGAAAACTAACTGTACCATTTATAACCGTACCTAAATGAACATCAAATAATTTACAAAACATATTCATACTTTAATATCTTAAACCTTACCTTAACAAACAATATGCAAGCTATCACATATACATAACTTAGCTTATGAAAGTATATGTACTATATCATAAACACATCTTTTACCAATTACCTCACTTAAGCCGAATTTTATAATCAACCACCACACAAAATATACCACAAATCATACTTCCAAAATGAGCTACTTGCATGGCCGATTATATTTCATCATTAACACATTTCATTTTTGAATCATATAATCAACATCACAATCATATCACCAAAACACAAATCATACCTATCATATAACAAGCAGACCAAAATAAACTCCAACCATGTCAAATATAACCATAATTTGATCAAACTTTGAAACCGAATTTAAAAAAATAAACAAGCCATTTTTGCATTGTAACACCCCACACCCGTGACCTACACCAGGACGGAATATGAAGTCTTACCTAACTTGAACTCATGCATACAAACATTTTTATATCACCAAAACATAGTCAAATTAAAAACTTTTTCAATTTTATTATAAACTCCTTAATAAGAGCCTACGAGGCTCAAAACATCTATTGAAACCAATTCGGAATCAATCGGAGTCATTCCAAGAATTTTGAAAATAACACTTAACATAGGGGCACACGCCCGTGTGAGAGGGGCAATACGCCTGTGTGACTGTTTAGGCATGCCATGCTGATGGGCACATTGGGACACGCCCGTGTCCCTTACCCGTGTAGATTTATTTTTAAATTTGAACCTACAAGGGTTTTCACACGGCCTATCACACGTCCGTGTCCATGAACGGTGTCCTTCACATTGCCATGACACGCCCGTGTCTTAGCCCATGTGCAAAAACTTGGAGATTCTATTTCTAACGTCAGCAATCCTTAAGGGCCACACTGCCAAGGCACATGCCCGTGTGATAGGTCGTGCCCTTCACACGGCTGAGACATGGCTAAGACACACGGCCATGTCTCTGCCCGTGTGTTTACTACCATGCATACTGACTTGAAATTTTTACGTATAGGGGACACACGACTGAACAACAAGTCCATGGGGTTGATCGTGTGTCACACACGGCCTAGACACATGCCCGTGTGCCTACTCGTGTGGATAAAATAAGGCTATTTTACAAGCCTTTTTGTCACCCTTACTTATGTAACCTGCACAAAATCACTCTATACTAATATAAGGGCACATCACATAGCCAAAATAACCATAAGGGACAACATATCATTTATGCAATTTACTCATCATGAGAACATCATCTTCTATTTATAAATCAAAATGAGTATTAACCATCATCCATGGCCTTATACAATATGAGTATCATGTTCATCATATGAGCCAACACATTGTGGCTAGCTAACAAAACAGTAAACAGAGACTCAAGTCCCTATACATGCCAGAAAATAAAACAATGAAACTAACTATACCAAGGTCTTAAGTAATAGTGTGATCGAAGCTTTGAGATGTCACTGGATCCCCGATGTTAGCTTGGTGGCACTATAAAGAAGGAAAAGAAAGGAAGGTAAGCATGGCAGCTTAGTAAGTACATATATGCAAATAAAGTGTAATTAAAAGAAAATCATATCGTCCAACAATAACTAGTCCTGCTTAAAAGGTATAAATCTTTTAACATATCTATCTTACTCTTCCTTTCATTCATGTATACCTAATGCATCTTGTCCCTTTACTCAGGTCTTAACCATGAGTTCAATATACGTACCTCATCAAGGTTTCCATCAACTAAGTCTTTGAGTTACCCGTTGAACTCTCGGAATACATACGGATACATGGGGAGTTTACATTTAAATGCCATATAAGTAGTTAGAGCTAGCTCGTGCTATGAAACACTCACTTTTGAGCTACTCACGAGCCTTTTATCAAGTTAGGACCCGGACTCCATAGCTATTATGTAACATTTACTCATTGAGCCACTCATAGGTCTGTACACAAAGTCAGTAACTGAACCCACGTTACCTATAGCATTTATCTCATGAACTCATACTCAACTCATGAGTTCAGACTACATAATTTTTATAACATAGCCCTTTGTATCCTATGTTATGTCTAAGGTCCAAAGGGGTTTCATAACTAGCCGAATAGCATCGTACTTTCTCACAATGTACTTTACTCATATAACATGCCATTTATACATTCATGGTGACAAATAAAATTTAGATACATAACAATAATGAGCTAATTACACATGTATATTAACAAAATATTCCAAAGTAAGCTTCAATAAGACATTATTCACATATGTACTTACCTCGATACAAAATGATGAAGATGAGCTTAATCCTAGTAAACTTTGTTCTTACCTTGATCAAGACCCGAATCATGTTTCTCTTGATCAAAATTAATAAAATTCATATTACATCAGCACATCAATTTAGACACTCCAAATTTCATAATTAGGAAAAATGACTATTTTGCCCTTAGACTTTCACAAAATGGCCATTTTACCCTTATGCTCGAAAGTTATTTTTTTTCAAATTTCTCCCTATTATAAGCCTAGTCGAACCCTTTTTACTCTTATTGCAATCCAAAATTTCCTTTATTTCACTCATTTATTATCTATTTTACAACTTATGCAAAATAGTCCGTATTAGGGTTTTCATGAGAAATCCCTTCACAAAAGTAGTTTATTACTCATCTAAGATTCATATTCTTCCACAAAAATTCAGAAAACAACCTAAATGCTCTCATGGTAAAACCCTATACTTTCAACCATTTTGTAAAATAGTCCCCTCATTAGAAAGCTCATGACACAAGGGTCTCAAAAATGTAAAAATCATTAAGAAAACTCATTAAAATTACATACTTGTAGAGAGACTAAGTGGCTGAAAATTTTGAAGCCCAAAAACCCTCTAATGGTTGCATTTTTCGGTGAAGAAAAAGTAGAGGAAAAGATGATATCTTTTTCTCTTTATTCTATTCTTGTTCTAGTCAAAATTGGTCACCAACCCACCTAATTTTGACCATTTATCTTTCTTTTATCTCCTATGGCCTACTAGACTAAGCATTGGGGGTCTAATTGCACTTTAAAGGCCCCCAATTTAGGTTCTTTAGCTAATTGACACTCTTATCTAACAAAATAGGACTTTTTCACTTTGTGCAATTTAGTCCTTTTTTGCAATTTAAACAAGCAATCGCTAAAATTAATTCACCAAAATTTTCATGCACCTATCTAATTGTGACAGCCCTAAATTGACCCTAGTCGAAAAGTGGTTTCGGGACCGCTAAACGGAGTCACCGAAGTATTTGAGTATAATATTTATTGTCTAAAATATGTGAATATGAGTGTGTGAAAGTTTTAAGCTTCGATTTAGACAATTGCATGTGAATTTAGTTAATAGGACTTATGTGCGACACTTTTGAAATGTGATAGGTTAATCTATAAGGATCTATTAGTGCATGTTATGAAAATAATGGGTTTGCATGTCAAATTTCCACCTATGACAAGTAGTGGCCGGCCATGATGG
Organism: Gossypium hirsutum; assembly: GCF_007990345.1. NCBI lineage: Eukaryota > Viridiplantae > Streptophyta > Magnoliopsida > Malvales > Malvaceae > Gossypium > Gossypium hirsutum. The sequence goes on from NC_053426.1 coordinate 62,791,513, forward strand.
GTTATATACATGCAATATGTATTAATTATTAGTTAGTAGCTTTATATTTTCTAACATAAATAAATAAAAAAGGAAAAAGTAATTGAAATAAGAAAATGAAGGGTGATGAAAACAAAGCTTGAGTTTCTTTCTTCTTGGCCGAATGTAAAGAGGAAGATGGGAGAAAGTCATTCGGTCATCTTAAGTTAGCATTAAGCTCAAGAGCTTAGAGGATCAAAGTTGGACAAGGGAAAGGAAAAAGTGATTGAATAGCCGTTGAAATCGTTCGACAACATCCGAGGTAAGTTTTTGAGTAATGAAACTTAGTTTATGATTTGATTAAGTCATGACATATAAGCATAACAAATAAACGGTGATATAATGATTCTACTTGAATTGTATATTGAGGTGATTAGTTTATACCTATGACGGGTAGCCGAATGTGTATAGAGATCATGTTATAAAGCAAATCAAAATCATGCTCTTTGTATGTGGCTATTGAGCCGAAAATGGTAATGGTTGATAAGCGTCTTGTGTTTGAATTCTAGTTATGATAATGAAATATGGATGTGTCATAATTTATTGGTATATGTGCTTGATTATTCGGATGATATTCGGGCTAAGTCCCGAAGGCATTTGTGCAAGTTACTATATCCGGGCTAAGTCCCGAAGGCATTTGTGCGAGTAGTTGCTATACCCGGGCTAAGTCCCGAAGGCATTTGTGCTAGTGACTATATCCAGGCTAAGTCCCGAAGGCATTCATGCTAGTGACTATATCTGGGCTAAGACCGGAAGGCATTTCCGCGAGTTGCTATATCTGGCTAAATCCCGAAGATACTTGGGTTTGGAAGCGAGCGATCTTGCTGTAATAATTTCAATTAATATGCTCATAAAATACAAACGATAAGGTATGTTTCGTATATACATCAGAAAGGTTGATTCCTTTCAAATAGTACTCGCTCAATTGATTAACGAGCTTCCGGCCTCTAGTTAGGTTTGATACCCTGTGTATGAATATATTGGTTGAAGCGTGAAGAAATTATGATTTTGAGAATGTGCATATATGAAATTATTCATTTAGTCATATGAACGCTATACTTTAGTCGTAAATAATTTCGTTACTCAAAACTTACTAAGCATTAAATGCTTATTCCGTTTCTTTAATTCTCTGTTTTATAGATTTTTGTTCGTCAGCTATCGGACTCGGGATTGTCAAAGTCGAAGTCGTCCACACTATATAAGCCCTTTTGGTACTCTTTTAGTTAAACGTTAATAATGGCATGTATAGGACTAACCTTTGTTGTTAATCAAGTACCTTTGGTAATGTGTATATATTCGGATAGCCATGCGAAAATAGCTTAAATATTTTGAGCATAGTATTAAAATCATTTTGTATATATATGGTTATTGAGAGGTGTGGAAATGCTTGGCAATGATTAGCCATTGGAATGGTTAATCACGATCATATTTGGTGCTATGTATGTCAAATGGCTAGTTGAATCATGGAAACTATGAAATAAGTGAAATTTACCTTAAAATAGATGCTGATAGCAGCAGTGATGTGAGTTTGAAAATTCACTAAAAATAGTAGGAATGTAATTAAATAATGAATAAATTATGTAATCGAACCTTGCTGAGTCTATTTTCATATGGAAGAAGCGAAACGACCATATGAGCCGTATTTTATGAGATGTTTAAGTTTTCGTGAAATAGGACCAGAACGGTTACTGGATCCCCTGTTCTGACTTTCGAAATTTACCATAAATTAACCAGAAATAATTAGAAGTCAAGCTTTATATTTACAGATTCCTTTCTGAGTCTAGTTTCATTAGAAACAAACAGCATATGTACTGAAGCCCTGTACAGGGAGATATCTAAGTCGTAATACATGAAGGTCAGAGTAGTCGAACCCTGAAACAGGGGAAACTGTAACTAATAAACTGTACTAATTGGCCCAACCAAAAATTCTAGAAAAAAATCTGTAGATGAATACATGAGTCTAGTTTCAGTTAAAATTTACAGAATCAGTTTTCGAGTTTTGTAACTCGAGATATGATTTTTATGGTGACAGTGACGCAGTTAGCTAGCTTGTCTGGAAATTTTAAAATGAACTGTGTAAATAAATGAATTAAGTTCGTTAACACCTCGTGTTCGACTCCAGCAACGCTCTCGGGTGCGGGGCGTTACAATTTTATTGGTATCAGAGCTACGGTTTAGTCGATTCTAGGACTACCGTAATACGTTCGGGTCTAGCTATACATGCCATTTTGTGTCTATTTGATAGTGTGGTGATTTCTGACAGTTAAAAATGTGTTTGTTTATAGTAATGGATCTCGATCCGAACCGAGCGGTAGCTGATGATCTTGAGAGTGTAGTGCCTACTCCCGCACAAGGGACAGCGCCGGTGGACTCTTAACCTATTGCTAGTAATCAGAATGACGAAGCTAGACAGGCTTTTTATAGCGTAATGAATGATTGGTTCAACCAATACATTCGAACTAATACGGTTGTTCCACAACCCCCATTTCCGACTAATACAACCCCTGCACCTGCGATACCTTCGGTAACTGACCAGATAAGGTTAAATAAGCCCCCAATTGATAGAATCCGAAAACAAGGGGCTACTGAATTTAAAGCTACAGACAACGACGATGCCGAGCAAGCTAAATTTTGGTTGGACAACACTATTCGGGTACTTGATGAACTATCTTGCACACCCGATGAATGCCTAAAGTGTACGATCTCCTTGCTACGTGATTCTGCCTACTATTGGTGGAATACATTGATTTCTGTTGTGCCCAGAGAGCAAGTAACTTGGGAGTTTTTCCAAACCGAGTTTCGAAAAAAGTATATCAGCTAGAGATTCATTGATCAAAAACGAAAAGAATTTCTTGAACTTAAACAAGGTTCCATGTCGGTTACTGATTATGAACGAAAGTTTGTAAGGCTTAGCTGGTACACGTGAGAATGCATTTCTTCAGAAGCTGTGATGTGTAAACGTTTCGAAGATGGACTGAACGATGATATAAAGCTCTATGTTGGCATTTTAGAAATCAGAGAATTTGTGGTACTTGTCGAGCGAGCTTGCAAAGCCGAAGAGCTCAGTAAGGAGAAAAGAAAAGCTGATATGGGAGCAAAGGAGTTTCGTAAGAGATCTTCGGGAAAGCCCTTTCAACAGTCATCGAAGAAATTTAGAGATGATTTAGGCCGATCTAGAGACACGTCGGGCTTTTCTAGACGAGACCGTGATCGACCCCCTGTGAGTACACGAGTTACTTCGATCGCCAGTGTTGGAAATGATCGTCGAGGCAGAACAGAGTGCCAGTATTGTGGTAAATGGCATTCGGGGAGTTGTAGATTCCATGACCGCTCCTGTTACAAGTGCGGATCAGTTGACCACTTTATTAAAGATTGCCCTAGATTGTCTGAACAGAATGTAAATCAGAGTGGGAAACCGGGTGCTCCTACTGCTCGAGGTAGACCATCTAAAAATGTGGGGAATGCTAGTGGCGGTCAGGGAGGATCTAGAGATGTGACCACCAGATCTGAGGCTCGTGCTCCTGCCAGAGCTTATGCTATACGTGCACGCGAGGATGCTTCTTCGCCTGATGTTATTACCAGTACATTCACTCTCTTTGATACTAATGTGATTGCATTGATTGACCCTGGTTCTACTCATTCTTATATATGTGAGACTTTAGCATCTAGTAAGACTTTACCTGTTGAGTCTACTGAGTTCGTTATTAGAGTGTCGAATCCCTTGGGTCATTGTGTGCTTGTTGATAAGGTGTGTAAGAAATGTCCCCTAGTAATTCGAGGTTCCTGTTTTCCGGCAGACTTGATGCTTTTACCGTTTGATGAGTTTGATGTTATTCTCGATTTGGATTGGTTGACCGTGCATGATGCGGTTGTGAATTGCAAAAGCAAGACTATTGATTTGAGGTGTGCAAATAATGAGATAATCCGAGTTGAGTCTACTGTCTTGAATGGATTGCCAACAATAATATCCTCGATGTTAGCTAAAAAATATGTGAGAAAGGGGTGTGAAGCGTATCTTGCATACGTGCTTGATAATGAAAAATCAGGAAAGAAACTTGAATCGGTACCAGTGGTTTGTGAATATCCGGATGTTTTTCCCGAAGACTTACCGGGGTTACCACCTGTTCGGGAGGTAGAGTTTGGCATCGAACTTGTACCTGGGACTACACCGATTTCGATAGCTCCGTATCGTATGGCACCAACAGAATTGTGTTACAGGTCTTTCGGACATTTTTTTACTTGTTTTCCTTTTTATTACTTATTTCGATTTGCACTGCACTTTCTTCTCTCTCAATCGGCTCTTATTAGACACACCTTTTTACATTTGTACTTTGGCCGAATTTTCCTTCTCTCCCCCTCCCTCTCAATCATTTTCTATGACCGAATACCTCGTCTCTCTTCCTCTTTCTATTTTGTTTCGATTTTGACAATTGATCTTCAACCTTTCAGTGGGTGGATGATGTTCTTCTCTTTTCCTCTCCCTCCATCGATTTTTCCTTGGCCGAACATTGGTAAGTAAGTCTCTGCTTCACTTTTGCCGTTTTCTGTTTCTTTCGTCCCTGTGCACTATTTTTCTATCCTTCCTATCGTAACCTCCTCTGTTTACTATTTTAGTTAAGTTCTCCTCTTCGGTCTTGGTTCACTGCATCACCGAGTCGTACTTTGTACTGTCATTATTTGGTAAGGGTGGTACATCCAAGATTGTTTTGTAAACTAATATAAGTTTAATAAAGAGGTTATGACTTTCATGTAGATGGAGCAAGTTGATTGGTGCGCCACTTAGGAACCAAGGGTACGGTTTCGATTGGCCTTCGGTAAGGAGGAGTTTTATATGATCGATTTGGAACTTCTTTAGATTCCATATGCTATGTAAGTTAAGTATTGATTAACGGGCTTGTTGGTTGTATCCAGGTATAGGAGTTTTTGGAGCACAGTTAACTTCAAAGAACGTCATGTGTGTAATCACTATCTTAATCGTAAATTGGCAAAAGCTAAAAAATAGGACCGTTGATGCCACATGGGCGTATGATCGCTCGTGTGGTAACCCCAAATGCATAAATGTGGGTACTGGATTACGAGAGGCCACCATGGGCAATCTCATGGGCTTAAGCCGTTTTGGGCCATGTTGGGCCGAAATGATGACCGAAATACCCCCATAGGGTAAGATGACCGAAATACCCTCATAGGGTAAGATGACCGAAATACCCTCATAGGGTAAGATGACCGAAATACCCCATAGGGTAAGATGATCAAAATACCCCCATAGGGTAAGATGATCAAAATACCCCCATAAGGTCAAATGACTGAATACACCCACAAGGTAATATGACCGAAATACCCCCATAGGGTAAGATGATTGGAATACCCCAATAAGGTAAGGTGACTGAAATACCCCCATAGGGTAAGATGACCAAAATACCCCCATAGGGTAAGACGACTGAAATACCCATATAGGGTAAAATGACTATTTTTCCCTTATGTGATAAAATGACGGTTTTGCCCTTATATGGCAAAATGACTGTATTGCCCTTATTTGTTAAAATGGTTGTTTTGCCCTTATATGTTAAAATGACCCTTATGTGTTAAAATGACGATTTTGCCTTTATGTGATAAAATGACTATTTTACCCCTATGTGATGTATGTTTATATTTTAGCATGCTATGTGTAACTGTATTGAGTACATGTTTAATATTATAATATGACATGACATGTTACATGATGCATTGCATGGGGATGGGCTTATATATGATTGGAGGAAGTGTACTGTACTGGCAGCTCTACTGCAAATCACTGATGGCTTTAAGCCTATTATACTGGCAGCTCTACTGCAACTACTGTTTAGCACTGCAACCGGTGCTAATTCTAGAGTGTATGGATGGGTGGGTTGATTATATCCCCATATGGAGTGTAGGGTTGGACGGAGATGGAGTGTAGAGGCTGGATGGGTAGGACTTGCATACTGCTTACTATTACTGCACTGTTTACTGTTATTACAATGGGCCCTGTTACTGCAATGGGCCAAGGCTCAAACATATGACTGTTTCTGTATTGAGATGGGCTAAAGCCCAAACTGATCTTGTCACTGTTACTAAAAAGAGCTTAGGCCCAGACTGTGTTTGTTGTTTGATTGATTACTTATATGGGATTATACATTGAGTTTTCGTAAACTCACCCATCTGCTTTAACTATACAGGTAAACTGCAGAATTAGGTGGATCGGTGCTGCGTGGGACTCAAAGGTGGCCACACAACCGCTCTTTCTTCCTCATTGGATTTTTAATTTATAAGTAATTTTATTTGGGTATTTTTATGTAATAAGGCCTCTATAATTTTTAATTTTTGGTGTTTTATTTACTTTGATTTATATCTACTAGTAATAGGATGCGGGTTTTCAAAAGATATGCATGATTTACCAAAATACCACGAATACGCAAAACCGTTTCAAAAGCTTCCACGGTACATGAGATTTTGAAATTAATAACGTTTTAAAGTAAATGCTTTTGATAGTGACACAAGGTTTAAAATTATTTTCTAGATCACACAAAGAGGCTAAATAAACATTGGGCTTTTCAAGCGATATCATGCTTTACGAAAAACACTTCAATGTGACATCGCCAGATTCGACCATAACGTCCAGGCCGGGTTTGGGGTGTTACACGAATAATACGAGAGCACCCCATGGCGAAAAGCTCGATCTTGCAAAACCTTTGTCAGTCAATTCCTGCAATTGTGACTTCAATTCTTTCAGCTCAGGTGGGGCCATCCTATACGGAGCAATAGAGATAGGTGCTATCCCTGGCATTAGCCCAATACTTAATTCAACTTCTCTAATTGGAAGCAAACCTCACAATTCCTCTGGGAATACATCCGCATACTCGCATACAACCGGCACTGATTCGATTTTTTATTCGAATTCCTTTGTATTCAATATGTATGCCAAATAAGCTTCATACCCTTTCCTCATACATCTCTGAGCAGTCATTAAAGAAATCACCATTGGTGACTTATTTGCATCATCTGATTCAACCCGAAGAATCTCACCGTTTTCACATTTCAATTCCATAACTTTCTGTCTACAATTCACTATAGAATCATGTAGTGTCAACCAATCCATACCCAATATTGTAACAATCCTAACCTGTATCCGTTACCAGAATAGGGTTACGAGGCATTACCGATCAAAATACAATCCAGAACAGACATTTATTTCAATTCATGCTCCAAATAATATAATCATTTCAATACTAATCATCTAGTAAAATTTTAAACCAATCTAACATGCTTCAGTTCTATAATTCATACAATTTCTAAATTAATATTCAATCATTATAACCAATGAATCGTGACAATCGAATGCTTAACTTATAACCAAGTATATTTCATTTCATATACTAATCATATATTAAGACATCCAATCATATAAATATAATTCATTAGCTATCTTTCAAAAACACTATTTATAAATATGCATTTCTTCACTATTTACTAATTCAAGCCAAACCACATGATTTATTAATCGCTAATATATATATATACAGCATTAACAACTTCACTTAAGGTCAAGTATAAAATTTGGTCTTCCCAAATTTTGCACATTTTACTAAAATAATAACTACCAATTTTAGACATAAGTGCCGAATCAAATCATACCATAATTACAATATCCCTTGACTAATGAAATATCCAAAATATTAATCTGTCATTTACCAAATTCATAAACCACATATAAGGCACATTTTAAACTCAAGCATTTAACTTAACAACTTAACCATTAATCATCGAATCACAAACAAAACATATCATGGGCATGTAAAACATATTTTACCAATTGATAGCCAAATATAAAGACATACCCCTTTACCATTTCCAAAATATATATGCATGGCCAACCTTTTAACCATATATTCGATCATAAAATTTACTCTTCAATAATTCAACCAATTTCACAATTTAAATGAAAACTAACTGTACAATTTATAACCGTACCTAAATGAACATCAAATAATTTACAAAACATATTCATACTTTAATATCTTAAACCTTACCTTAACAAACAATATGCAAGCTATCACATATACATAACTTAGCTTATGAAAGTATATGTACTATATCATAAACACATCTTTTACCAATTACCTCACTTAAGCCGAATTTTATAATCAACCACCACACAAAATATACCACAAATCATACTTCCAAAATGAGCTACTTGCATGGCCGATTATATTTCATCATTAACACATTTCATTTTTGAATCATATAATCAACATCACAATCATATCACCAAAACACAAATCATACCTATCATATAACAAGCAGACCAAAATAAACTCCAACCATGTCAAATATAACCATAATTTGATCAAACTTTGAAACCGAATTTAAAAAAATAAACAAGCCATTTTTGCATTGTAACACCCCACACCCGTGACCTACACCAGGACGGAATATGAAGTCTTACCTAACTTGAACTCATGCATACAAACATTTTTATATCACCAAAACATAGTCAAATTAAAAACTTTTTCTATTTTTATTATAAACTCCTTAATAAGAGCCTACGAGGCTCAAAACATCTATTGAAACCAATTCGGAATCAATCAGAGTCATTCCAAGAATTTTGAAAATAACACTTAACATAGGGGCACACGCCCGTGTGAGAGGGGCAATACGCCTGTGTGACTGTTTAGGCATGCCATGCTGATGGGCCGTGTGGCTCACACGACCTAGGCACATTGGGACACGCCCGTGTCCCTTACCCGTGTAGATTTATTTTCAAATTCGAACCTACAAGGGTTTTCACATGGCCTATCACACGCCCGTGTCCATGAACCGTGTCCTTCACATTGCCATGACACGCCCGTGTCTTAGCCCATGTGCAAAAACTTGGAGATTCTATTTCTAACGTCAGCAATCCTTAAGGGCCACACTGCCAAGGCACATGCCCGTGTGATAGGTCGTGCCCTTCACACGGCTGAGACATGGCTAAGACACACGGCCATGTCTCTGCCCGTGTGTTTACTACCATGCATACTGACTTGAAATTTTTACGTATAGGGGACACACGACTGAACAACAAGCCCATGGGGTTGATCGTGTGTCACACACGGCCTAGACACATGCCCGTGTGCCTACTCGTGTGGATAAAATAAGGCTATTTTACAAGCTTTTTGTCACCCTTACTTATGTAACCTGCACAAAATCACTCTATACTAATATAAGGGCACATCACATAGCCAAAATAACCATAAGGGACAACATATCATTTATGCAATTTACTCATCATGAGAACATCATCTTCTATTTATAAATCAAAATGAGTATTAACCATCATCCATGGCCTTATACAATATGAGTATCATGTTCATCATATGAGCCAACACATTGTGGCTAGCTAACAAAACACTAAACAGAGACTCAAGTCCCTATACATGCCAGAAAATAAAACAATGAAACTAACTATACCAAGGTCTTAAGTAATAGTGTGATTGAAGCTTTGAGATGTCACTGGATCCCCGATGTTAGCTTGGTGGCACTATAAAGAAGGAAAAGAAAGGAAGGTAAGCATGGGAGCTTAGTAAGTACATATATGCAAATAAAGTGTAATTAAAAGAAAATCATATCGTCCAACAATAACTTGTCCTGCTTAAAAGGTATAAATCTTTTAACATATCTATCTTACTCTTCCTTTCATTCATGTATACCTAATGCATCTTGTCCCTTTACTCAGGTCTTAACCATGAGTTCAATATACGTACCTCATCAAGGTTTCCATCAACTAAGTCTTTGAGTTACCCGTTGAACTCTCGGAATACATACGGATACATGGGGAGTTTACATTTAAATGCCATATAAGTAGTTAGAGCTAGCTCGTGCTATGAAACACTCACTTTTGAGCTACTCACGAGCCTTTTATCAAGTTAGGACCCGGACTCCATAGCTATTATGTAACGTTTACTCATTGAGCCACTCATAGGTCTGTACACAAAGTCAGTAACTGAACCTACGTTACCTATAGCATTTATCTCATGAACTCATACTCAACTCATGAGTTCAGACTACATAATTTTTATAACATAGCCCTTTGTATCCTATGTTATGTCTAAGGTCCAAAGGGGTTTCATAACTAGCCGAATAGCATCGTACTTTCTCACAATGTACTTTACTCATATAACATGGCATTTATACATTCATGGCGACAAATAAAATTTAGATACATAACAATAATGAGCTAATTACACATGTATATTAACAAAATATTCCAAAGTAAGCTTCAATAAGACATTATTCACATATGTACTTACCTCGATACAAAATGATGAAGATGAGCTTAATCCTAGTAAACTTTGTTCTTACCTTGATCAAGACCCGAATCATGTTTCTCTTGATCAAAATTAATAAAATTCATATTACATCAGCACATCAATTTAGACACTCCAAATTTCATAATTAGGAAAAATGACTTTCAACCATTTTGTAAAATAGTCCCCTCATTAGAAAGCTCATGACACAAGGGTCTCAAAAATGTAAAAATCATTAAGAAAACTCATTAAAATTACATACTTGTAGAGAGACTAAGTGGCTGAAAATTTTGAAGCCCAAAAACCCTCTAATGGCTGCATTTTTCGGTGATGAAGAAGTAGAGGAAAAGATGATATCTTTTTCTCTTTATTCTATTCTTGTTCTAGTCAAAATTGGTCACCAACCCACCTAATTTTGACCATTTATCTTTCTTTTATCTCCTATGGCCTACTAGACTAAGCATTGGGGGTCTAATTGCACTTTAAAGGCCCCCAATTTAGGTTCTTTAGCTAATTGACACTCTTATCTAACAAAATAGGACTTTTTCACTTTGTGCAATTTAGTCCTTTTTTGCAATTTAAACAAGCAATCGCTAAAATTAATTCACCAAAATTTTCATGCACCTATCTAATTGTGACAGCCCTAAATTGACCCTAGTCGAAAAGTGGTTTCGGGACCGCTAAACGGAGTCACCGAAGTATTTGAGTATAATATTTATTGTCTAAAATATGTGAATATGAGTGTGTGAAAGTTTTAAGCTTCGATTTAGACAATTGCATGTGAATTTAGTTAATAGGACTTATGTGTGACACTTTTGAAATGTGATAGGTTAATCTATAAGGATCTATTAGTGCATGTTATGAAAATAATGGGTTTGCATGTCAAATTTCCACCTATGACAAGTAGTGGCCGGCCATGATGGGTTATATACATGCAATATGTATTAATTATTAGTTAGTAGCTTTATATTTTCTAACATAAATAAATAAAAAAGGAAAAAGTAATTGAAATAAGAAAATGAAGGGTGATGAAAACAAAGCTTGAGTTTCTTTCTTCTTGGCCGAATGTAAAGAGGAAGATGGGAGAAAGGCATTCGGTCATCTTAAGTTAGCATTAAGCTCAAGAGTTTAGAGGATCAAAGTTGGACAAGGGAAAGGAAAAAGTGATTGAATAGCCGTTGAAATCGTTCGACAACATCCGAGGTAAGTTTTTGAGTAGTGAAACTTAGTTTATGATTTGATTAAGTCATGACATATAAGCATAACAAATAAACGGTGATATAATGATTCTACTTGAATTGTATATTAAGGTGATTAGTTTATACCTATGACGGGTAGCCGAATGTGTATAGAGATCATGTTATAAAGAAAATCAAAATCATGCTCTTTGTATGTGGCTATTGAGCCGGAAATGGTAATGGTTGATAAGCGTCTTGTGTTTGAATTCTAGTTATGATAATGAAATATGGATGTGTCATAATTTATTGGTATATGTGCTTGATTATTCGGATGATATTCGGGCTAAGTCCCGAAGGCATTTGTGCAAGTTACTATATCCGGGCTAAGTCCCGAAGGCATTTGTGCGAGTAGTTGCTATACCCGGGCTAAGTCCCGAAGGCATTTGTGCTAGTGACTATATCCAGGCTAAGTCCCGAAGGCATTCATGCTAGTGACTATATCTGGGCTAAGACCCGAAGGCATTTGCGCGAGTTGCTATATCCGGCTAAATCCCAAAGATACTTGGGTTTGGAAGCGAGCGATGTTGCTGTAATAATTTCAATTAATATGCTCATAAAATACAAACGATAAGGTATGTTTCGTATATACATCAGAAAGGTTGATTCCTTTCAAATAGTACTCGCTCAATTGATTAACGAGCTTCCGGCCTCTAGTTAGGTTTGATACCCTGTGTATGAATATATTGGTTGAAGCGTGAAGAAATTATGATTTTGAGAATGTGCATATATGAAATTATTCATTTAGTCATATGAACGCTATACTTTAGTCGTAAATAATTTCGTTACTCAAAACTTACTAAGCATTAAATGCTTATTCCGTTTCTTTAATTCTCTGTTTTATAGATTTTTGTTCGTCAGCTACCGGACTCGGGATTGTCAAAGTCGAAGTCGTCCACACTATATAAGCCCTTCTGGTACTCTTTTAGTTAAACGTTAATAATGGCATGTATAGGACTAACCTTTGTTGTTAATCAAGTACCTTTGGTAATGTGTATATATTCGGATAGCCATGCGAAAATAGCTTAAATATTTTGAGCATAGTATTAAAATCATTTTGTATATATATGGTTATTGAGAGGTGTGGAAATGCTTGGCAATGATTAGCCATTGGAATGGTTAATCACAATCATATTTGGTGCTATGTATGTCAAATGGCTAGTTGAATCATGGAAACTATGAAATAAGTGAAATTTACCTTAAAATAGATGCTGACGGCAGCAGTGATGTGAGTTTGAAAATTCACTAAAAATAGTAGGAATGTAATTAAATAATGAATAAATTATGTAATCGAACCTTGATGAGTCTATTTTCATATGGAAGAAGCGAAATGACCATATGAGCCGTATTTTATGAGATGTCTAAGTTTTCGTGAAATAGGACCAGAACGGTTACTGGATCCCCTGTTCTAAATTTGGAAATTTACCATAAATTAACCAGAAATAATTAGAAGTCAAGCTTTATATGTACAGATTCCTTTTTGAGTCTAGTTTCATTAGAAACAAACGGCATATGTATTGAAGTCCTGTACAGGGAGATATCTAAGTCGTAATGCATGAAGGTCAGAGTAGTCGAACCCTGAAACATGGGAGACTGTAACTAATAAACTGTACTAATTGGCCCAAACAAAAATTCTAGAAAGAAATCTGTAGATGGATATATGAGTCTAGTTTCAGTTAAAATTTACAGAATCATTTTTCGAGTTTTGTAACTCGAGATATGATTTTTATGGTGACAGTGACGCAGTTAGCTAGCTTGTCTGGAAATTTTAAAATGAACTGTGTAAATAAATGAATTAAGTTCGTTAACACCTCGTGTTCGACTCCAGCAACGCTCTCGGGTGCGGGGCGTTACAATTTTATTAGTATCAGAGCTACGGTTTAGTCGATTCTAGGACTACCGTAATACGTTCGGGTCTAGCTATACATGCCATTGTGTGTCTATTTGATAGTGTGGTGATTTCTGACAGTTAAAAATGTGTTTGTTTATAGTAATGGATCCCGATCCCAACCGAGCGGTAGCTGATGATCTTGAGAGTGTAGCGCCTACTCCCACACAAGGGACAGCGCCGGTGGACTGTCAACCTATTGCTAGTAATCAGAATGACGAAGCTAGACAGGCTTTTTATAGCGTAATGAATGATTGGTTCAACCAATACATTCGAACTAATACGGTTGTTCCACAACCCCTATTTCCGACTAATACAACCCCTGCACCTGCGATACCTTCGGTAACTGACCAGATAAGGTTAAATAAGCCCCCAATTGATAGAATCCGAAAACAAGGGGCTACTGAATTTAAAGCTACAGACAACGACGATGCCGAGCAAGCTGAATTTTGGTTGGACAACACTATTCGAGTACTTGATGAACTATCTTGCACACCCGATGAATGCCTAAAGTGTACGATCTCCTTGGTACGTGATTCTGCCTACTATTGGTGGAATATGTTGATTTCTGTTGTGCCCAGAGAGCAAGTAACTTGGGAGTTTTTCCAAACCCAGTTTCGAAAAAAGTATATCAGCCAGAGATTCATTGATCAAAAACGAAAAGAATTTCTTGAACTTAAACAAGGTTCCATGTCGGTTACTGATTATGAACGAAAGTTTGTAAGGCTTAGCCGGTACGCGCAAGAATGCATTTCTTCAGAAGCTGTGATGTGTAAACGTTTCGAAGATGGACTGAACGGTGATATAAAGCTCTATGTTGGCATTTTAGAAATCAGAGAATTTGTGGTACTTGTCAAGCGAGCTTGCAAAGCCGAAGAGCTCAGTAAGGAGAAAAGAAAAGCTGATATGGGAGCAAAGGAGTTTCGTAAGAGATCTTCGGGAAAGCCCTTTCAACAGTCATCGAAGAAATTTAGAGATGATTTAGGCCGATCTAGAGACACATCGGGCTTTTCTAGACGAGAACGTGATCGACCCCCTGTGAGTACACGAGTTACTTCAGTCGCCAGTGTTGGAAATGATCGTCGAGGCAGAACAGAGTGCCAGTATTGTGGTAAATGACATTCGGGGAGTTGTAGATTCCATGACCGCTCCTGTTACAAGTGCGGATCAGTTGACCACTTTATTAAAGATTGCCCTAGATTGTCTGAACAGAATGTAAATCAGAGTGGGAAACCGGGTGCTACTACTGCTCGAGGTAGACCATCTAAAAATGCGGGGAATGCTAGTGGCGGTCAGGGAGGATCTAGAGATGTGACCACCAGATCTGAGGCTCGTGCTCCTGCCAGAGCTTATGCTATACGTGCACGCGAGGATGCTTCTTTGCCTGATGTTATTACCAGTACATTCACTCTCTTTGATACTAATGTGATTGCATTGATTGACCCTGGTTCTACTCATTCTTATATATGTGAGACTTTAGCATCTAGTAAGACTTTACCTGTTGAGTCTACTGAGTTCGTTATTAGAGTGTCGAATCCCTTGGGTCATTGTGTGCTTGTTGATAAGGTGTGTAAGAAATGTCCCCTAGTAATTCGAGGTTCCTGTTTTCCGGCAGACTTGATGCTTTTACCGTTTGATGAGTTTGATGTTATTCTCGATTTGGATTGGTTGACCGTGCATGATGCGGTTGTGAATTGCAAAAGCAAGACTATTGATTTGAGGTGTGCAAATAATGAGGTAATCCGAGTTGAGTCTACTGTCTTGAATGGATTGCCAACAATAATATCCTCGACGTTAGCTCAAAAATATGTGAGAAAGGGGTGTGAAGCGTATCTTGCATACGTGCTTGATAATGAAAAATCAGGAAAGAAACTTGAATCGGTACCAGTGGTTTGTGAATATCCGGATGTTTTTCCCGAAGACTTACCGGGGTTACCACCTGTTCGGGAGGTAGAGTTTGGCATCGAACTTGTACCTGGGACTACACCGATTTCGATAGCTCCGTATCGTATGGCACCAACAGAATTAAAAGAACTGAAAACTCAGTTGCAAGAGTTGATGGATAGAGGTTTTGCTCAACCGAGTTTTTCACCTTGGGGTGCACCAGTATTGTTTGTGAAAAAGAAGGACAGAACCATGAGGTTGTGCATCGACTATCGTCAGCTGAATAAAGTGACAATAAAGAATAAATATCCGTTACCGCGTATTGATGATTTGTTTGATCAACTAAAGGGAGCCTCAGTGTTTTCAAAGATAGATTTGAGATCGGGTTATTATCAGTTGCGAATTCGGGATTCGGATATACCCAAAAATGCTTTCAGAACGAGATACGGTCACTACGAGTTCTTAGTGATGCCGTTTGGGCTCACTAATGCCCCAGTGGTATTTATAGATTTGCTGAATCGGATCTTCAGACCATTTTTGGATCGGTTTGTAGTTGTTTTTATTGATGATATTTTGTTCTATTCGTGAAATGAAACCGATCATGCTGAACACCTGGGGTTAGTGTTGCAGGTTTTATGGGATGAGCAGTTATATGCTAAGTTCAGTAAATGTGAGTTCTGGTTGAGAGAAGTTAGCTTTTTGGGACATGTGGTATCTGCATCGGGTATTCGAGTTGATCCGAGCAAAATTTCAGCCATACTTAACTGGAACCCCCGAGAAATATTACTGAGGTTCGGAGCTTTTTGGGACTTGCCGGTTACTACAGACGGTTTGTAAAGGGTTTCTCGACGATAGCCACACCAATGATGAAGCTACTTCAGAAAGATGTTAAGTTCGAATGGTCAGAAAAATGTCAGAAAAGTTTCGATCAACTAAAAACTTACTTGACTGAAGCTCCAGTGCTAGTGTAGCTTGAATCAGGCAAAGAGTTTATCATTTACAGTGACGCATCCTTACTTGGGTTGGGTTGTGTATTGATGCAAGAAGGTCGAGTTGTAGCTTATGCATCGAGACAATTGAAGCCACATGAGAAAAATTATCCAACCCATGATCTCGAACTAGCTGCCATCGTATTCGCTTTGAAAATATGGCGACATTACTTATTCGGTGAGAAGTGTCATGTATATTCAGATCACAAAAGTCTCAAATATTTGATGACTCAAAGAGACTTGAATCTGCGACAAAGACGTTGGCTCGAGTTGTTAAAAGATTATGAGCTTGTCATTGACTATCACCCGGGAAAGGCTAATGTGGTTGCGGATGCTTTAAGTCGTAAATCACTATTTGCTTTACGAGCGATGAATGTACACCTGTCTGTTCTATCCGACAATGTGTTAGTAGCAGAATTAAAGGCCAAACCATTGTTGATTCACCAAATTCGTGAAGCTTAGAAAGTCGATGATGAATTGGTTGCAAAACGGGCTGAATGCGTTTTGAATATGGAATCAGAGTTCCAAATTGATGATGACGATTGTTTGAGGTTCAGAAGTCGTTTGTGTGTTCCAAGAAATTCAGAACTTATTTCGATGATTCTGAACGAAGCTCATTGTAGCCGAATGTCAATTCACCCGGGGAGTACAAAAATGTACAACGATCTGAGACGTCAGTTTTGGTGGCATGGTATGAAACGAGACATTTCCGATTTTGTTTCGAGGTGTTTAATATGTCAACAAGTGAAAGCGGAACATCAAGTACCTACAGGTTTACTTCAGCCGATCATGATACCTGAATGGAAATGGGATCGAGTCACGATGGATTTTGTATCTGGGTTGCCTCGGCAGGTAAGAAAGATGCGATTTGGGTTGTTGTTGATAGACTGACTAAGTTGGCTCACTTTATCCCCATACGTACGGATTTTTCATTGGATAAACTAGCTGAATTGTATGTTTCTCAGATTGTAAGATTACACGGGGTACCTATTTCTATTGTGTCGGATAGAGATCCGAGGTTCACCTCGTGATTTTGGAAGAAATTGCAAGAAGCTTTGGGTACCAAGTTGCATTTTAGCACCGCCTTTCATCCACAAACTGATGGTCAATCCGAGCGGATAATTCAGATACTTGAGGATATGTTGAGATGTTGCATCCTTGAGTTTAGTGGTTCATGGGAGCGGTATTTACCTTTGATTGAATTCGCTTACAACAATAGTTTTCAATCAAGTACTAAGATGGTGCCTTACGAGGCTTTGTACGGTCGTAAATGCCGTACACCATTGTTTTGGACCGAGCTTGGTGAAAGTAAAACTTTCGGAGTTGATTTGATTAAAGATGCTGAGCAGAAAGTAAAAATAATTCGTGAAAGTCTGAAGGCAGCATTAGATCGTCAGAAGTCATACACGAATTTAAAACAAAGAGATATTGAGTATCAGGTGGGAGACAAAGTGTTTCTTAAAGTTTCACCTTGGAAAAAGATACTCAGATTTGGCCGTAAGGGCAAACTGAGTCCGAGGTTCATAGGGCCATATGAAATATCCGAACGAGTTGGCCCAGTGGCATATAGATTGATTTTACCCCCTGACCTCGAGAAGATTCACAATGTTTTTCATGTCTCAATGCTTCGACGTTACAGATCTGATCCTTCGCACATAATAAATCCCTCTGAGGTTGAAATTCAAGCCGATATGAGTTATGAAGAAGAACCGATTCGCATCCTAGCTCGTGAAGTGAAAGAGTTGCGAAACAAGAGGGTTCCGTTAGTAAAGGTGTTATGGCTCAAACACGAGATCGAAGAAGCTACTTGGGAAACTGAGAACTCTATGAAAGAACGATACCCAAACCTATTTACCAGTAAGATTTTCGGGGACGAAAATTTCTTAAGTGGGGGGGAGTTGTGACAGCCCTAAATTGACCCTAGTCGGAAAGTGGTTTCGGGACTGCTAAACTGAGTCACCAAAGTATTTGAGTATAATATTTATTGTCTAAAATATGTGAATATCAGTGTGTGAAAGTTTTAAGCTTCGATTTAGTCAATTGCATGTGAATTTAGTTAATAGGACTTATGTGTGACACTTTTGAAATGTGATAGGTTAATCTATAAGGATCTATTAGTGCATGTTATGAAAATAATGGGTTTGCATGTCAAATTTCCACCTATGACAAGTAGTGGCCGGCCATGATGGGTTATATACATGCAATATGTATTAATTATTAGTTAGTAGCTTTATATTTTATAACATAAATAAATAAAAAAGGAAAAAGTAATTGAAATAAGGAAATGAAGGGTGATGAAAACAAAGCTTGAGTTTCTTTCTTCTTGGCCGAATGTAAAGAGGAAGATGGGAGAAAGGCATTCGGTCATCTTAAGTTAGCATTAAGCTCAAGAGCTTAGAGGATCAAAGTTGGATAAGGGAAAGGAAAAAGTGATTGAATAGCCGTTGAAATCGTTCGACAACATCCGAGGTAAGTTTTCGAGTAATGAAACTTAGTTTATGATTTGATTAAGTCATGACATATAAGCATAACAAATAAACGGTGATATAATGATTCTACTTGAATTGTATATTGAGGTGATTAGTTTATACCTATGACGGGTAGCCGAATGTGTATAGAGATCATGTTATAAAGCAAATCAAAATCATGCTCTTTGTATGTGGCTATTGAGCCGAAAATGGTAATGGTTGATAAGCGTCTTGTGTTTGAATTCTAGTTATGATAATGAAATATGGATGTGTCATGATT
This sequence comes from Gossypium hirsutum, assembly GCF_007990345.1. Classification (NCBI taxonomy): domain Eukaryota; kingdom Viridiplantae; phylum Streptophyta; class Magnoliopsida; order Malvales; family Malvaceae; genus Gossypium; species Gossypium hirsutum. The sequence continues at coordinate 62,810,576 of NC_053426.1, forward strand.
TATTGGTATATGTGCTTGATTATTCGGATGATATCCGGGCTAAGTCCCGAAGGCATTTGTGCAAGTTACTATATCCGGGCTAAGTCCCGAAGGCATTTGTGCTAGTGACTATATCCGGGCTAAGTCCCGAAGGCATTCATGCTAGTGACTATATCCGGGCTAAGACCCGAAGGCATTTGCGTGAGTTGCTATATCCGGCTAAATTCCGAAGATACTTGGGTTTGGAAGCGAGCGATCTTGCTGTAATAATTTCAATTAATACGCTCATAAAATACAAACGGTAAGGTATGTTTCGTATATACATCGGAAAGGTTGATTCCTTTCAAATAGTACTCGCTCAATTGATTAACGAGCTTCCGGCCTCTAGTTAGGTTTGATACCCTGTGTATGAATATATTGGTTGAAGCGTGAAGAAATTATGATTTTGAGAATGTGCATATATGAAATTATTCATTTAGTCATATGAACGCTATACTTTAGTCGTAAATAATTTCGTTACTCAAAACTTACTAAGCATTAAATGCTTATTCCGTTTCTTTAATTCTCTGTTTTATAGATTTTTGTTCGTCAGCTATCGGACTCGGGATTGTCAAAGTCGAAGTCGTCCACACTATATAAGCCCTTGTGGTACTCTTTTAGTTAAACGTTGATAATGGCATGTATAGGACTAACCTTTGTTGTTAATCAAGTACCTTTGGTAATGTGTATATATTCGGATAGCCATGCGAAAATGGCTTAAATATTTTGAGCATAGTATTAAAATCATTTTGTATATATATGGTTATTGAGAGGTGTGGAAATGCTTGGCAATGATTAGCCATTGGAATGGTTAATCACGATCATATTTGGTGCTATGTATGTCAAATGGCTAGTTGAATCATGGAAACTATGAAATAAGTGAAATTTACCTTAAAATAGATGCTGACAGCAGCAGTGATGTGAGTTTGAAAATTCACTAAAAATAGTAGGAATGTAATTAAATAATGAACAAATTATTTAATCGAACCTTGATGAGTCTATTTTCATATGGAAGAAGCGAAACTACCATATGAGCCGTATTTTATGAGATGTTTAAGTTTTCGTGAAACAGGGCCAGAACGGTTACTGGATCCCCTTTTCTGACTTTAGAAATTTACCATAAATTAAAAAGAAATAATTAGAAGTCATGCTTTATATTTACAGATTCCTTTTTGAGTCTAGTTTCATTAGAAACAAACGTCATATGTATTGAAGCCCTGTACAGGGAGATATCTAAGTCGTAATGCATGAAGGTCAGAGTAGTTGAACCCTGAAACAGGGGAGACTTTAACTAATAAACTGTACTAATTGGCCTGACCAAAAATTCTAGAAAAAAATATGTAGATGGATATATGAGTCTACTTGTGGGGAAAATTTACGGAATCAGTTTTCGAGTTTTGGAACTCGAGATATGATTTTTATGGTGACAGTGACGCAGTTAGCCAGGTTGTCTGGAAATTTTAAAATGAACTGTGTAAATAAATGAATTAAGTTCGTTAACACCTCGTGTTCGACTCCGGCAATGGTCTCGGGTGCGGGGCGTTACACTAATCTTGCTACAATACATAAAATAATATTTAAAATAATTTCCTTGACATTAGGTTAGTGGTTTCGAAACCACTTTTTTGACTAGCCCCAAAATCGGCCTGTAACATGCATGGCTTATATATATACACATACCAAAATCAACATATCCAAATATAATCTAGCCTATACATGCCATAGGTTCGAAATTCAGCTTATAAAGTACCGAAAATAGTCGATATTGTGATAAACTTTGCTGACGATCCCTGAGCTCGTAACTAGTCTCCAAAATCTATAAAACAAAGGCAAACATACATATATAGTAAGCTATCATAGCTTAGTAAGTCATAAGCAAATAAATAACTCAGTAACATTTATAATTCATTATAACAAAATCGAATCATTATATCATATTCATATACATTTTCAAACTTGCAAAAATGCGTTTATCAAACATATAACTATGCATCAAATCTAAATAGATCGAATACACATGTAGTTAATATCATATTTATTTTTCACTTCTAAGATCACATATATACCCTTGGCCAAATATACTCATTCATATATGAATACACATGAATCACAATTACAAGGTGACATATACTAAACATTTGGCCAATTATAGATTTTCATATACACATATACTTTCATTTGCATCGTGAATACACCATTAAACCGAATGTATACTTTCACATAGGCATACATGTAGTTCACATTAATAAGTAACATTTATATCATCAATTCAAGAATCTAACTTACTTTAATTTCATAACTTAGTATGAATACATACCTAAACCTTTTAACTTGATTTTTCATTCGGTCTTAACTTAATATTGCCCATTGAACCATTTGGAATTGAATAGGATACTCGGATAATCACGCATATCATACAATGCCAACGTCCCAGACGTGGTCTTACATGCAATCACATATCGATGCCACTGTCCCAGACAGGGTCTTACACGAATTAAATACGATGCCAATGTCCCAGACATGGTCTTACACGTAATTACATATTGATGCCAATGTCCCAAACTTGGTCTTACACGAGAACACATATAAAAAATCCTATGTCATGACATATGTATCCTAGCTATTCCTAAGGTTCGTACGGAGCTTTTGAATGTCGTAACTCGATCGAATCGAACTCGTACACATAGCTTTTGAGCTTATACATATTCGGCTTCCACATATATAATATCACATTATTCATTTTAGCATATATAGGTCGTATTTAATCAAATAAATAACATCTATTTGCTTATAAACTTACCTCAGACAACGATAATCGGAACGGGACGACTAATTGACAACTTTGGTTTTCCCCCGATCCAAATCTGATTTCTTTGGTTCTTGATCTAAACATATTCAAATTAAACTGATTCAAACATAATTTCATTCAATTAGGTCCAGAAACACATAAATAGGAAAATTATCATTTTACGCTTGACATTTCACACTTTTTACAATTTAGTCCAAATTGCACAAAACACAAAACATGCAAAATTTGCACACACCATGCTTAGGCCGAATGCTACCCATGTTCATACAAGTCCATACATTTTATTTATTTCATATTTTATTCCATCAATTTATTATTTTTTCAATTTAGTCCTAATTACTCAAAATTATCAAAAGTTCCAATATAAAAAATATTAATCCAAAGCATATCTTTCATAATTCATCAACTAACATCACAAAACTCAATTATTCATCAATGGCATAACTTAAAATATTCATCAAAATCAGAAATTCAAGCATGGGCTTTGTACATTACACTGCAATGATCTCAAAAACATAAAAATTATCAAAAACCGAGCTAGTTACATACCTTAATCAAGCTCAACAATGGCCGAATACCCTAAGCTTTATTTGTTTTCTTTCTTTTTCAAGTTTCGGTCAAAAAAATATGAACACAAATACATGGCTTTTAATTATGTTGTATTATAACATATATTATTTCATAATTTACCATATTAACCTTTACAATTTAATATCTTAACTTTATAATGTTTTTCCACAACCGTCCATGCTATAATTAAATAGCCAACTTCATTTTAAGGCCTCCATAATAAAAGAACAATAACAATTCGACACTTACACAATTATTTAGTCACCTTTACATTTTACGCGATTAAGCCCTTTTATTATATCGGCATTCAAATGAAAAAATTAAAACACGAAAATTTCACACATATAAATTCACACATAATAAACACAGAAAATAATTTTTAAATATTTTTTTGACTCGAATTCGTGGTCCTAAAACCACCGTTCTGAATAGTGTCTAAATCGGGCTGTTACAAGTATGACATCAAATTCATCAAAAGGCAACAAAATCAAGTTGGCCAGAAAACAATGACCTTTAACCATCAAAGGGCATTTCTTACATACTTTATCAACTATCTCATGCTTTCCCAACAGGTTTGAACCTTTAATCATAAATTCTGTAGAGTCAATAGGTATATTCATACTACATGCCAATTTCATACACACATACAAATCAGTAGAGCCAGGGTCTATCAAAGCAATAACATTATTATCATAGAGAGAAAAATTACCAGTGATCACATCAGGAGATGTTGCCTCTTCGCGTGCACGTATGGCATAGGCCCTAGCCAGAGCCCTAGCTTCAGATCTCATTGATGTATCTGTGTCACATTCTTACTACTGGACTCATTCCTGGCGTTTCTTGAGGGTCTTCCCTTAGAAGCTGCGCCACTCGATCTTGGACTCTGAAATCTTTCTTTCTCCATCATCTTGGGACAATCCTTAATAAAGTGGTCTAGAGAACCACATCTAAAACAAGATCCTTCACTCACCCTACAGTTGCCAGAATGACGTCTACCACATTGCTGGCATTCGGCCTTGGAAGGTTTAGCGTTACCCACACTTGCTATAGACATAACCTGAGATCTAAAACCCGAATTTTGCTTTTTACGATTCCCGTACGAGTGTCTAGCCTGCACATTTGAATGGGAGTACATCTCTCTAGTTTTCTTATACTGAGATGGCAACGACTTACTCTGATATCTCTTTCTTGTGTCTCTAGCCTCAGACTCAACTTTCTTCTTTCCTTTGACCAATTCTTCGGCTTTACAAGCCCCCTCAACAAGTACCACATTCTTTCAACTCAAGAATACCCACTAATGTCTTAATATCCTCATTAAGTCCATCTTCAAATCTTCTCCACTTCCTAGCTTCAGAAGATACACACACCCGAGCATATTTGCTGAGTTTGACAAATTTTCTCTCATATTCACTAACTGTCGTACGACCTTATTTCAAATCTAAAAATTCCTTACGCTTTTAATCGATGAACCTTTCACTAATGTATTTTTTTCGGAATTCCTCTTGGAAGAATTCCCAAGTAACCCTCTCTAATGGTACTACAGATATCAGTGTTCTCCACCAGTGGTACACCGCATCTCTCAACAAAGATATGGCACATTTCAAGCACTCCTCGGGTGTACAGGATAGTTCATTAAATACCCGCATCTAGTTCTCTAACCAGAACTCCACTCTTTCAGTGTTATCATTGGCATTTGCCCTAAATTCCTCGGTACCTTGCTTCTGAATTTTATCAACAGGTGTTCTAGAAAATCTCATGAAATCCATACTTTGAGCATCAGGGGTGCGGGTTGAGGATTTGAGGGAGGTTGAGCATTCAGGTTCGTTCAGACGAACTTCGTATACCATGCATTCATCATGTGGAGAAAGGCTTCTTTGCCTCCTTCTCCTCTATTGACAGTTTTGAGTCTACTCTCGGATGGCACTACTCCTTCAGCTGGAGCATGCGCGTTACTTTCTACATCATCTGGCACTGCTCTGTTGGGATCCATTTGTTATATGAAAACACATTTTAACATTGTCAGGAGTCGTCACACTATCATTATATATACATATGGCATGTACAGCTAGACTCAAATATGCTAGGTTAGTCTGAGAATCGACTAAACCATAGCTCTAATACCATTAAATGTAACACCTTTTACCCGTATCCGACTCTAGAATAGGGTATGAGGCATTACCATACTTGTACTCATACATTCATGCATTAATCATGCTATAAAATTTTTCTTTAAAACAACTTCATTCATACATGCACAATTGTCCCTAATATGGGCCTACGAGGCCCAAAACAACCATGGAAAAAGATTCGGGACTAAATCGAGGACTTTAGAAAAGTTTGTCAAATTTTTCTAATACAAAGCCACACACCCGTGTGAAATAGGGGACACGCTCGTGAGCTCTTGACACGCTCGTGTCCTCCGGTCGTGTAACTCTCTAACTATGACGTCAGCACCAATTTAGGGCCACACGACCGTATCACACGCCTGTGTGCCCAAACCGTGTGGTCAATTAAAAATAAATGAATTTATCATAAAATAGTACAAACTTCACACGGCCAGAGTACACGCCCACGTGGGTAGGCCATTCTCTCACACGGCCAAGACACACACCCGTGTCTTCGCCCGTGTGTTTACTACTGAGCATACTTACTTGGAAAATTAGGGTGTAGGGGGCACACGACCATTCAACATGCCCGTGAGGCAGACCGTGTGTCACACATGGCCTAGACACATGCCCGTGTGACACGTGGAAAATTTGTAGCTATTTTCCAAGCCAATTGCCACCCTTAATCACTCATGCACTTAAGCATAATTCATAGCATGCAACAAGACATACTTAGATACTCAATATTCAACACTATAGCACTTTCACATCTTTATAATATCATTCTATTGCACATTCCCTTGATCACACCATTTGGAAGCATTTTATACAAACTACATGCAACTTAACTTAGCTATCGAAATTCCAAGTTGCACATTTATAACTATTTTCATCTTAGGTTATTAAACCATTCCTTATCTCCTAGTATTTAATCCATACATCTTCATACATCCACCAAGCAATCATATTCCATGTCATCCAGACAATTTCTCATCATATATCCATCACACAACCACATAGCACATCAACAAGGCATCAACACATGCATGCATGAACAATTAAATATTACAACCCAAAAATCAATCATGAGCCATATCACAGAGCTATTACAAAATGAATCATCAACATCATAGGCCTTCACAATTTGGCCAAATAGCATGACACATACAACAAAATGACTAAGTCCCCTATACATGCCATATTCAAAATAACAATTTCACTATACCCAATAATCTTTTGATAGTGTGATCAAAAACTCCAATGGCTTCCGATCCCTGAGCTAGCTTGGCAAAACTATAAGGGATAGGAAAGAGAAGGGAGTAAGCATTTAAGGTTAGTAAGTCTACATGCAAATAATATGCAATAATATTAAACCATAATCATGCAAGACATAATAACATAACCATCAAGATTACTCATTATTCAGGCATTCTAACTCATTTATCAAATGTTCACATATATATGTATATATATATGAATATACTTTCTTGTCACATATCATCCTTTAACAGGGCACCACCCATGAGTATAACATACGTACCTGTACATATCCGTAGCATATTAAATAACTTTACCTTTATTGCCATGCCCATCTTAGGACTTTCATCTCATCATTCATATAATACCCGTTGAACACTCGAAATACTATTGGATACACGGAAAATTGCACACAAGTGCACCACCCATGAGTATAACGTACGTACCTGTACATATCTGTAGCATATCAAATAACTTTACCTTCATTGCCATGCCCAGCTTAGGACTTTCATCTCATCATTCATATAATACTCGTTGAACACTCGAAATACTATTGGATACACAGAAAATTGCACACAAGTGCCACATAAACATACGTAGCCAAAGCTACCTCATATCATGCAACACTCACAAATGAGCTACTCATGGCCTTGCTCATAGAAGCTATCAATCAAGGTGTAACTACACAGGCTGCTCACACAAGCTGTCAGGTATCCGGCCATTCAAGGATTACCTAGCCACCGGTAGGACAAACAAGACCATTGCCTGGAATTCAATCACATGTATCACATCCATTATAAACACGGACCACTCAACTGCTCGGATGCTCGCATCCATAATGAACTGTGACCACTCAACGAGCTCGGATGCTACATATATCACGAACCCGGACTACTCAACAAGTTTGGACTTCTTAATTCCTTGTGACATGTCAGCTGTATCCTAGACTATTTCTAAGGTTAAAACGAGATTTTTCCTTACCTTCACAAGGCATACTTTGTTGTACTTGCTCGTGATATCGTATGTAACGACCATAATATCTTTTATGCTTTCATAGCAACCAATAAGCATCTAACTCATAATAAGAAGAAAACATTTATCACATAATATCAAAACATTGAAAACATGCTACAACACCACATTATTTGCATATATACTTACCTCGGTACAAAAATGATGGTAATCAAACCTAATCATCGTATACTTTATTCTTCCCTCGATCAAGACTCATTTCACATTATTTTTATCTATAATGCCAAATTTAACTTGTTTGTTAATCACATTAATCAAATCGACCCATAATTCATGATTTAGTAAAATTACCTTTTTACCCTTATCTTTCCACTTATTTACAATTTAGTCCCTAGGCTCCTAAAATGAAATGTATGCATTTTCTTTGTTACCCAATGTAACGCCCTGAATTTTGGGCCTAGAAGTATTTGGTCTTGAGCATGGGAACAATTAGGAGGTTGCACATAAATGTTTAGTTGTGCCAGAAAGTGACATACAAATCTGCATCTGCTTCAGTGGTTAAGTGTTCTGGGAAGTGTTTGAGAGGTCTTGGGTTCAAGCCTTAGCTTGTACAAAAATTTAGTTTCTTACTGGAATAAACCCTATCTCTAATCAGTAGGCTTCTTAAATAAATGTGGGTATTTTATGAAAGAAAGGGCCTGTTGGTCTAGAGGGTAAGTGGCGTGTTATCTATGCCAGAGGACTGAGCTTCGATGGAGTGTTTTATTTTTCTCTTGTGCCGTCGAAGAGTTGTGGGTTGACCAAAACACTGAAGTGGTTGAGGGGAATTCAAATTGGATGGTTTAGAGATTGGAGGAGTAATTTGAGGAGGGAATTTAGGATATAATTGAGGATTTGAAGTTGGGAGAGAGTTGGTGTCGAAATGATAATCTTCCTGCTCAGAATTCGGCTTTGGGTTGTCATTGCTTTCCATTTCGGTGGCTGGTAGCATTTTGGTTTTTTTTCACTACTTGGAGGCCGAATAGTGTCTAAGGTTCTTTTGAGTGTTATTTTTACTCTCTCTTCTGCCTTATTCGATTTTGTTCTCTCTCTCTTTCCCTCTCAACACTCTTGGGGTTTGGCAAGTTTCTCTTGGTTTCTTATTTTAATTGTGGTCTTTCTTTGGCCGATTACATTCTCTTCCCCTCTCTCCCTTTTTTTCTCCCAAATTAGTTTTGTTGTTAGGCCGAATATTCCCTTTCCCTCTTCCCTTTCTCCCAATTCTTCACTTTCTTCATTATGTTGTTGGTCGATTACTCTACTTCTCCTCCTTCTGTTCTTTCAGTTTCGGCATTGTAAGTGTACGGCTGCTTTCTCTTTCTTTTCTTCTTTGCCATGCTAGTCTTGTATCTAACACTTTCTTCTACTACTGACTTATTAGAAGTGTATTGGTGCTAGCCTTGCCTCTGTCACATTAGGTGATCATTTTGGATAGGCTAATTTCTTCCCTTCCCTGTAATCAGTTTCGCGCATTTGGTAAGTGTTATATGGTTGGTGCAGACTTTTGTTTGATCAATAAATGGTTTAAGGTTATTAAGTCTCAAATGTATTGCAGGATATCTCTAAAAGGGTTTGTGGTCTGTCGCTTGTAACTGTTTAAGTTTGCGATCTTCCGTCAATCGACCAAGGCAAGTCATTATAATCTCATTGATAAGTGTTATAACAAAAAGGATTATTGATCTTGTTATTAAAAAGGACTGATGGTAGATTGTGTTTGAATCTAGAGTTGGAGCGCCTGTAGTTTATTTGCGTGTTTTCACAATTAGGTGTGTAAACACTGCCCAAATCGTAATTCGGCAAAAGCCAAAAAATGTGTCCATTGATGCTACACAGGCGTGCGCTCGCTCGTGTGGTCATCTGAAATGCATAAACGAGGGCGTTAGATCGTAGAGGCCATCATGAGAAATTTCATGTGTTTAGGCTATTTTGGGCCACGTTGGGCTAAGATGGGCCGTGTGGGCCCCACGAGCATGTGGGCCTCACACAGGTAAATCACATGGACGTGTGGAGAATATTGGGCCAGACTGTGTATTCTACACGACCAGGCCATTTATGGGCTAAGTGGTCCACACAGGCGTGTGGGCCCACATGGACCTGTAATAAGAGCCTTTGGCCCATTTATTCTGTTTGACTGGTAATGATGCACGGGTCACCCAGGACGACTATGAACCTTCTGTTGGGTCGATAACCACACCTAGACCTTTAATCGATAAAAAGACTATTTTTCCCTTGTGGTAAAATGACTGTTTTGCCCTTATGTGGTAAATAACTGTTTTGCCCTTATGTGGTAAATGACTATTTTTCCCTTATGTGGTAAAATGACTATTTTGCCCTTCTGTGGTAAAATGACTATTTTTCCCTCATGTGGTAAAATGACTGAAATTCCACTACATGGTAAATTGACTATGTTGCCCCTATGTGATATATGTTTATATTTTAGCATGCTATTGTAACTGTGCTGAGTACATGTATAATATTATGATATGACATGACATGTGGCATGATGCATTGCATGGGGATGGGTTTTTATATGATTGGAGGAAGTGTACTGTACTGGCAGCTCTACTGCAAATACTGTTTAGTGCCGCAACTGGTGCTACTTGGAGTGTAAGGATGGGTGGGTTGATATTATCCCCATATAGAGCGTAGGGTTGGACAGAGATGGAATGTAGAGGCTGGATGGGTAGGACTTGCATACTTTTTACTATTGCTGCATTGTTCACTATTGCTGCATTTTTTACTATTACTACAATGGGCCAAGGCTCGAAGCATATGACTGTTATTGTATTGAGATGGTCTAAAGCGCAAACTGATATTGTCACTGCTGCTACAAAGGGCTTAGGCCCAGGCTATACTTGTTTTCTGGCTGTTGCTTATATGGGATTACACATTGAGGTTTCGTAAACTCACCCAACTATTTATCTGTATAGGTAATCCCCAGGCTTAGGCGGATCAGTGCTGCGAAGGACTCAAAGGTAGCCATACAACTCAATTTTCTATCATATTTGCTTTATTTTTATAAGTAATTTTAATTTGAGTATTTTTACTGTAATATGGCCTCTATAGATTTAGCTTTAATTTGAGTTTTTATTTGCTTTGGCTTATAATTGCCAGAGATAGGAAAAATCGAGTTTTCCTATGAAATTAAGTTTTTACAAAGTAAATGCAAGTACGCAACTGTTTTAAAAGCTTCTACTATAGAATGATAATTTTTGAAAATGAATAATGATTTTTAAGTAAATACTTTTTGGATAGTAACGCAAGTTTCAAAAAGATTACTGTTTTTTCAAAAACACACAAAGAGGTTAATTATATAGTAAGAGTTTTCATCGATATAACACGTTACGAAAAACACCCAATGTGACATCGCCAAATCTAGCCATAACGTCTAGGCCAGATTTGGGGTGTTGCATTTAGTGGTATCAGAGCCAGGATGCAAAACTTGACTGTGGATTTGGTTTCTTTTAAAACTTGAAATTTTCAAAAAGAACTGTTCCAAATGATTTGGAAGCATTTGGAAATGTTTTTACTAAATGTGTGGTGCATCGAGTCTCCGCGCCGATCCTGTAAGTTCTCTTTGAAAGCTGTATTTTGATTTTGGCTGAAACTGCCATAGGTAGGATTACTAAGACTGCTGTAGGTAGTATACCGCACTGCAAACTCTTTAGTAGTGTATATTGAAATTGTATAGAAATCGGTAGACACCAATAGACACTGTGTTGTGTGAAAATAAAACTCTATGCTTTTGATACTATCTCCATAAAATATCTGTTAATAAACACTGGAACTGTAAACTGATCTACATAAAACTGTTAATTCAAGATAAAATACAATTCGATAATGAGCACCAGAGGTACTGGTCTCTTGATCGTGCGGTTGGGGAAGACGTGCTGTTCCAAGACATCTTGAGGATTTTGGAGAGGGTCACTAGACCCAAAACTGGATTTGGGGATCAAGGGTCGATTATGGAACGACGCCAGTCCAATGTAGTTGAGCTCTTCAGGGGTTGTCACTGGTGTCACCCTTAATGTGGCCGAGTATTGGATTGACGCACTGTCCCAGCCTATCTATAGACTGAACTAAAAGCACTCAAGTTAAGTGTGGTAGTGTTTCAGGGCTAGACTGCATAACGGGAGCGTAGTGGTGTAGTTTGTGTTATGCGACAGATTTGATAGATGGAAATTTCAGGGATGAAATTTTTGTAAGGAGGGGTGAATTGTAAAGCCCCGAATTTTAGGCCTAGAAGTATTAGATCTTGAGCATGGGAACAGTTAGGAGGCTGCACATAAATGTTTAGTTGTGCAAGAAAGTGACACACAAATCTGCATCTACTTTAGTGGTTAAGTGTTCTGGGAAGTGTCTGAGAAGTCTTGGGTTCAAGATTAGGCTTGTGCAAAAATTTTGTTTCTTACTGGAATAAACCTTGTCTCTAATCAGTAGGCTTCTTAAATAAATGTGGGTATTTTATGACAGAAAGGGCCTACTGGTCTAGGGGGTAAGTGGCATGTTATCTATGCTAGAGGACTGAGGTTCGAATCCTAATGGGCGTAATAGAGTGTTTTATTTTACTTCTGTGCTATGAGAGAGTTGTGGGTTGACCGAAACAGTGAAGTGGTTGAGGGGAATTCAAATTGGGTGGTTGAGAGATTGGAGGAGTGATTTGAGAAGGGAATTTAGGAGAAAATTTGAGGATTTGAAGTTGGGAGAGAGTTGGTGCCAAAATGGTAATCTTCTCACTCAGAATTCGGCTTTGGGTTGTCATTGCTTTCCATTTCGATGGCTGGTAGCATTTTGGTTGTTTTTTTCACTACTTGGAGGCCAAATAGTGTCTAAGGTTCTTTCGAGTGTTAGTTTTACTCTCTCTTCTGCCTTATTCGGCTTTGTTCTCCCTCTCTTTCCCTCTCAACTCTCTTGGGGCTTGGCCAGTTTCTCTTGGTTTCTTATTTTAATTGTGGTCTGTCTTTGGCTGATTACATTCTCTTCCCCTCTCTCCCCATTTTTTCTCTCAAATTGATTTTGTTGTTAGGTCAAATATTCCCTTTCCCTCTTCTCTTTCTCCCAATTCTTCCCTTTTTTCATTTTGTTGTTAGCCGATTACTCCACTTCTTCTCCTTCTGTTCTTTCAGTTACGACATTGTTTGTGATCAATCAGTTTGAGTGTACAGGTGCTTTCTCTTTCTTTTCCTCTCTGCCATGCTAATCTTGTATTTAACACTTTCTTCTACTGCCTACTTATTAGGAGTGTATTGGTGCTAGCCTTGCCTCTATCGCATTGGGTGATCATTTTGGAGAGGCCGATTTCTTCCCTTCCCTGTAATTGGTTTCGCGTATTTGGTAAGTGTTATATGGTTGGTGCAAACTTTTGGTTGATCAATAAATGGTTTAAGGTTATTCAGTCTCAAATGTATTGTAGGATATCTCTAAAGGGGTTTGTGGTTTCTCGCTTGTAACGGTTTAAGTGTGCGATCTTCTGTCAATCGGCCAAGGCAAGTGATTAGAATCTCTTTGATAAGTGTTATTACAAAAAGGATTATTGTTCTTGTTATTAAAAAGGATTGATGGCGGATTGTGTTTGAATCTAGAGTTGGAGTGCCTGCGGTTTACTTGCGCGTTTTCACAATTAGGTGTGTAAACATTGCCCAAATCGTAATTCGACAAAAGTCGAAAAATGTGACCATTGACGGGCATGCGCTCACTTATGTGGTCATCTGAAATGCATAAACGAGGGCGTTAGATTGTATAGGCCACCATGAGCCATTTCATGGGTTTAGCCCATTTTGGGCCACGTTGGGCTGAGATGGGTCGTGTGGGTCCCACGAGCATGTAGGCCCCACACAGGTAAATCACACGGATGTGTGGACAATATTTGGCTAGGCTGTGTATTCCACACGGCCAAGGCCACTTCTAGGCTAAGTGGGCCATACGGGTGTGTAGACCCACATGGGCCTGCAATATGGGACTTGGGCCCGCAATATGGGCCTTGGGCCCATTTTCTCTGTTTGACTGTTAAGGATGCATGGGACACCCGTGACAACTGTGGACCTTCTGTTTGGTCGATAAGCGTACCTGGACTCTTAATTGATAAAATGAGTGTTTTTCCCTTATCTGGTAAAATGATTGTTTTGCCCTTATGTGGTAAAATGATTATTTTTCCCTTATATGGTAAAATGACTGAAATGCCCCTACATGGTAAATTGACTGTTTTGGCTCTATGTGATATATGTTTATATTTTAGCAAGCTATTATAACTCTGCTGAGTACATGCATAATATAATGATATGACATGACATGTGGCATGATGCATTGCATAGGGGTGGGTTTTTATATGATTGGAGGAAGTGTACTGTACTGGCAGCTCAGCTGCAAATCACTGATGGCTCTAAGCCTATTCTACTGGTAGCTCTGCTGCAAATACTATTTAGTGCCGCAACCGGTGCTACTTGGAGTGTAGGGATGGGTGGGTTGATATTATCCCCACATGGAGTGTAGGGTTGGACAGAGATGGAGTGTAGAGGGTAGATCGGCAGGACTTGCATATTGTTTACTATTACTGTACTATTTACTGTTACTGTAATGGGCCAAGGCCCGAAGCATATGACTATTACTGTATTGAGATGGGCTAAAGCCCAAACTGATATTGTCACTGTTGCTAAAAAGGGCTTAGGCCCAGACTATGCTTGTTTTCTGACTGTTGCTTATATGGGATTACACACTGAGTTTTCGTAAACTCACCCAACTGTTTATTTGTATAGGTAATCCCCAAGCTTAGGCGGATCGGTGTTGCGAGCGACTCAATGGCAGCCACACAATTGCATTTCCTATCATATTTTCTTTATTTTTATAAGTAATTTTAATTTGAGGATTTTTATTGTAATATCGCCTCTATGGATTTAACTTTAATTTGGGTTTTTATTTGCTTTGGCTTATAACTGCTAGAGATAGGAAAACTTGAGTTTTTCTATGAAACAAAGTTTTTACAAAGTAAACGCAAGTACGCAATTTTTTGAAAAAGATTCTGCTATAGAATGATATTTTTTTGAAAATGAATAACGATTTTTAAATAAATACTTTTTTGATAGTAACGCAAGTTTCAAAAAGATAACTGATTTTTCAAAAACACATAAAGAGGTTAATTATATAGTAAGAGTTTTCATCGATATAACACGCTACGAAAAACACCCAATGTGACATTGCCAGATTCGACCATAACGTCTAGGTCAAGTTTGGGGTGTTACGCCCAAGCCTAGCCGAACCTATACCATGCTCGAATCAACCCACATTATCCTTTATTTCACATTATTACTACCCATTTTTACACTTTTACAAACAAGTCCCTTTTTTAAGTGTTTTCTCTAAAAATCACCTAGTAAAATATGTTTATCATGCATCAAACATTCATATTCCTCTATTAATCAACAAAATACATGCATGTCACAGATGGGTCAAATTTCACACGTGAACCCTAGCTCAAAATATAGCTAGAAATGGGTATATCATGCTTCAAAGACTTCAAAAATACAAGGAACATTAAAAACAGGGCTAGGGAGCACTTACAATCTAGCTTGGAAATGTTGAAAAAACCCTTAACTATGGCTATTGAGAAATTCGGCTAGCACATGGAGAAGATGGAAACATATTTGCTTTGATTTTCCCTTTTTATTCTTTTAACTACCAAATGATCAAAATGCCCTTAGGGTTTTTCTTTCAAAATTTTCCTATGCATGCCCATTTTTGTCCAAAATTATAGAAATTGGTCAAATTGCTAATTAGGACCCTCTAATTCATAATCTAAAGCAATTTCATGCTTAAAGCTTCTAGAATGCAAGTTTTGCATCTTATTCAATTTGGTCCTTAAAGTTCAATTAGACATTTTATGCATAGAATTTCTTCATAAAACTTTCACATAAGCATGCATTCGTACTATAGACCTCATACAAATCATATAATAATTATTTCTATCTTAGATTTATGGTCTCAAAACCACTATTCCGACTAGGCCCTAATTCGGGATGTTACATGTGCATGAAAGTTGATCGAATACTCAAATAGAATATTCAAGCCAAAATTCCACTTTCTCGGGGTTACATTAGCATTGGCCCTAAATTCCTCGACTCCTTGCTTTCAAATATTTTCAACTGGGGTTCTATGGAATCTTATAAAATCCATACCTTAGGGCACTTAGGGTACGGGTTGGGGATTTGGAGGGGGTGGAGGAGGTTGAGCATTCGAGTTCGTTCGAACGAGCTCTGTGTACCAAGAATCCATCATATGGAGAAAAGCTTCTCTGCCTCCTTCTCCTCTACTAACAGTTGTGGGTCTACTATCAGACGGCACTGCTCCTTCAGCGGGAGCAGGCGTGTTACTTTCAACATGATCCGCCACTGTTCTGTCTGGATCCATTACTATATGAAAAACTCAGTTTAAAATCGTCAGGAGTTGTCACACTATCACAATTTATGTATGGCATGTATAGCTAGACTCAAACACATGCTACGTAGTCTAAGAACCGACTAAATCGTAACTTTGATTCCAGTAAATGTAACACCCCTTAACCGTATTCAAAGCCAAGACAGGATTTGAGGCGTTACCGGACTTAAACATAACCAATCATACAAAACCGAGCCATAAAATTTTTGTCCAATTCAGAACCATTCATGTATATGCATTTCATCTCTATTACGGGCTTACGAGGCCAAAAACGTACATCGAGGGCGGTTAAGGACTAAACTGAGAACTATGAAAATAATTACAATACATAGAAAATTTTCTTGATTTGGAAAGTCATACACCCGTATGATTAGGCCATGTGGTCACATACGCCCGTGTGGCTTGGGACACGTCCATGTCCTCAGCCTGTGTAACTCTCTGTTTATGACATCATCAACCAAATAACGTTACACGGCCAAGTCACACGCCCATGTGCTTAGGCCTTGTGGTGAAATAAATTCCAAAAATTAAGTGGAGACTTCACACGGCCCGGGCACACGCCTATGTCCTAAGGCCGTGTCCTTCACACGGCTGAGACACACGGTCGTGTCTCAACCCATGTGTTTAAGATTGGGCATTCTATTTTACATAATTAGGGTGCAAGGGACACACGGCTGGATCACACGCCCATAGGGCAGATCGCGTGTCACACACGGCCAAGACACATGCCCGTGTGTCTAACCGTGTGGACAATTTCTAGGATATTTTCCAAGCCATTTGCCACCCTTAAACACTTACATACTTACAGCCACTTCATGGCATGCAACATGGCACATTTGAATACTCAAGCATTCACATTCATGGTTAAATTATGACTTTGTAAAGTCAACATATTACCTATTCAAACTATCATGCTTTCATATGGCATTCCACACCAATTTCATATTTCATACACCAAATATAAATTCCATCCATTACACTCATTAACCATAAGTAACCAAAACCACATAAGGCATAAGCACATTTGCATGCATGCACAAATAATTAGGGTTACAACCCAAATAATCAATATGAGCCACCTCTCATGACCATATACAAAATATTCACAATACTTTCATGAGCCAGCACATTTGGCTAATCAATATGACACATAACAAAAAAGGACCAAGTCCCTATACATGCCACACTCAGAATGATGAGACTAACTATACCCAAGTATTCAATTAATTATGTGATCGAGTCTCCAATGTCCTCCGATCCCTGAGCTAGCTTGGTGACACTATAAGAAATGAAAAGGAAAGGGGATAAGCTTTGAAGCTTAGTAAGGTCACATGCAAATAAAATACAACTTAAACAAGCATTAACCATACATTAAACATGATGAAAGTAATCTTGTATTTTATCAAATCTTATAAACTCATTCTTCATATATATATACACATTCTCACCACAAGTTCGTCATATATCATGTCATTTTATGAGCTTGATGTACATACCTATGCCCACTTGCACATAATAACTTACTTTCTCATCTTTGATGTATTCATCAAGATTACTCATTGAACTTCCTTTAGAACTACTCGTTGAACACTCGAAATACTATCGGATACATCGAAATCTCACACCTAAGTGCCTCATATGTAGCCAACGCTACCTCATACCTTATATCACATGTGGCTCGCTTTCGAGCTACTCAATGGTCTGTTCACATAGGATGTCAGGTATCTGCAACACATGCCGGACCATCCAGCCGCTGGTAGAATATATGAGACCAATACTCGGACGCCAAAACATGTGTCACATGCATCATGAACTCAGACCACAACTCAATGAGTTCAGATGTCACAAATATCATGAACTCAGACCACAACTCAATAAGTTCAGATCACATAGTTCCTAGTTACATGTCACGTGTATTCTAACTATTCTTAAGGTTCAAACGTGATTCTTCGAAACCTTATTTCTATAGAACTTGTTCGTAATGTAGATTTCAATCCTCATAGCACCAATCATATATTCATGGAATTATCAAAGCATAATTCATGATAAAATTTAGCCAATAGATCCATGATACAACATCATATTAAATATGTATGTACTTACCATACATGCAATATTAAAGCATATAAAGTGTGCTACATGTTGCAATCTTTGCAAATAAACTTACCTCGGTACAAAATGATAGAAATGAACCTAATCCTCGAAAACCTTGTTTTTCCCCCGATCAAGACTCGAATGACATTTTTCTTAATCTATAATGCCAAATTTAACTTGTTCAATACACACATTGCTCATATCGATCCATAACACATACTTTGGTAAAAGTATCTTTTTACCCCTAACTTTTCACTTATTTACACTTTATTCCCTAGGCTCGTAAAATGAAATGCATGCATTTTCTTTGTTAACCAATCCTAGCCAATTCATATTCTAACTCATATCAGCCCATATTTCTCATTAAACCACATTTCTACTACCCATTTCTTCATCTTTTACAAATAAGTCCTTTTTAGGTGTTGTCACTAAAAATCACTTAGTAAAATATGTTTATCACACATCAAACATTCATATTCCACCATTAAACATCAAAATACATGCATGTCACACATGAGTAAGTTTTTGAACATTAAACCTAGCTCAAAATAATGGTAGAAATAGCTAGATTGGTTGATGACAACTTCAAAAATGTAAAGAACATTAAAAATAGGGCTTGGGAGCACTTACAATCAAGCTTGAAAAGTTGAAAACCCTAGCTATGGAGCCCTTGCAAATTTCGGCTAAGGTGGGAGAAGATGGACAAGATTTTTTCTTGATTTTTCCCTTTTTATTCTTTTATTAACCAAATGACTAAAATGCCCTTAATGCCTTTCTTTCAAAATTTTCCTATTCATACCCATTTTTGTCCAAAATTTTAGAACTTGGTGAAATTGCTATTTAAGGACCTCTAATTAATAATCTAATGCAATTTCATGCTTGAAACTTCTAGAATACAAGTTTTACAACTTATTCAATTTAGTCTCTAAAGTCAAATTGGACATCTTAGTCATAGAATTTCATCATGAAAATTTCACACAAACATGCAATCATATCATGGATCATCAAATAATTATTTATATTTTAGATTTGTGGTCTCAAAACCATTGTTCTGACTAGACCCTAATTCAAGATGTTACAATATGAACTTACCTCGTATTAGAAATTGACGGATCGGGTTGACAACTCGATAACCGTGCTTTTCCCCAGATCTAAATCTGAATTCTTTCTTTCTTGATCTAAATGAATTCAAAATTAACTTATTTATTCAACCATTTATTCAATTTAGTCCAAAACATACATTTAGGCCTATTTGCACATTAGCCCTTAAACTTTCGCATTTAATCAATTTAGTCCCTATTTCACAAATACACAAAATTCACATAATTCAACAAAACCCATGCTTGGCCGAATTACATATATGTCCCTAGCAGCCCAAAAATTTCATTTATTTCACATTTCAACCATAAAATTTGCACATTTCACAAATTAATCCCTTTTTGACATTTTTGTCAAAAATCACTTTACAAAACTAGTTTAACTATCAACAACTATTCAAAATCCATCATCAAACATCAAATTACTCAAGTATTCAACAATGGAAACATGTTAAATCTTTAACAAATTCAAAATCTAAGGTACGGGCTAGCTAGAATACGAAGTAACGATCTCAAAAACATAGAAATCATTAAAAAGGAGTAAGGAAACACTTACATACATGGATTATTATGGATGAAAGCTTCAAACCCTTTCCATGGCGTTTTCAAGGTTAATTTTCGGTCAAATATGGACAAATAAAGATGATGGCTTTGTTTTTTTAGTTGTTTTACTTAAGTTCTTTTAAAAATTACCATATTAACCTTATTTTAAACATTAAAAATCACTTAATATATACCCATAATTGTCCACTCATAATTAAAATGGTATATTTACAATATAAGGACTTGCACTATTCAATTTTATAGGCATTTGATACCTTTAACTAATAGAACAACATTTTTACACTTTACGCGATTTAGTCCTTTTTCACAAATTGAGCATTTAAACGGTAAAATTTCTTTACGAAACTTTCACACAATAATTCTATCATGCTGTAAAATTTAATAAAATAATAAAATAAATATTTTGACTTTGGATTTGTGGTCCCAAAACCACTGTTCCGATTTAACTAAAAAACGGGCTATTACAAATAAAGTTAAGAGTTTCCTGAAACCATTTTAAGGATTCTGCATGTTTTTTGAAAAATTAAAATTAAATTGGGATTACCAAGTTTAACTTATGAATTGATTATCTTGCTTAGCTGCTAGGAGAATAGAAGCTCTGGCGTCTAGAAAAGCTAAGTAGCAAAGGCGAAAAAGCATGAGGTGAGTTTCTACACTCCAACCCCAGAGAGGCTAAGTATGTTTAAGAGCATATAGGTATATGAGTATCTTCCATTTTAGTTCAGTTGGCATAATTCATGATAATCTATCAAATAAAATGCATGAGATGCATATGAATGGTAGTAGTGTGAAAAAAGGGTTGGAAGAAGTTAGGAATGAGAAAAGGGATGATTTTGTTAGGTATTATCATACGGTATTGCTGAGTGAAAGCGTTGATGTGCAAAGCTCTGGGCCTTGCGGAGGGGACACCGCGGTGTCTGAGCATCAATGTTAGGAATAGTGAATTGGAGGAATGGAAGGAATATGATGGGAAGAGAATATAAGAAAGATCATGGATAGGCCATGGGATCGATCGAAGGCTATACGTCTAAGAATGAGTAAGACCATAGTTGAAAGATGCTATGGCGTCATGATAAAATTGAGTAAGAACATAGCTGAAAGATGCTAAGGCATTATAACTGAAATGACTAAGATCATGGTTGAAAAACACCATGACATCATGATAAACGTGATTAATGTGACGCCCTCAACTTGACCCGATTCACCGGATCCAAACCTCGAGTGTTACAACACAAATATAGACTAATGCTTAAATTTTCATATATTATTTTCATAACTATTACAAACTAATTAAATAATCTCCAAACCAAAGTTTCAATTGAATATACATTGGACAATTACTATCATCATACAAGAATTTCCATTACAAAGACATTTAGGCTAACCTCAAAGCTTAATTACAGTATCTCAAGTGTAAATCTTAAGGAATACTTCTAACTACATTTATGTTACCAACACATTATGTATGCATAATAGCTCACCCTACCATTTCTTTAGCTTAGCCCTGATGTTGTCCCTCTTTGTGTAGATCAAAATAAACTTAACTATAACATAGAACATAAGGGTAAGTTCATGAGAACTTAGATAAACAAGCATTTACTTGAATCATTTTTGTATTTCGCATATGGTAATTCAATTCGCCATCTCTTTGTTCTTTGTTGTTCAACTTGTCTCTAGCGAATACTTTCTCAAAATTTCATTCTTCATACCATAGATGTCCACCCTAACTCTAAAGTCATGCCTAATTTCCACATCTTTGATATGTTACTCACATTCTTCACTCTACACTTTTGTAATTCCTTAACCATACCCATTCCAGAGGCTCATACAGACAAAATACTGTTATTCTTACATACATACTCCAAGCCATCAATTCTTCAAAATCCATGAATGATTTTGTACATACATGAAAGATACATTATTTAATTATATATTTGATCCTTTCTAGAGAATACTCGTTTTTCTTCCAATAATTACAAACATATAGTCTTATTCAATTTACCAGACATGGCCATAACTCAGATTTGTTCTTCAAGTATAATTAACCCATACTTTGAATTCGCCACATGCTTTGGCTCATTCTAGTTTCTCTGTTCTTGTCTTAAGATTATGAAGGATACACCATAACATTTCATACAAAGCTTACCACAAAGGAAGCTAAGTAAAATATCTTATTGAAGGTGTAACATGATACGCCACAGGGGCTTTTCCTTATGAGTTCATTACAATTGTCATCCCTTCAGAGTTTTCCATGAATTCCATTTCTTTCCCTCAAGGTTTACCATAGAGGTGTTTCCTTCAAATGGTTGCCACAAAGGACATTATTTAGAGTACACCACAAAGGTTTTTTTTCGTAGATAACCATAAAGGCTTCATTTTTAGTAGATCCCCACAAAGGCTTCACCATAAAGACTTTCTTTTTCTTGCGTGTTTACAATAGAGATTCACCTAGACTCACATTTCATGAGATTTTCCCCTTATTGTCCTAGGTCATGCAGAGAACCCCCTTTTGGGTAATCACCTTCCTTTACTTCTTTTCCATATGATGCCATAGCCCAACTATTGTCTTACACAAAATTATGTCATGGCCATAGACTTTCCTTTTAGAGATTCATATTAGAGATCATGTTTTTAGTCCTGAAGGACCCCTTTAGCCTCAACTGTGGTGAACAGACATAGACTCACTTGATAGACTTTTCAAGCATTGACACCCTTTTAGACTCATTACTTTGATTCATCATCATAACCCAACTAGCACGCATATCTTAACACGTGTTTGCAAACATACTCCTTCAACCATACTTTAACTTCATGGTTCATATCACAAATTGAAACTTGTCAGCTTTCACACTAACTATTAATGCTAACTCATTAAACATTCATATCACATCATAATCATCATACTATATTTTCCTAGTTTTAAATTCGTAGTTTGATCACTTTTTATAGAGACATCTCGAATACACAGAATACATGCACGAGTCAGCTTAGAGTGTCACGCCTATAAATTATTTATTGTTCATTCTAGTTTATGACACAATGAGTAAAATAGCCAAGTGATTAAGTGTGTGAATTAATTCCTAGTGGTCCTCGTGTGCTAAGTTGTGTAACTCTCAAAATAGCCTCACACGCCTTGTGCCAGACCGTGTGCTAGGCCGTGTAACTGCTTGTCCTGCAACCCTTTGAAACCTATAGTGGACACATGGTCGTGTTTTATGGTCGTGTGTCACACACAACTGAGACACACGGTCGTGTTGAATAGGCCAATTTCACGCCATTTCTTTCACCAAATTCAAGCTCACACCTACAAGCCACTTGCACATATAATCAAGTTTTAAAAACATACCTAAAACATACATAATAGGTCTAATTCAATATGGTATCTATCCATACAACCAATATGCCAAAAAGTACCTTAATCACAAATCATCAAATCAACCTAAACATAAATATACTATCCATGAATCAACCATACATAACTACCTATTTCCATGCCAAATCATACCATAATAACCATATGCCAAACCACATTCAAACATACCAAATTATTCAATCAAAAAATATCATCACTTAACCATTTCAATGTTAACCATCAAAGCATCAAAATGCTAAAAGTTCATCAACCATAATAACACATTTACAAGCCAAACATAATGTAACAGTCTAGTTCAGACCCTAGTCTGAATAGTGGTCTCAAGACCACAAATCTGAGTCAGAAAAATATTTAAATTTTATTTTCTGTGCTTATTATATGTGAATTAGTATGTGTGAAAATTTCGTATGAAAATTTGATAGTTTGTGTGCTCAATTTGTTAAAAGGACCTAATCGCATAAAATGTAAAAGTTGCCTGTTGCTTGTTAAAGTGCTTAACTGATTTGTCTTATTAATTGTGAGGTCCTTATGATGCAATTGGACCATTTTTATGGTAACTGGACATTTATAGCCATGTATATTAATTTTTTATAGGTTATAAATCAAAGGAAAAATTGGTATTTAGTGATTTAAGTTATTTTAATTAAACCAACATGAAAATAAAGGCCATTATCATCTATTTTTCACCGAAAATCAAAGAAATAAGAAAGGAAAAGATTGAGTTAGGGTTTAGCAAGGAAATTTAAAGATTAAGGTATGTGTTTTGATTAGTTTTTGATAATTTCTACGTTTTGGTGATTAATGCTTAGTGTTCTATCAAGCCCATGTTTGAATTTATGAAATTTTTGATGATTTTGAGTTATGCCATTGTTGATAATGTAACATCGCGAATGAGGGCCTCGTCGAAATAGTGGTTTCAGTACCACAAATCTGATGTTAAAATAATTGTTTCATGATCATTATGAGGTCTAAGATATGAAAATGAGCATGTGTTAAAGTTTTATGAAGAAATTCTATGTGTAAGGTGCCCTATTAGAAATTAAGGACCAAATTGAATAAATTGCAAAACTTGGATTCTAGAAGCAATTTGTATAAAATTGCTCTGAAATGTTAATTAGGGGCCCTTAAAGAGAAATTTCCCCAATTTCTAAGTTTTTGGACAAAAATAGACATGCATGGAAAATTTTCGAAGTTTAGTAATAAAGGGCATTTTGGTCATTTGGTTAATTAAAGAATAAAAAGGGAAAATTAAGCTAAAATCAGCTCATTTTCTTCTCCATGCTGCCGAAATTCCAAGGGTCTCCGGAGCTAGGGTTTTCAACATTTTCAAGCTCAATAGTAAGTGCTCCCTAGCCTCGTTTTTAATGTTCTTCGTACTTTTTAGATCCTCGTAACATGCTCTCTCTATTTCTACCCATATTTCAAGCTAGGGTTGATGTTAAAAAATTTACCCATGCATGAGATGTTTGTGTTTTAATGATTTATGGAGGGACATGAGAGTTTAAAGGATGGTAAACAACTTTTACTAAGTGGTTTTTCGTGGAAATGGCTTAAAGGACTAAATTGTAAAAGTTGTGGAAATGGGTAGGACAATATAGAATGAAGGGAGAACATGGGCTACTATGAGTATGTAATATATTCGGCTAGGCTTGGGTAGCCAAGGAATTACATGCATTTCATTATATGAGCCCTAGGACTAAATTGTAAATATGGTGAAAGGTTAGATGCAAAATGATCATTTTGCCTGGGGGTGAGTTCTAAGCCTAAAACAAATAACATGATGTATTAATAATCTAATTTTATTTATATAGACCCTGAGGAACAAATTTCAGAGGTCGACCGTGGAAAACAAAAGGTTTCGGAATAACTGAGACACGAAACTGAAACAATTACCGGGTAAGTTCGTATAACCTGAAGTAAACCCTTAATATACTTAAACATGCATGTTCTTGAATGTATGAAAATTTAGGTATTCATTGCGTGGTAATTCATGAAATGGGCTTGGGTAAATGAAATATGATAAATGTCCAGGTTGAAATAGAAAGGGAAAATCCAATGGATAAATTATGGATTGCATGATACGAGATCCTGCATGTGTTGCAGAAAAGGATTTAGCCCGGACGGATAATCTGATGATCTCAAAATATAGAGGATCTAGCCCAGACGGGTGTTCCTTGAGTGACCGAGCCTCCCGAAGAATATTGTGCATTAAGGATTTATCCCAGACGGGCAATCCGATTGATGACTGAAGTTAGCCTGGACTGGCAATTCAAATTCGAGCTTATGAGAGCAATTGTCGTTAAAAAGGGATTTAGCCTAGACTGGTAATCCCGACATTGCTCTATGAGTTATTACTACAGGGGATTTAGCCTGGACTGGTAATCCCGCTATAAGATGTAAGGTTCGCGGGAGTGAATACTTGAGATGATCACTTGTATGATTTGACGGTAAATGGTTATCCATCGAGATTTCCTAGAAATTCAACGGGAATTAACATGCTAAAAGAAATAATGGGAATATTGAATTGATGAGATCATCTAAGACTAATGACATGATTTATTGTTATGAGACTAACTTGATGATTGAGTGCATGTGATAGGGAAACTATTTCATACTTGTTGGAATTATTGCTTAATATGGTTGTATGCTAATTAACCAGTAAGTTTGCTTTCCAGTTATCCAAACTTACTAAGCATATAAATGCTTACCCCTTTCTCTTTTCCCTGTCTTATAGAGCTCTAGGACTCGTGAAGATTGGAAGACGGTTGGAGGATCAACACACTATCGACTTATCCTGCTTTGGTATATAGATACTTTTATTTTGTTTAATGGCATGTATAGGGTTTTTGGTTATTTTGTTATATGTGTCATTAGGCTAGCCAATGTAAGGGCCTAAATGGTTTACTTATTCTTTTGTACACGGCCATGAGATATGGCTCATATTGATGTAGGTTGTAATCCTACTATTGATGAATGTTTATGTTTAAATGTTTCATGAGATATGATAATGAGGTTTATCATGAATGGATGCTTGATATGGAACCTAATAATTTGAGAGTAGACATAGTATACAATGATATATGGCTATAGTATGGCCTAAGCATAAAATGTGCTATGTTAATCCCTAATGCAAAAAGGATAATCTAGCATGAACTAATCCTATGAGATGCGGTTAGCATGCAATGAGTCATGTCAAGGTTGTTCAAGAGTGTAATTAGGCCATGTTACATACCATTGAAATCTCTCAGTGTGTATGGATGATAGAGGGTGACCAAAGGCTTTGAAAATAACCCTAAAAAGGTCCACACGGGTAGACACATGGTCATGTGTCTAGGCCGTGTGCGACACATGGACAGCCCCATGGGCGTGTTGGTTGGCCGTGTGTAACACCCCAAACCCGGCCTATACGTTATGACCGGATCCGACGTGCCACATCAAAAACGTTAAAAACATTTTTCCGTTCTAAGTTCAGAAAATCGTACTTGATGTTCAAAGGATTAATTCATTAAGGGTTAAAGTGAATGGAAGCTGTGCACCAGGTAGGAAACCGAAAAAAGGAGGTGAGACCATCGGACTGCTTAAGTACCAAGCTCTTTCGGATCCAATCCTAGACATGAACACCACCATTGCCACACTCTAACATCGCGTATATTTTTAGGTTACCATTGAAATTATGTCTATTTTAGAATAAAACGTATTTAATTTTGTAAAATGTTATCATAGCAGAAGCCTTGTTTGTAATCATGTTACTTCGAAATCAGTCTATGTTTTTGGAAAACGAACCCTAGATCTAGCCCATTTTGATAGTTAATATAATTTAAGGTCATCATGATAAGTTATAAATCGAAACCCAATTAAAAATAATCATAAGCTGCCTTATTACATAACAAAACCCAAATCATCAAAGTAAAGAAAATTGAAGTCCAAATCA
Organism: Gossypium hirsutum; assembly: GCF_007990345.1. Taxonomy (NCBI): domain Eukaryota; kingdom Viridiplantae; phylum Streptophyta; class Magnoliopsida; order Malvales; family Malvaceae; genus Gossypium; species Gossypium hirsutum. The sequence continues at coordinate 62,837,832 of NC_053426.1, forward strand.
CCAGAAGAAATCCATATTGCAGAACAAGTGGCCACTCTGAATCCCTCGCAGCTCCAAGCCCACTATGGCTGGGGATTACCTGCATGGATGAAAATAGGGGATGAGTTTGGAGAAACTCAGTGTGTAAAATTAACCCAACCATAGCCCATATCAGCTCAAACCACAGAAACAGAATAAATTGGCCTTAGCCCAGAACAGAATACAGAATTAAGCCCATAGGCCCATAACAGATCAGATCAGATATTTCATGTATATGCAAAACCCAACCCATATCCAACCATGTACACCCCCATACCATCCTTTCACCATGTGGGGAGACTACTTGACCCACCCAACCGCTACACGCCACAGAATTATGCAGCATGGCTGCCAGAACAGATAATGTGACAGAGTCACCAGATACAGATAATCGTGGCAGAGCCACCAGAACAGAAATATGTGGCAGAGCCACCAGATCAGATAATTGTGGCATAGCCACCAGGACGCTTCCTCCAAAATATAACCCATGTCCCCATACAACAAATATTCATTCATGGTATACATCATACAGATTTAAATCAACATGCTTTTAAAACAAAATTAACCCTAAGGGCATATTGGTCATTTACACCTAGGGGTATCATGGTAATTTTCCACACATAAGGGTATTGTAGTGATTTAGCTACTTCTAGGGTTTTTATGCATATCCTATCCATTTATATACTATCAGAATACTTACCGTGCATACTTACCAAATTGAGCCCGTTGGCCCATGAACCCGATTTTTGGCCCATTAAGCCTAAGTTATCAAAATGCACGAAATCGCACGTACAAGTTTATTACCTTCAAAATACCAAACATACAAACCCAACTATCTTACGAGCATTTGCACACCCGCAAATTCCCAAAATACCAACTTTTCGGCATTTCGGCTTTTCGGCTTTTGCTGATCGAGTCTATGAGAGGGTGTCAGTTACACACATGTTTTATGATGATTCGCTGATGAGATCCACGCACGAACTGCCTACAATTATAATACTACCACGTTAATCTTACTACCGAAACAAACTACATATTAACTTCTTACCATATTCAGCCAATAACACCTTAGGCCTTAGCGTTCCTACCTTTGCCGAAAATAGTGTCTCGATCTAGATCCGTTAGCTCCACTTGTCCAAGCCCTTGATCAACAGCCTCTTAATCACACTATTACAAAAATAATACTATTATCACAACCCCTTAGGGCTACAAGTCCAAAAAACGACAACCTCCCTAACCTTTTAAGGATTCTGGCTTTTCTTAAAATATGCAAGATAGACTAAGTTGGAAAGACTTACCATCGATTCTTCCAGTCAACGTTCCCCCTTAGTTCCTACTTGATTCTGATGCAGTTCTAAGCCCTCAAATGATAACAAAAGTCGAGCCCTCAGTGATCTCAGTATTCGGCTATGTCCCTAGGATAGTGTGGGAGTTTCGACTTTTTGCAAAAGTGTAAAGAAAGATAAAATATGAGGGTTTTTACTTGTGGTATTGTCGACAGAAACCTGGTGTTTAGAGGTTGAGAAAATCGGGCAAAGATGATGAGAAAAATAAAAGATTTGGCTAGGGAAAAATCGGTACAAAAGGAGTCAAGTTTTTGGGATTTCGGGATTTGAGGCAATCGGCTATAGTCTTAAAAATAATTGAAGGAAGGTGGTATAGAGTAGGGTGGCTGATGGATTCGGCTATGGGAAAAGAAGAACAAAAGAATAAGTGGATGGAGAGAAGAGAAAAAGAAAAGAAGAAGAGAATGGTCAGGAAACGATACCACTTACCACTAATGCCGAATTTACACTGGCACTAACCCTAGCCGAAATTCCCATGCTAAAGTCCCTTGGCCGGCCACCTCTTGTTCCTTGATCAGCTCCTAGATTTCCTCCCTTATCTGCTCCTAAATCCTATCCCTTATCAACTCCTAAATCCTATCCCTTATCAACTCCTAAATCCTCTCCTGACAGACTTTCACTTCAGTTCCACTACTTACCTTTTCCATTCATAAAAATTAATCCCTTATTTGCTGTCATTGTGACTTGAACCTGGGTCCTCCCAATCATCCACACGCCACTTATAGCATTCCCAGTGGAGCCACTTAGCCACTTTACCACATGCTTCCTTGTGATTTATTTTACACAATTAATACCTAAAAGCCCAATTAACCAGAACCCTTTTTTCTTATGGAATTAAAATTAATTAAAACTACCGGGTTTTACCTTAAGCTTGGGCCTTCTAGAGGCCCACTACTGCACTTAATCCTAAGACAAACAAACAGGACACAGAATTTTTAAATTTTTCCAACATTTTTAAAATTCCCGAAAATTGAGGCGTTACAACTCTACCGTCCTTAAAGAAATTTCGTCCTCGAAATTTACCTGGTCCGAACAGATGAGGGTATTGTTGCTGCATCGCCTCCTCTAGCTCCCAAGTAGCTTCCTCTCTGCCATGATTATGCCAAAGCACCTTTACTAATGGGACAGATTTCCTTCTCAAAATCTTAACATCTCGATCCAAAATTTGCACAGGCTCCTCCTCAAAAGTCAAATCAGTTTGCACCTCAATTTCTGCAACCGGCACGACATGAGTAAGGTCAGAATGATAACACCTTAACATGGAGACGTGGAAAACATCGTGAATCCTGTCCAACTCTGGAGGTAATTCCAACTGATAAGCTACTGGGCCTACTCGATTCAAAACCGGAAAGGCCCAATGAACCGCGGACTCAACTTGCCTTTCTTACCAAACCTCAATATCTTCTTCCAAGGAGAAACCTTCAAAAAGACCATATCCCCTACTGAGTACTCAATCTCCTTACGCTTCAAATCTGCATACGATTTTTGGCTATCAGATGCTTCTTTCAAACGGTCCCTAATTATTCTGACCTTAGCCTCAGTATCAGCCACCAATTTCGGTCCAAGAACTTGTCGCTCCCCTAGCTCCGTCCAACAACTAGGTGTACGACACCTTCGACCATACAGTACTTCATACGGTGCCATTCGAATACTCACCTGATAATTGTTATTGTATGCAAATATTTCCAACGGTAAGTAGTCCTCCCAACTACCTCGAAAGTCAATCATGCATCCCCTTAACATGTCCTCCAGAATCTGAATGACCCTTTCCGACTGACCATCAGTTTGGGGATGGAAAGCCGTACTGAAGTTCAACCGCGTCCCCAATGCCTCATGCAACTTTTGCCAAAACCGAGATGTGAATTTGGGATCCCGGTCAGAGATAATCAAAACTGGGACTCCATGAAGTCGCACAATCTCCGCCACATATAGTTTGGCTAACTTTTGAAGCGAAAAGTCGGTACGTACTGGTATGAAATGGGCCGATTTGGTCAACCTATCCACAATCACCCATACCGAGTCTTTCTTCAATGGCGTCAACAACAACTATGTGTGTGAATTTAAGCAAAGTTTAAGTGTTCATTACTATACGAATTCAAATTTAAATGAGATGATATGTTTAAAAGTGTACATACATGATGTTTATAGACTTGGTTAAGTCATTTCAATGTGTAATAACGAATGAATAAGAGCACTATGTGTGTGAATGATTAGAGGCACTGTGTGTGTGCGAATTCCTTTAACCGAGCACTATGAGTGCGAGATCGGTCAGTGGGCACTAAGTGTGTGAAGTGGAATTCATGTAAGACCTCGTCTGGGACGAAGGCATTGATTTGAGATAGTGTGTAAGACCATGTCTGGGACATGGCATCGGCTCGATATGTGAGAATATGTAAGACCATATCTAGGATATGGCATTGTAAGAGCTATATGTGCTTAATGTGTGACAGCCCAAAATTGACCCTAGTCGGGAAGTGGTTTCGGGACCGCTAAACCGAGTCACCGAAAGGTTTGAATGTGATGTTTATTGTCTAGAATATGTAATCATGAATGTGTGAAAATTTCAAGCTTCGATTTAGTCGATTGCATGTGAATTTAGTCAATAGGACTTATATGAGAAAATTTTAAAATGTGATAGGTCAATGCATGAGGACCTATTAGTGCATGTGGAAGAAAAAGGGGACTTGCATGTCAAATTCCCCCTCCCTAATATGTAGTGGCCGGCCATGCTATGGGTGGAAACATGTCACCAACATGTTGTATTAGTGATGTATGGTAAGGGAAATAAAATATTAAGCATGATAATTAAATAATGAAAGGAAGGGTGATGGAAAAAAATAATAATAATGGTCTCACCCCCTTGTTGCCGTGAATTGAAGAAAGAAAACAAAAAAAAAAGTGTTCATTCTTGAACATCCTTGGCCGAATAGAGGAAAGAAAGGAAGGGGGAAGAGCTTGAGAAAATCGGCTATGGTGGTTTGCTAGACTAAGGTATGTTTGATGTTGTCTTTAAGATGCATGCATGTTTTAAATAGCCCATGTTCAAATCTTGAATCTTGTTGATAACATGAGCAATCGGTCATGAGAAAGTGTTCAAGGAATGGTTGTTGTTCATGTTATTTGGATGAGAAATGGTGAGTTTTGTTGTTTCATGTTAAAGTTAGGTGAATGATGATAGAGGAGTGTTTGAACTATAAAAAAAAAGAATCGGCTACCTTGTTATGAGCTAGGGCCGAATGTGAGTTTGGTTGTGTTTGAATATTACATGCTTGGTAGAATGGTGGATGAAGGTGCCGAATGTATGTTGGATTGATAGAGTCTCCAAATTGATTTTATGTGTGTATGCATGACCGAATATACGTGGTCACATGAGTAAGGAAATGAGTTATTTGATATGTGGTAAAAGTTAAGTACTAAATCGAAGGTTGCTAAAATTGCCATTTCTTTAGCCGAATATGTGCTTGATCAATGAAGAAATTGTTGAAGAATATAGGTGAACTTGGTGAGAGTATTCGGCCTAGTGTATAAATGATATGAAGATTTTAGGAAATTGTTTTGGTTAGGTGTATGTATGATTAAGTATATTCGGCAATATACTTAAAGTGGGTACATGATATTACATTATAATTATTGAGCTTAAGTATATGGATATGTGTATATGTGGTCATATAATGACATCTTGGTTTGAAAATTTAATGATGTGTGATTGCCGGATGTGATAAATAAATTCATGTTATTGGGTTAAATATTGAATACTCTTAATTGTATTATTTAAGCTCAAGAACCTAAAGGAGAGGCGTCCAACAAGGGGAAATCGAAGGTCATCGAGTAGCCGACTCGGAATTATTTTACCCAACATAAAGTAAGTCATTAAGCATGTAGTCGGTATTATTTCAAATGGTCATAATGTTTATGTATTGATGCTGAATGCAATGAATAAATATACATATATATATATATGCATGTACGTATGTGATGATGAAATTGTTGAATGAAAAGAAAAGAGGTAAGATGTACTGAGTTGTTGATCTCGGCACTAAACGTGCGGGTATAACCATTTATGACCATGAGATTGGCGCTAAGTGCGCGGGATTAAATTGTACAGCACTAAGTGTGCGATTTGACTATGTTGCACTAAGTGTGCGAAATGAATATGATGCACTAAGTGTGCGAATTGACCATGCGGCACTAAGTGTGCGAGTTTGACTATGTAGCACTAAGTGTGCGATTTGATTATGTAGCACTAAGTGTGCGATTTGATTATATAGCACTGAGTGTGCGGACTAAAGATACATTCGTGAATCATTATGGACACTATGTGTGCGACACTATTGAGTCGATCGCGGACAGCGGATCGGGTAAGTGTCTTGAGTACATGGCTAATATGCGCTATGCTTATACTTGGTGTTGAGCTCGGTAAGTTGAACCTATGTGACAACTATACTTGAAGTCACGTACATAAAATTTATCGTAGGATGGGTGAAAGGCCGTTTTGTTGTTTGATTGTAACGAAAATAAATTGATTTATGAAAATGCTTCAATGTCCTATTGATGAGTATATGGATTGTGAATGCATGAATTGATATGAAATTGAATCGATAGGTTGGAGGAACTATGGTATGGTTCGGTATGGATGGAGTAAATTGTCTCGTTCCATTTTGTTTCCTCTTGTGATAATGTTTTTGATGGATGGTAGTGCATTGCTTATGACTTACTGAGTTATAAACTCACTCGGTGTTTCCTTGTCACCCATTATAGGTTGCTTGGACTCATCTATTTTTGTGGGGTCAGGCCGTCATCGAAGTCATCACACCGGATAGCAAGTTTTGGTACTTTCTTCTTAGTTGGCTTAGAAGAACATTTTGGCATGTATAGGCTATTACGTTGTGTTTGAATTTTGGCATGTAAACTTTAAGCCATGCGAAAATGGCACGAATGTTCGATTGAGTTGGATTAAGGGTAGGCATGAAACGGACCTAGTTACTTTCGTAACAGATGCTGGCAGCAGCAGTGTCATGAGATTGAAAAATCACTAAAAATAGTAGGAGTGGAATTAATTGATGAATAAAATATGTAATCGAAGCTAGATGAGTCTGTTTTCATGAGGAAGTAACGAAAAGATCATATGGGCAGTATATTAAGAGATAATCAGATTTTTGTGGGACAGGGCCAGAACGGTTTCTGGATTCCCTGCTCCGACTTTGGAAATTCATTACAAATTAACCAGAGATAATTAGGGGTCGTACCATATATGTACAGATTCCTCTCTGAGTCTAGTTTTCATAGAAACAAACGGCATCAGTATTGGAGCCCCGTGCAGGGAGATATCCAAGTCGTAATGGGCAAAGGTCAGTGCAGTCGACCCCTGCAACTTGGAAGACTTTGACTAATAAACTGTACTAATTGGCCCGACCAAAAATTCTAGAAAAAAATACATAGATGGGCACATGAGTCTAGTTTCTGGGAAAAATTACGAAACTGATTTTCGAGTTACGAAACTCAAGATATGATTTTTAAAACGACCAGTACACAGATTGGGCAGTGTCTGGAAAATAAATTTTGTCAGGGGGTTAAAGTCAGTTAACACCTCGTGTTCGACTCCGGTGTCGGTTTCGGGTTCGGGGTGTTACATAATGAGTATCCGTAATGATTTCGAATGATTCAACAGGTATATTTAAGATGATAAATTAAGTAAGATCAGAATAAGTGATACAGGTATGTACGGAAGGTATGAGAAAATCAGATGAAAGTAAAAAGATGGTGGATATGTTGTTAAGAAATGAATTCATGTTATAAATGTGTTACGAATTTAGTCTATGGAATGCTTGGTATATGAAGTCATATGTGCTATTGCTAAATGACCCCTATTTTTTTGTTGTTAATCATATTCAAGAAATTATTTCGATTAAGTTCGACATTTGAAAGTCTGTAAGAATTTGTGATGAATGCTGATAATTTTGGATATATGGGTTATGTGCTAAAATAAATCCCATGCCGGTATACAATATGAGGCTTGATGCCAAATCGATTGTATACGGGTATCGTTAACGGTGATTGAATGTGCTAAATGAACTCAATGTTCAGGTATGTGGAAGTTGATTTTCTGTTGGAAATAGGTTAAGTTGAATAGTGAGATATGATGGAGTGATAAAGGATATTTATTGGGATGTTTGAGTATATGTGTACTTTCGGTCAGGTTACAGCTTATACATGAATGAAAATGTGGGTTACAAATATGTGGGTTGATGATGTGAATTATACATATTAATATGTGCTTAATATGTGTTTGAAATGCATTTGTGAATTAAATTAAGTGATTATTACTTATGAAATCAAGAAAATGAGATATATGTGCATACTTGTAGAAATGTTTATGTATTTGTTTTAAGATAAGAAAATGATTTTATAGATCGATGCGAAATCAATAATGAATTACAATTGCTATCAATGAGCTAATGTCTTTGTGGATATAATTCAATAAGAGGACGTTATCCTAAACTATGCATCGGTAGAAATTTTCGGGGACGAAAATTTCTTAAGTGGGGAAGAGTTGTGACACCCCTAAAGTGACCCTAGTCGGAAAGTGGTTTCGGGACCACTAAACCGAGTCATAAAGGTAATTAACCGTCATAGTTGATGCTCATTATATGTACATATGCATGTGTGAAAATTTCATGTTTGAATTTTGTTAATAGTAAGTGAATTTTATCAAATAGGACTTATGTGAGAAAATTTTGAAATGTGATAGGTCAAAGCATAAAGATCTATTAGTGCATGAAATAAAAAGGGGGGACTTGCATGTCAATTTCCCCCCTAATTAGTAGTGGCCGGCCATGACAAGTATGGTAGACCAAGTGTGATGGGCAAGAACATGTCATAAACATGTTAAGTTAGTGTTTCATGGGAAGTATGATAAAATAAGGAGCATGGGATACAAAATATATGCCTTTTATATTAATAAATTAAATCTTAAATGAATAAATAATATGAAATATGAACTTATATTAAAAGAAATGGGTGATAAAAACAAAGTTGGTTCATCTTTTTCTTCCTCCATTGCCGTACCTAAAGAAAGAAAAGAAGAAATTGAAGTTAAGGCATTTGGTCACCTTTAAGTGGATTAAGGTATGTTAATGCTCTATCATTGAAAATCTTTGTATATTTGGAGTGGCCATCAAGTATAGAAGCTAGCTCATGGCAAATGTTTTTGTAAAGTTATGAAGATGACATTCGGTCATGGATGTTTGTATTTCTTTGATGTCGTTTTTGATGCTTTAGGGTATTGAGGGTTGATTATAGATGAGTTGAGCTTGGTAAAATTAAATGTTTGTGGCTAAATTGCTTAATGACAATCGGCTATGTTGAAATGCTAAATTAGTGCTAAATTGTAAGTATTTAAATGAGTGTTAGCCGAAATTGAGCCTACGATATTAATTAGAATTTGTGAAATTTATGCATTTTGTGGTCCAAGTGTGATAAGAACCATACGGTTATGGCATGTAAGCATGAAGATTTGTGGATGATTTAGAATTGGCCTAAGTGTTTTAGTCATTAATATATATGTATATTGCCGAATGTATGCTTAAGGAATTGGTTAAGTACATTGTTGTTAAATGCTTGTTGTTTTTGTATAATTGTTGCCTAGCTACTAAATGAACTTAGGGTATTATGGATAAGTTTAAGAGTGGCATAATTGAAATGAAGTTTGCTTGGGCCAAATGTGAACCTAAGTTTTGAATTACAATTGATGCTTGTTAGTTAGTTGATGATGTCCTTTGATAGCCCTTTTGATATTCGGCCATTGTTAAGGAAATTTGAATTGGTTATAAATTTCTATGTTTTAATTAGCAAATTGAATTATTGAAGGTTGAGCTAATTATATATGTATACATTTTATATGTACATTAATTTCTTAGTCTATGTTATTCGGCTATAATCGTCATGGTAGAATTTTTTTTAATTTGTAAATTTGTTAATCATTAGCTCAAGAGCATCAAGGACAAAAGTCGGAAAAAGGGACGACAAAACTAAGCGAATAGCCGTAGAATTATAGTCGTCGACAACTTTTAAGGTAAGTTTCTAGCATATAAGTTTAGTTATAATGAAGAATGATATGGAAAACGGCATATATGATATTATGTTTTAAATATGTGAATGAGAACTTTACAGAGTAAATTGTATAAATCTGCAAGGGACAGCAGCAGTAGCGTTTTGGAAAAATTACCATAAATTCTGGGAGTTGAGTTAAAGGCTGAATAAAATATGTAATTAAATCTTAATGAGTCTAGTTTCTTATAAAAGAAACCGTGTAAGCAAAGGAATTTCTGATAATGAGATATTTAAAGTTGTGTGAGACGGTGTCAGAATGACTCCGAAATCCCCTGTTCTGTTTTTAGAAAATCATTATAAATTGTACAAAAATGTTTATAAGATAAAATTTATATGCTTAGACTCCTTAATGAGTCTAGTTTCAAATTAAATCAAATACAACATATTTTGAATTCTGTAAAATGAGAAATTGGATTCGTAGTGAATAGTGGTCAGATTAGTCAAACAGTGAAACAGGGGAAACTTTAAGAAAAATCTGGTATTGATTGGCCAAACCTAAAATTCTGGAAATTTTATGGATGGAAGATATACGAGTCTATATTCAGGAAAAATTAACGGAAAGTGATTTGGAGTTTTCTAGCTCCAGTTATAAATAATTTAGTGACTATTGCTCAGGAAAAACAGCTTGTGCTAAATTTGAGATTATGTTGTGAACCTTGATAAACTTGTTTTAGTTGCTCATAAGCTATTGATTAAACCCATACTTGAATTATAAATCGTGATATTGTAAGTTTATGAGTATTCGAATATGAAATGATAGTATGGCGTAATGGCTGATGTGATGAATGTGAAAGTGTATATATATGTGATAAGGCCTAATAGCCGATGTGATGAATGTGAAAGTGTATATATATGTGATAAGGCCTAATGGCCGATGTGATGAATGTGAAAGTGTATATATGTGATAAGGCCTAATGGCCGATGTGATGAATGTGAAAGTGTATATATATGTGATAAGGCCTAATGGCCGATGTGATGAATGTGAAAGTGTATATATATGTGATAAGGCCTAATGGCCGATGTGATGAATGTGAAAGTGTATATATGTGATAAGGCCTAATGGCCGATGTGATGAATGTGAAAGTGTATATATATGTGATACGGCCTAATGGCCGATGTGATGAATGTGAAAGTGTATATATGTGATAAGGCCTAATGGCCGATGTGATGAATGTGAAAGTGTATATATGTGACAGGGCCGAGTCGCCAACGTGATGGATGTGAAAGTGTATAAATGTGATAAGTCCCGAAGGGCATTTGTGTCAGTACTATATCCGGGTTAAAACCCCGCAGGCTTTATGCGAGAATATTATCACTGATTAATGTCCGTAAGCTTCGTGCTCGTACTATATCCGAGCTCTAAAGACCCGATGACTACGTGTGGGGATTTTGTCCGGGTAAGACTTCGTAATAAGAATTGCTTATAAATATATTCAATGCGAAAGGTTAAACAGGTATGTACTCCAAGTTTATATGTGAGCTTGATTTGCACTAAATCATAAGGTAGTTATGTGATGCATACGAGAGCAATCTATGAGACTATTCCTATGATTATGTGACATCGGATCAGAGTGAGAGGTTATGTGAAATCATACGATATATCTATGTCACATGAGCTCACTTTTATGTGAAAGTTTATCTGCCTATTGTATATGATGAGATGTGCATATTCGGTAAAGGGATGGTATGCCCGAAGGAAGAGTGAAATAAAAATACGAACAATTATGTTATAATTTGATTGTTATCTGTTGACACTGCTTAAAACTTACTAAGCATTGTAATGCTTACTCCGTTTACTCTGTTTCCTCTGTTTTATAGATCTCATTGCGAAGCTACAGGCTCGGGGATCGTCAGCAACTAGTCACACTATCACTATCCACTGTTTGGTACTGCTATGTTTTGGATTATCTTATGGCATGTATAAAATAGACTAGTGGCGGAAGAATATTTTGGTTAATGTATATAAGCCATGCGAAAATGGCATCTTTTGAATGTTTACTTAGAGAGGTTTAAATTTTATCCCTGGCCGTGCTTAGTACTTATCTAAATGAATGACCTTTATTTCAAGAAAAAGTTCAAAATTTTACGGTTCTGACATGAGTTACAAGCCCGGTAATGCCCCTTACCTATTCCGGCGACGGTCACGAGATAGGGGTGCTACAGTATCTTCGATACTGACCTAGGCGGCTTCCACTCCAAAACTGCTTCAATTTTTCGAGGATCCACCTTAATCCCCACAGCATAGACCACATGTCCTAAGAAAGTTACCTCCCTCAACCAGAATTCACACTTGCTGAACTTTGCATAAAGTTCCTTCTCCCTTAACACTTGTAGCACTATACGAAGATGCTCATCATGCTTTGCTTCCGTTTCAGAATATACCAGAATATCGTCAATAAAGACGACTACGAATTGATCCAAAAATGGTTGAAACACCCGATTCATTAGATCCATAAATGCCGCAGGAGCGTTCGTCAGCCCAAATGGCATAACCAAAAATTCGTAATGACCATACCGAGTCCTGAATGCCGTCTTATGGATATCCGTCTCCTTGACCCTTAACTGATGATATCCAGATCTAAGGTTGATCTTAGAAAGTACAGAATCCCCCTTAAGCTGGCAAACAGATCTTTAATCCTTGGCAGTGGATACTTATTCTTAATGGCCAGTTTGTTCAACTGGCGATAGTCAATGCACATCCGCATTGTACCATCCTTCTTCTTCACGAATAACACCGGTGCTCCCCATGGAGACACGCTTGGCCTAATAAAGCCCCTATCCAACAACTCTTGAATTTGTGCCTTTAGCTCCACAAACTCCTTCGGTGCCTTCCTATACGGTGCGATAGACACTGGCACCGTTCCAGGCAACAAGTCCATTCCAAACTCCACTTCTCGGTTTGGAGGTAATCCCGGAAGTTCCTCCGGAAAAACATCTTGAAACTCCTTTACGGTCTTGACCTTATCCACTGTCAATCCCTTCTCTTCTGACTGGCTTACGAATGCCAAATAGGCTGCACAACCTTTTCGAATCCACTTTTTAGCCCTCAATGCCGACACCACATTAGACAAATAGTCCCTTCGCTCACCTATCATCATAACCTCCTCACCCTCCGTGGTCCTTAACACCATTCGTTTTGTAGCACAATCCAAAGTCGCCCTATGCTTAACAAGCCAGTCCATTCCTAGAATGAGGTCAAACTCTCCGAACGACAACTCCATTAGATCTCCAGGAAAGATCTTACCTTGAGTTTCTAAGGGTACATCCCTATACAATTTGTCTACCCTAACCGAGTGGCCCAAAGGACTTAACACAGATACCCCACTCACTATCTTTTCAGAATGCTCTCCCAATGACCCAGATATGGCACATGCAACATAGGAATGAGTAGATCCAATATCCACCAAAGCAGTATATGGCATGCTAGAAACCAAAAACGTACTAGTTATGACGTCAGGTGCGTCACCCTCCTCTCGGTGACGAGCCACATACGCCAATGCTGGCTGTCGAGCCTTAGCATTTTCGGCACCCCTGCCAGGCGCTCCTCGACCTCGACCATTTCCATTTCCATTTTCACCCCTACCTTGTCCACGTCCTCTCGGTGGTTGTGGTCCACCTCTCACGGGTTGAGCAACCCTCTGTACAGCAACCTGAGCCTGATCAGCTCTCTGTGGGCAGTCCTTAACTCTATGCTCCATAGATCCGCATCGGAAACAAGCACCGGAATGTTTCCTACACTCACCCAAATGTACCTTACCACAGTCTCTACAGATTGGTGGTCTAACCACATTCATCGGCACTGCTCGCACTGGTTCCTCTACTCTTGTTCTCTTAATATTCTTATTGGCACCACCCGAGGGTCCTGAATCCCTCCAAAAATGGTTCCGATCTTTCTCACGGTTCTGCCTCTCAGTACGCTTTACCTCCTCAGCTATCTTATCTTTTTCTACCAGAACCGCGAAATCTCGCTCCCTCTACGGAGCAATCAGCACCTTAAGGTCATCTCTGAGTCCATCCTCAAAGCAAACGCTACGCTCATACTCCGTAGCGACTATCCCCACAGCATACCGGCTCAGCCTTAGAAACTCAGCCTCATACTCAGTGACAGTTTTACATCCTTGGACCAGATTCAGGAATTCCTTCCTGCGGGCATCCACATAACTTGCCCCGACGTACTTTCCTTTAAAGGCTGTCTTAAACAGCTCCCAAATAACCCTATCACCTGGGGTTCCATCCCTCACGGTGAGCCACCACTGATAAGCCTCATCTCGTAACAACGATACGGCCCCCTTCAGCTTCTGCTCCACCGAGCAGTCCAAGTCATCCATAATTCATTCTGTGGCCTCCAACCAATATTCTGCCACATTCGGAGTGATACCAGACACACCCCTAAAAATCTCAGCTCCGTTGGCCCGGAGTCATTCCGAAATGGACCCCCAAACTCCGTTGTCCGTACTTGCCCTGGCACCACGATCATGAGACTCCACTTCTGTTGCCAATGGTACCGGTGCATCTGCCACCGGCATATGTCCCAAATATGAAGATATCGCTCGAGCCCTTTCTCGGCCACGTCCACGGCCTCTTCCACGAGTGGCTCTTGTACTCATATTGTATTATTTGATTATGAATTTTATGCATTAATATCATTCCAATGTTTATTACAGATGTTTTATGATTCAGACAGTAATTCCGAGTTGGTTTTCGCAGAATCGATGTCTAGCTACAGTTTCAGTCTTTTAGCAAGCTTTTCTAGGATTTCAGTAGCATCCTATCTAGAGTATTCTAGTAAAGTTTCAGTACAGACAGATAATTCAAAATATATTCAGAAAAATTTAGAATACTTACAGGCTTGGGCCGGAGATTCGGAATGCCACCTTTACAAGCCCAGATTTTAAAAATAGAATTTTTTTTGAAATCTTCGTTTTTGTAAACCCATTCCACAGCCGAGTTGTTGCAACTTGGCTCTGATACCACTAAATATAACACCTCAAACCCGGCCTAGACGTTATGAATGAATTCGACGTGCCACATCAAAAACGTTAAAAACATTTTTCCGTTCTAAGTTCAGAAAATCGTACTTGATGTTCAAAGGATTAATTCATTAAGGGTTAAAGTGAATGGAAGTTGTGCACCAGGTAGGAAACCGGAAAAAGGAGGTGAGTCCATCGGACTGCTTCAGTACCAAGCTCTTTCTGATCCAATCCTAGACATGCACACCGTCATTGCCACATTCTAACATCGCGTATATTTTTAGGTTACCATTAAAATTATGTCTATTTTAGAATAAAACGTATTTAAGTTTGTAAAACGTTATCATAGCAGAAGCCTTGTTTGTAATCGTGTTACTTCGAAATCAGTTTATGTTTTTGGAAAACGAACCCTAGATCTAGCCCATTTTGATAGTTAATATAATTTAAGGTCATCATGATAAGTTATAAATCGAAACCCAATTAAAAATAATCATAAGCGGCCTTATTACATAACAAAACCCAAATCATCAAAGTAAAGAAAATTGAAGTCCAAATCACCAGAAGAAATCCATATTGCAGAATGAGTGGCCACTCCGAATCCCTCGCAGCTCCAAGCCCACTATGGCTGGGGATTACCTGCATGGATGAAAATAGGGGATGAGTTTGGAGAAACTCAGTGTGTAAAATTAACCCAACCATAGCCCATATCAGCTCAAACCATAGAAACAGAATAAATTGGCCTTAGCCTAGAACAAAATACAGAATTAAGCCCATAGGCCCATAACAGATCAGATCAGATATTTCATGTATATGCAAAACCCAACCCATATCCAACCATATACACCCCCACACCATCCTTTCACCATATGGGGAGACTACTCAACCCACCCAACCGCTACACGCCACAGAATTATGCAGCATGGCTGCCAGAACAGATAATGTGATAGAGTCACCAGATACAGATAATCGTGGCAGAGCCACCAGAACAGAAATATGTGGCAGAGCCACCAGATCAGATAATTGTGGCATAGCCACCAGGACGCTTCCTCCAAAATATAACCCATGTCCCCATGCAACAAATATCCATTCATGGCATACATCATACAGATTTAATTCAACATGCTTTTAAGACAAAATTAACCCTAGGGGCATATTGGTCATTTACACCTAGGGGTATCATGGTAATTTTCCTTACATAAGGGTATTGTAGTGATTTAGCTACTTCTAGGGTTTTCATGCATATCCTATCTATTTACGTACTATAAGAATACTTACTGCGCATACTTACCAAATTGAGCCCGTTGGCCCATGAACCTGATTTTTGGCCCATTAAGCCCAAGTTATCAAAGTGCACGAAATCGCACGTACTGTAGTTTATTACCTTCAGAATACCAAACATACAAACCCAAATATCTTACGAGCATTCGCACACTCACAAATTCCCAATATACCAACTTTTCAGTATTTCGGCTTTTCGGCTTTTACCGATCGAGTCTATGAGAGGGTGTCAGTTACACACCTGTTTTATGACAATTCGCTGATGAGATCCACGCACCAACTTCCTACAATTATAATACTACCACGTTAATCTTACTACCAAAATGAACTACATATTAACTTCTTACCATATTCGGCCAATAACACCTTAGGCCTTAACGTTCCTACCTTTGCCGAAAATAGTGTCTCGATCCAAATCCATTCGCTCCACTTGTCCAAGCCCTTGATCAACAGCCTCTTAATCACACTATTACCAAAATAATACTATTATCACAAACCCTTAGGGCTATAAGTCCAAAAAACGACAACCTCCCTAACCTTTTAGGGATTCCAACTTTTCTTAAAATATGCAAGATAGACTAAGTTCGAAAGACTTACCACCGATTCTTCCAGTCAACGTTCCCCCTTAGTTCCTACTTGATTTTGATGCAGTTCTAAACCCTCAACGATAACAAAAGTTGAGCCCTCAGTGATCTCAGTATTCGGCTATGTCCATAGGATAGTGTGGGAGTTTTGGCTTTTTGCAAAAGTGTAGAGAAAGATAAAATATGAGGGTTTTTACTTGTGGTATTGTCGATAGAAACCTGGGGTTTAGAGGTTGAGAGAATCGGCCAAAGATGATGAGAAAAATAAGAGATTTGGCTAGGGAAAAATTGGTACAAAAGGAGTCAAGTTTTCAGGATTTCGAGATTTGAGGTAATCGGCTATAGTCTTAAAAATAATGGAAGGAAGGTGGTATAGAGTAGGGTGGCTGAAGGATTCAGCTATGGGGAAAAGAAGAAGAAAAGAATAAGTGGATGGGGAGAAGAGAAAAAGAAAAGAAGAAGAGAATGGTTAGGAAACGGCACCACTTACCACTAATGCCGAATTTATACTAGCACTAACGCTAGCCGAAATTCCCATGCTAAAGTCCCTTGGCCGGCCACCTCTTGTTCCTTGATCAGCTCCTAGATTTGCTCCCTTATCTGCTCCTAAATCCTATCCCTTATCAACTCCGAAATCCTCTCCTGATAGACTTTCACTTCAGTTCCACTACTTACCTTTTCCATTCATAAAAATTAATCCCTTAGTTGCTGTCATTGTGACTTGAACCTGGGATCTCCCAATCATCCACATGCAACTTATATCATTCCCAGTGGCGTCACTTAGCCACTTTACCACATGCTTCCTTGTGATTTATTTTACACAATTAATACCTAAAAGCTCAATTAACCAGAACCCCTTTTTCTTATGGAATTAAAATTAATTAAAACTACCGGGTTTTACCTTAAGCTTGGGCCTTCTAGAGGCCCACTACTGTACTTAATCCTACGACAAACAAACAGGACACAGAATTTTTAAATTTTTCCAACATTTTTAAAATTCCCAAAAATTGGGGCGTTACACCGTGGGTCCCCTGCACCTAAAATTTTAGGTCTGTTTGCATGGTAGTAAACACACGGCCAGAGACACGGTCGTTTGACTCAACTATGTAGAGGAGACGGCCTAGCACACGGGCGTGTGCCTTGGCCGTGTGCCTCAAAATGAATGAGGACGTCATAAATAGAATGTTCGGGTTTTTGGACATGGGAGATGACACGGGTGTGTCTAGGTCATGTGAGGGACACGGGTCAAGGACATGGATGTGTGCTTAGCCGTGTGAAAACCCCTATAGGTTTGAAGTGAAAAATAAATTCAAATAATTCAACATAGGTGGGACACACAGGAGTGTCCCTAAGATCACAGGGGTGTGCTTTGCCTCCACACTAGTGTGTAAGGCATAACCCTAGAACTTTTACCAAAATTTTCTATAGTTCTCAGTTTAGTCCCAGATCGCTTCTAATCTATGTTTTGGGCCTCGTAGGCTTATAACAGGGACACTATGATGTTGCTTGATTGGTTTTAAATTAAAATGAAATTTTATAACCTGTATTTTTTGAAAGTGTTTGAGTATATGTCTGGTAACACCTCGTACCTTGTCTTAGTCTAGTGTACGGGTAAGGGGTGTTACATTTAGTAGTATCAGAGCTACGATTTAGTCAGTTCTAGGACTAACATAGCATGTATTGAGTATAGCTATACATGTCATTATGCAAGTTATGATAGTGTGACATGTCCTAACCATTTTTAATTGTATTTGGATATAGTAAATGTCTTCCAATCAAGCTCAAGATGAGTCCAAGGGAGCTGAGAGCTATGCTCCATCTTTCGTTCAGCGAGCTACTACTAGTAGTAGTAGAAGGCCTATGTCTGAAGGCCGGGAAGAGGCAAGAGCTACCTTTTTCGAGATGATGGATGAATGGTTTGGGGATTATTTGAGAAACCGCCCCAATATACCACGACCTCCTCCACCCCCTGCTCGTTCTGAAGGAGTAGTGCCACAAGGTATGGCACCCGTGAGAATTGGTAAGGCCCTAGTGGATATACTTGGGAAATATAGGACTGAAGAGTTTAGAGCTAAGGTTGATGATGATGCTGAACGAGTCGAATTCTGGCTCGAAAGCACTACCCGAGTTTTAGATGAGTTGTCATGTATTCTTGAGGAGTGTTTAAAGTGTGTTGTATCTCTTCTAAAAGATACTGTATACTATTGGTGGAAGAGGGTATCCTTAGTAGTACCAAAGGAAGACATTACATGGGAGTTCTTCCAAGCTGAGTTCAAAAATAAATACATAAGTTAAAAGATTTTGGACTCAACGCGAAAGGAGTTCCTAAAACTCAAGCAAAGAAATAAGACTGTGTTAGAGTACGAAAGGGAAGTCGTGAGGTTAAGTCAGTATGCAACATAGTGGGTTCAACCAGAGATAGAAATGTGTAAGCGCTTCGAGGAAGGCTTAAATGAGGAAATTAAATTGTTGATCGGAATCCTTAAGATACGAGAATTTTCTGCATTAGCTGACTAGGCCAAGAAGGTCGAAGAGCTAAATAATGAAGGAAAGCAAGCTAAGAGAGAAGCTTGAGTTTTGACTAAGAGGTCTAGCGACAGAGCACACTCCTTCCCCACAAAGAAATCGAGAAGTCATCAAGAACGTTCCACTTCATCAGTAAGATATTCGAGTAGAGCAAGAAGCTCCAAGCGACGTAACCCGAAGTCTTCTTCCCTTATGGTAACTAGTGTGGGAAGCGTAGATGATCAAAAGCCGAAGTGTAAAAGCGACAATAAATTTCACTTCAGAGAGTGCCCAATGAAGAGTGGTGTGTGTTTCAGATGTGGGTCTCTTGACCATTTTCTCAAAGATTGCCTGGAGCGAGCTAATAAAGAAGTTGAATTAGCTCCATAGCTGAATGCTCCTATTTCTCGAAGTAGACCTCCGAGACATCCCAGAAGTGCAAGTGGTAGTCGAATTGCTGTCAAGGATGCTACTGCAAAATCAAAGGCCTGAGCCCCGACAAGAACATATGCAATATGCGCTCGAGAGGAAGCCTCTGCTCCTGATGTCATCACGGGTATATTTTCTATTTATAATACTCGTGTCATTGCCTTAATTGATCCAGGATCAACCCATTCATACATTTGCATGAAATTGGTGTCTAGCATGGACATGTCTGTAGAGCTTATGAAATTTATGATTAAGGTGTCAAACCCTCTAGGCAAGTCAGTTCTAGTTGATAAAGTCTGTAAGAATTGTCCCTTGACGATTCAAGGTCATTTTTTCCCAGCTAACCTTATGTTATTTCCATTTGATGAGTTTGATGTAATACTTGGCATGGATTGGCTAGCTGTGCATGATGTGATTGTAAATTGTGGTAGCAAGTATGTTGAATTGAAATGCTCGGATGGTGAGGTTCTCTAGATTGACTCAATCGAGTTGGATACTCTGCCTGTTGTGATTACCTTAATAATGGCTCAAAGGTACATGAGAAAATGATATAGACCCTACCTTGCTTTCGTGTTGAATACTAAGGAATCTGAGTTGAAGTTAGAATCGGTACCAATAGTATGTGAGTATCCGGATGTGTTTCCGTAAGAGCTACTCGGGCTACCTCCCATTATAGAAGTAGAGTTTGGTATTTAATTGGTGCCTAAGACAGCTCCCATTTCTATTGCTCCGTATAGGATGGCACCAACCGAGCTGAAAGAGTTAAAAGCATAGTTGCAAGAACTGACGGATAAAGGTTTTACAAGACTGAGTTTTTCGCCTTGAGGCCCTCCAGTATTATTCGTAAAGAAGAAAGATGGATCTATGAGGCTATGCATAGACTACCGATAGTTCAACAGGGTGCCATCAATAACAAGTATCTGTTTCCAAGAATCGATGACTTGTTTGATCAATTTAAGGGAGCCACTGTGTTTTCTAAAATAGATCTGAGATACGGCTACTATCAGTTGCGAGCAAAAGAGTCAGATGTACCTAAGACTGCTTTCAGGATGAGGTATGGTCATTTCGAGTTCCTGGTCATGCCTTTTGGTCTAACGAATGCCCCAGCTGCGTTTATGGACTTAATGAATTGTGTTTTTCGACCATACTTAGAAAAGTTTGTTGTTGAGTTTATTAATGATATCCTGATTTTTTCCAAGGATGAGATTGAGCATGCTGAACATTTGAGAATAGTTTTACAGATCTTACGAGACAAACAGTTGTATGCTAAATTTAGCAAGCGTGAGATTTGGCTTCGAGAGGTTGGATTCCTCGGTCACATTGTGTCGAGTGATGGCATCTAAGTTTATCCAAAAAGATATCTGCTTGTAACACCCTGTACCCGAGACCGTTACCGGAGTCGGACACGAGGGGTTCACAGACTAAATTCGCTGACTATCGCAGTCCATTTTAAAATTTTCCAGGCAGTTGGCTAACTGCAACACTGTCACCTTAAAAATCATATCTTGAGTTTCACAACTCGAAAATCAGTTTCGTAATTTTTCCCTGAAACTAGACTCATATGCCCATCTACATATTTTTTATAGAATTTTTGGTTGGGCCAATTAGTACAGTTTATTAGTCAAAGTCTCCCATGTTACAAGGATCGACTACACTGACCTTTGCGCATTACGACTTGGATATCTCCCTGCACAGAGCCTCAATACTGATGCCGTTTGTTTCTATAGAAAATAGACTCAGATAGGAATCTATACATCTATGGCATGACTCCTAATTATCACTGGTTAATTTATAATGAATTTCCAAAGTCAGAACAGGGAATCCAGAAACCGTTCTGGCCCTGTCTCACGAGAACCTGAATATCTCTTAACATACTGTCCATATAATCGTTTTGTTACTTTCCTATGAAAATAGATTTATCAAGGTTCATTTACATAATTTATTCATTATTTAATTCCAATCCTACTATTTTTAGTGATTTTCAAAATCTACATCGCTGCTGCTGCCAACATCTGCCTTTAAGGTAGACTTTACCTATTTCATAGTTTCCATGATTCAACTAGCCCTTTTAGCATAAATAGCACAAATTATGATAGTGATTAACCATTCCATACCAAATGATTATAACATTATGCTCAAACATATATAAGCCATTTTCGCATGGCTATATACATTAACCAAAATATTCTTCCGCCACTAGTCTATTTTATACATGCCATAAGATAATCCAAAACATAGCAGTACCAAACAGTGGATAGTGATAGTGTGACTAGTTGCTGACGATCCCCGAGCCTGTAGCTTCGCAATGAGATCTATAAAACAGAGGAAACAGAGTAAACGGAGTAAGCATTACAATGCTTAGTAAGTTTTAAGCAGTGTCAACAGATAACAATCAAATTATAACATAGTTGTTCGTATTTTTTATTTCACTCTTCCTTCGGGCATACCATCCCTTTACCGAATATGCACATCTCATCTTATACAATAGGCAGATAAACTTTCACATAAAAGTGAGCTCATGTGACATAGATATATCGTATGATTTCACATCACCTCTCACACTGATCCGATGTCACATAATCATAGGAATAGTCTCATAGATTGCTCTCGTATGCATCACATAACTACCTTATGATTTAGTGCAAATCAAGCTCACATATAAACTTGGAGTACATACCTGTTTAACCTTTCGCATTGAATATATTTATAAGCAATTCTTATTACGAAGTCTTACCCGGACATAATCTCCACACGAAGTTATCGGGTCTTACACGTAGTCATCGGGTCTTTAGAGTTCGGATATAGTACGAGCACGAAGCTTACGGACATTAATCAGTGATAATATTCTCGCATAAAGCCTGCGGCGTTTTAACCCGGATATTGTACTGACACAAATGCCCTTCGGGACTTATCACATTTATGCACTTTCACATCCATCACGTTGGCCACTCGGCCCTGTCACATATATACACTTTCACATTCATCACATCGGCCATTAGGCCTTACCACATATATACACTTTCACATTCATCACATCGGCCATTAGGCCTTATTACATATATACACTTTCACATTCATCACATCGGCTATTAGGCGTTATCACATATATACACTTTCACATTCATCACATCGGCTATTAGGCCTTATCACACATATACACTTTGACATTCATCACATCGGCCATTAGGCCTTATCACATATATATACACTTTCACATTCATCAGATCGGCCATTAGGCCTTATCACATATATACACTTTCACATTCATCACATCGGCCATTAGGCCTTATCACATATATACACTTTCACATTCATCACATCGGCTATTAGGCCTTATCACATATATACACTGTCTTGGCTGAATCTACATCTATCATTTTCCAATATCACAATTTAGAATTCACTTATGGGTTTAATCAATAGCTTATGAGCAACTAGAACAAGTTTATCAAGGTTTGCAACACAATCTCAAATTCAGCACAAGCTGTTTTTCCTGAGCAATAGTCACTAAATCATTTATAACTGGAGGTACAAAACTCCAAATCACTTTCTGTTAATTTTTCCTGAATATAGACTCGTATATCTTTCATCCATAAAATTTACAGAATTTTAGGTTTGGCCAATCAATACCAGATTTTTCTTAAAGTTTCCCCTGTTTCACTGTTTGACTAATCTGAGCACTCTTCACTACGAATCAGATTTCTCATTTTACAGAATTCAAAATGTGTTGTATTTGATTTAATTTGAAACTAGACTCATTAAGGAGTCTAAGCATATAAATTTTATCTTATAACCATTTTTGTACAATTTATAATGATTTTCTAAAAACGGAACAGAGGATTACAGTGTCATTCTGCACTGTCTCACACAACTTTAAATATCTCATTATCGGAAATAAATTTTCTTACACAGTTTCTTTTATAAGAAACTAGACTCATTGAGTTTTAATTTCTTAGTTTATTCAGCACCCCATTCAACTCCAACAATTTATGGTGATTTTCTAAATTCATGTTACTGCTGCTGTCCTGAGCAGGTTTATCACAATTTTACTCTTTTGACATATCCTTTTAGCACTTCATAATATCATATCCATTTGGCAACATATCATATCAATAACTTACCTATACTTCATAATAGCCATTAGGCTATATGCATAAAAATTTACAATAGAGTTATGATTCTTTTAATATGTGCTTAACATATCATACTCAATCACATTATAGGCTTTAATACTTAAAACTTACCTCGATCGCTAATGTACGTCAATTCCGACTATTCGACCAATTTCCCTTTTTCCACGATCCGACTTTGTTTCCATAAGCTCTTGATGCTCAATCAACAATTTTTAACTTCAAATTTGCAAACAGCAATGTCATCACTTTACATAACAGAAATTAAATTTCATTACTTAAACTATCCACGACAATCACCTTCCGAGCACCTTAATTTTCTTTAAGCTAAACCACCTCATAGTATACATATACACATTCGGCTAATTATAAAACAAATCAGCACTCATAACCGAATCATTGACTAAAATCACATTCGGTAATATGCTTTTAAATAATTTCAATATTTATTAACATCTAAAACTAATTTGCTTGGGGTGCCATGAATTATTCAAATCGGCCGAATATCATTGAATCTCTAAAATCATGCTTATAACCACTTGGCCGAGTTTCACATTTCAAAGCCACATATATATATTATTCAAAGTATTTAACAACACTTAAAAATCCAAAACCATAAAACTCAATTCATATAACACCAAACTCAATGCTAAATCACCCTAGGCACATTCGGCACTAGCACAAGCACACACACATTTAACTTTTCTAAAATTCAACTTTAACAAGCTTCCTATGCTTCCATGATAAAAACCGAATGCTCATCTTACCACCAACATGCATATTTAATTATCTCAAGCCTCTCTTAATCAATTTTATTCATAATAGCATGAACTCAACAATCCATTACTCATACAAAACAACATAACCGAAAACCTTACTCATTCCAAAAATTCAAATCTCAACTTGGTTACAAAAATAACTTGATATCTCACCAACACAACATCAACACCAAGCAAGAATGATGCATCCATGGCCGAGTGTCATTTCCATCACATAGCAAGATTTAGACCATGGGCTAGGTAGAACTCAAGCTAACAACTAAAACATGCATGTATCTCATGGAACATCATCAAACATACCTTAGCCTAGTTACATGCATGGCCGAACCTCTTCAATCTTTCTTCTTCCTTCCTCCTTAAAATTTTCGGCCAAGGATGAACCAAAGGATGAACACTTTTTTTTTGTTTTTCTTTCCTTCAACTCACGGCAAGGGGGGGACAATCACACATATCCTTTCTTTTTTTTTTTTCTTTCTCATCCTACTAACACTAATATTTTATTGCCCATGCTCTTTATTTTATTGTTTCCTCCCATGATGCACCAACACAACATGTCTATGACATGTTTTGCCCATCACCCTTTGTCCATCCTAATGTCATGGCCGGCCACTACTAGATGGGGGGGAAAATTGACATGCAAGTCCCCCCTTTTTCAACATGCACTAATAGGTCCTTATGTTTTGATCTATCACATTTCAAAAATGTCACACATAAGTCCCATTGACTAAATTCACATGAAATTTACTAAATCGAAGCTTAAAATTTTCACACATTTATTTTAGACAATAAATATCATGTTCAAATAATTTGGTTACTCGGTTTAACGGTCCCGAAACCGCTTTCAGACTAGGGTCAAATTAGGGGTGTCACAACTCTCCCCCCTTTAGGAATTTTCGTCCTCGAAAATTTCCACCGATGCATAGTTTAGGATAACGTCCTCTTATTGAATTATATTCATATAAACATTAGCTCATCGATAGCAATTGTAATTCATTATTGATTTCGCATCGATCTATAAAATCATTTTCTTATCTTAAAACAAATACATAAACATTTCTACAGGTATGCACAAATATCTCATTTTCTTGATTTCATAAGCAAGAATCACTTAACTTAATTCACAAATGCATTTCAAACACATATTAAGCACATATTAACATGTATAATTCACATCATCAACCCACATTTTCATTCATGAATAAGGTGTAACCTAACCGAAAGTACACATATACTCAAACATCCTAATAAATATCCTTTATAACTTTATCACATCTCAATATTCAACTTAACTCATTTCCAAAAGAAAAGTCAACTTCCACGTACCTGAACATTTAGTTCATTTAGCACATTCAATCATAGTTAACGTTACCCGTATACAGTCGAATAGGCATAAAGCCTAATATAATACACTGGCATGAGATTTATTCTAGCGCATAACTCGTATATCCAAAATTATCAACATTCATCAAAAATTCTTTCAAACTTTCGAATGTCGAAACTTAATCAAAATAATTTCTTGAACAAGATTAACAAAATAGTGTCCATTCAGCAATAGCACATATAGCTCTTACAATGCCATATCCTAGATATGGTCTTACATATTCTCACATATCGAGCCGATGCCATGTCCCAGACATGGTCTTACACACTATCTCAAATCAATGCCTTCGTCCCAGACGAGGTCTTACATGAATTCCACTTCACACACTTAGTGCCCACTGACCGATCTCGCACTCATAGTGCTCGGTTAAAGGAATTCACACACACACAGTGCCTCTAATCATTCACACACATAGTGCTCTTATTCATTCGTTATTACACATTGGAATGACTTAACCAAGTCTATAAACATCATGTATGTACACTTTTAAACATATCATCTCATTTAAATTTGAATTCGTATAGTAATGAACACTTAAACTTTGCTCAAATTACCGGCACGAAGCCTACTAGGCACGAAGGCCCGAATACACGTCACCGACATGATTGCTCTTCGGACCTAGCCCGGATATAACACCAGCACGAATGCTCTTCGGGGTTTAGCACGGATATATCACTAGCACGAATGCTCTTCGGAACTTAGTCTGGATATGGTCACTTAGCACAAAGCCTTCGGGACTTAGCCCGGACATCATTCAAATAACCATGCACATTTAACAACAAATCATGGCACATTCGTATTTCATTTTCGTTAGGAAAACTCAAACACAAGACACTTATCATTCTTGCAATTTCGGCTCAATAGCCACACACAAAGAGCATGATTTTGATTTGCTTAAAACATGATCTAATCAAATCATAATTTAAGCTCTATTACTCAAGAACTTACCCCTTTCCGCAATCCGAAATCGACTCGGTAAGGTCGCACCCTTAATATAAATAATTGATAGAAAATATATATATAGTGGGTTCGCACACATAGTGCTTAATAATCAACCACGCACACTTAGTGCCATGTACTTTAAACTCGCACACTTAGTGCCATGCATTTCAAGCCCGCACACTTAGTGCCAATCTCACAACCGTGAACACTTATTGCCCGCACACTTAGGGCCAATCTCACAACCGTGAACACTTATTGCCCGCACACTTAGTGCTGAAAACCAACCACTCTATACGCTTCATTGCCTTTTTACATTCGACAATTTCGTCTCTACATACATATACACATATAGCAATACACATTAGTATATCATTTACATTACTTGAATACAAACACAGCATACTTATCGACCATTCAACTTCCAGTTCCATAGCCACATACAAAAATCACATTTATAGTCATAACACTCCTTCAAAATTGCATCACTTATACCCTTATAATTCAATCCAAATCGAAATTCAAATACGAGTACATGATACGTACCTGATCAACTTAATAATTTAGGCATATCTAAATGAAGTTATATCGCAAATTCTCATAGTCGGAAGCTTGCTACAGCTCGATCGGGATCAAGATTCATTACAATATAGCAAACACATTTTAATAGCCAAAAATCATCACACTATCATTTTATCACTTTATGGCATGTATAAATAGACTCACGCGTGCTACATTAGTCCTAGAATCGACTAAACCGTAGCTCTGATACCAATAAAATTGTAACACCCCGTACCCGAGACCGTTGCCGGAGTCGGACACGAGGGGTTCATAGACTAAATTCGCTGACTATCGCACTCCATTTTAAAATTTTCCAGGCAGTTGGCTAACTGCGACACTGTCACCTTAAAAATCATATCATGAGTTTCACAACTCGAAAATCAGTTTCGTAATTTTTCACTGAAACTAGACTCATATTCCCATCTACAAATTTTTTCTAGAATTTTTGGTCGGTCCAATTAGTACAGTTTATTAGTCAAAGTCTCCCATGTTACAGGGATCAACTACACTGACCTTTCCGCATTACGACTTGGATATCTCCCTGCACAGAGCTTCAATACTGATTCCGTTTGTTTCTGTAGAAACTAGACTCAGAGAGGAATCTATACATATATGGCATGACTCCTAATTATCTCTGGTTAATTTATAATGAATTTCCAAAGTCGTAACAGGGAATCCAGAAACCGTTCTGGCCCTGTCTCACGAGAACCTGAATATCTCTTAACATACTGTCCATATGATCGTTTCGTTACTTTCCTATGAAAATAGATTCATCAAGGTTCATTTACATAATTTATTAATTATTTAATTCCAATCCTACTATTTTTAGTGATTTTCCAAATCTACATCACTGCTGCTGCCAGCATCTGCCTTTAAGGTAAACTTTACCTATTTCATAGTTTCCATGATTCAACTAGCCCTTTTAGCATAAATAGCACAAATTATGATAGTGATTAACCATTCCATACCAAATGATTATAACATTATGCTCAAACATATATAAGCCATTTTCGCATGGCTATATACATTAACCAAAATATTCTTCCGCCACTAGTCTATTTTATACATGCCATAAGATAATCCAAAACATAGCAGTACCAAACAGTGGATAGTGATAGTGTGACTAGTTGCTGACGATCCCCGAGCCTGTAGCTTCGCAATGAGATCTATAAAACAGAGGAAACAGAGTAAACGAAGTAAGCATTACAATGCTTAGTAAGTTTTAAGCAGTGTCAACAGATAATAATCAAATTATAACATAGTTGTTCGTATTTTTTATTTCACTCTTCCTTCGGGCATACCATCCCTTTACCGAATATGCACATCTCATCATATACAATAGGCAAATAAACTTTCACATAAAAGTGAGCTCATGTGACATAGATATATCGTATGATTTCACATCACCTCTCACACTGATCCGATGTCACATAATCATAGGAATAGTCTCACAGATTGCTCTCGTATGCATCACATAACTACCTTATGATTTAGTGCAAATCAAGCTCACATATAAACTTGGAGTACATACCAGTTTAACCTTTCGCATTGAATATATTTATAAGCAATTCTTATTACGAAGTCTTACCCGGACATAATCTCCACACGAAGTTATCGGGTCTTACCCGGACAAAATTCCCACACATAGTCATCGGGTCTTTAGAGTTCGGATATAGTACGAGCACGAAGCTTACGGACATTAATCAGTGATAATATTCTCGCATAAAGCCTGCGGCGTTTTAACCCGGATATAGTACTGACACAAATGCCCTTCGGGACTTATCACATTTATGCACTTTCACATCCATCACGTTGGCCACTCGGCCCTGTCACATATATACACTTTCACATTCATCACATCGGCCATTAGGCCTTACCACATATATACACTTTCACATTCATCACATCGGCCATTAGGCCTTATTACATATATACACTTTCACATTCATCACATCGGCTATTAGGCCTTATCACATATATACACTTTCACATTCATCACATCGGCTATTAGGCCTTATCACATATATACACTTTCACATTCATCACATCGGCTATTAGGCCTTATCACACATATACACTTTCACATTCATCACATCGGTCATTAGGCCTTATCACATATATACACTTTCACATTCATCACATCGGCCATTAGGCCTTATCACATATATACACTTTCACATTCATCACATCGGTCATTAGGCCTTATCACATATATACACTTTCACATTCATCACATCAGCCATTAGGCCTTATCACATATATACACTTTCACATTCATCACATCGGCTATTAGGCCTTATCACACATATACACTTTCACATTCATCACATCGGCCATTAGGCCTTATCACATATATATACACTTTCACATTCATCACATCGGCCATTAGGCCTTATCATATATATACACTTTCACATTCATCACATCGGCCATTAGGCCTTATCACCTATATACACTTTCACATTCATCACATCGGCTATTAGGCCTTATCACATATATACACTGTCTTGGCTGAATCTACATCTATCATTTTCCAATATCACAATTTAGAATTCACGTATGGGTTTAATCAATAGCTTATGAGCAACTAGAACAAGTTTATCAAGGTTTGCAACACAATCTCAAATTCAGCACAAGCTGTTTTTCCTGAGCAATAGTCACTAAATCATTTATAACTGGAGCTACAAAACTCCAAATCACTTTCCGTTAATTTTTCCTGAATATAGACTCGTATATCTTCCATCCATAAAATTTCCAGAATTTTAGGTTTGGCCAATCAATACCAGATTTTTCTTAAAATTTCCCCTGTTTCACTGTTTGACTAATCTGACCACTCTTCACTACGAATCAGATTTCTCATTTTACAGAATTAAAAATGTGTTGTATTTGATTTCATTTGAAACTATAATCATTAAGGAGTCTAAGCATATAAATTTTATCTTATAACCATTTTTGTACAATTTATAATGATTTTCTAAAAACGGAACAGAGGATTACAGTGTCATTCTGCACTGTCTCACACAACTTTAAATATCTCATTATCGGAAATAAATTTTCTTACACGGTTTCTTTTATAAGAAAATAGACTCATTGAGCTTTAATTTCATAATTTATTCAGCCTCCCATTGAACTCCAACAATTTATGGTGATTTTCTAAATTCATGTTACTGCTGCTGTCCTGAGCAGGTTTATCACAATTTTACTCTTCTGACATATCCTTTTAGCACTTCATAATATCATATCCATTTGGCAACATATCATATCAATAACTTACCTATACTTCATAATAGCCATTAGGCTATATGCATAAAAATTTACAATAGAGTTATGATTCTTTTAATATGTGCTTAACATATCATACTCAAGCATATTATAGGCTTTAATACTTAAAACTTACCTCGATCGCTAATGTACGTCAATTCCGACTATTCGACCAATTTCTCTTTTTCCACGATCCGACTTTGTTTCCATAAGCTCTTGATGCTCAATCAACAATTTTTAACTTCAAATTTGCAAACAACAATGTCATCA
The DNA here is from genome assembly GCF_007990345.1 of Gossypium hirsutum. Taxonomy (NCBI): domain Eukaryota; kingdom Viridiplantae; phylum Streptophyta; class Magnoliopsida; order Malvales; family Malvaceae; genus Gossypium; species Gossypium hirsutum. The sequence continues at coordinate 62,868,392 of NC_053426.1, forward strand.
CTTTACATAACAGAAATTAAATTTCATTACTTAAACTATCCACGACAATCACCTTCCGAGCACCTTAATTTTCTTTAAGCTAAACCACCTCATAGTATACATATACACATTCGGCTAATTATAAAACAAATCAGCACTCATAACCGAATCATTGACTAAAATCACATTCGGTAATATGCTTTTAAATAATTTCAATATTTATTAACATCTAAAACTAATTTGCTTGGGGTGCCATGAATTATTCAAATCGGCCGAATATCATTGAATCTCTAAAATCATGCTTATAACCACTTGGCCGAGTTTCACATTTCAAAGCCACATATATATATTATTCAAAGTATTTAACAACACTTAAAAATCCAAAACCATAAAACTCAATTCATATAACACCAAACTCAATGCTAAATCACCCTAGGCACATTCGGCACTAGCACAAGCACACACACATTTAACTTTTCTAAAATTCAACTTTAACAAGCTTCCTATGCTTCCATGATAAAAACCGAATGCTCATCTTACCACCAACATGCATATTTAATTATCTCAAGCCTCTCTTAATCAATTTTATTCATAATAGCATGAACTCAACAATCCATTACTCATACAAAACAACATAACCGAAAACCTTACTCATTCCAAAAATTCAAATCTCAACTTGGTCACAAAAATAACTTGATATCTTACCAACACAACATCAACACCAAGCAAGAATGATGCATCCATGGCCGAGTGTCATTTCCATCACATAGCAAGATTTAGACCATGGGCTAGGTAGAACTCAAGCTAACAACTAAAACATGCATGCATCTCATGGAACATCATCAAACATACCTTAGCCTAGTTACATGCATGGCCGAACCTCTTCAATCTTTCTTCTTCCTTCCTCCTTAAAATTTTCGGCCAAGGATGAACCAAAGGATGAACACTTTTTTTTGTTTTTCTTTCCTTCAACTCACGGCAAGGGGGGGGACAATCACACATATCCTTTCTTTTTTTTTTGTTTCTCATCCTACTAACACTAATATTTTATTGCCCATGCTCTTTATTTTATTGTTTCCTCCCATGATGCACCAACACAACATGTCTATGACATGTTTTGCCCATCACCCTTTGTCCATCCTAATGTCATGGCCGGCCACTACTAGATGGGGGGGAAAATTGACATGCAAGTCCCCCCTTTTTCAACATGCACTAATAGGTCCTTATGTTTTGATCTATCACATTTCAAAAATGTCACACATAAGTCCCATTGACTAAATTCACATGAAATTTACTAAATCGAAGCTTAAAATTTTCACACATTTATTTTAGACAATAAATATCATGTTCAAATAATTTGGTTACTCGGTTTAGCGGTCCCGAAACCGCTTTCTGACTAGGGTCAAATTAGGGGTGTCACACTGCTATTGTTGACTGGAAGCCGTCGAAGAACATAACCGAGGTTAGAAGCTTTTTGGGCTTAGCTGGTTACTATCGACGCTTCGTAAAAGGATTTTTGATGATTGCAACTCCTTTGACGAGGATGCTGTAAAAGGATGTCAAATTTGAATGGTCAGAGAAGTGTTGGCAGAGTTTTGAGAAATTGAAGACATTGTTAACTGAAGCTCCAGTTTTGGTGCAACCAGAGCCGAGAAAGGAATTCATGGTCTATAGTGACGTGTCCTTAAATGGACTGGGTTGAATGTTTATGCAAGAGGGTAAAGTAATAGCTTATGCTTCGAGGCAACTAAAGTCGCACGAGAAAAATTATCCAACACACGACTTGGAGCTAGCTGCCATTGTATTTGCCTTGAAGATTTGGAGACACCATTTGTATGGTAAAACTTGCCATATATTCACAGATCACAAGAATTTGAAATATCTGATGACTCAAAAAGAATTAAATTTGAGACAACGGAGATGTTTAGAGTTGATTAAAGATTATGAACTGATCATTAACTATGACCTAGGAAAGGTGAATGTAGTCGCAGATGCACTAAGAAAAGAATCCTTATTTGCTTTCAGAGCCTTAAACACGCAGTTGGCCTTGTTAGATTATGGTTCAATTTTGGCAGAGTTAAGAGCCAGACCAACATTTCTACAAGAAATATGTGCAGCTCAGATCAATGATAGTGATTTACAAGCCAAGAGAACTCAATATGAGTTAGGCACCGAATCAGATTTTCAGATTGGTCCCAACAGTTGCTTGATGTTCAGAGATGGGGTCTGTACACCGAGAGACATCTTTGAATTTGTATCGAAATGCTTGATATGCCAGCAAGTCAAGGCTGAACACCAAGTACCATCAGGTTTATTACAGCCTGTGATGGTTCCCAAATGGAAATGGGACAGGATTACTATGGATTTTGTGACAGGATTGCCTTTAACACCGAAGAAGAAAGATGCCATTTGGATTATTGTTGATAGACTAACGAAGTCGGCTCACTTTATTCCAGTACGAACTGACTGCTCACTTGACAAATTGGCCGGCTTGTATTTATCTGAGATTGTGAGATTACACGGGGTACCATTATCGATTATTTCAGACAGGGACCCGAGATTTACTTCGATATTTTGGAAGTAGTTGCAAGAAGCCTTAGGTACAAAGTTGAGTTTTAGCACAGCTTTTCACCCACAGACTGATGATCAATCTGAGCGGATGATTTAGATTCTTCAAGACATGTTATGGTGTTGCATCATTGAATTTCAGGGTAGTTGGGAAAAATACTTACCTTTGGTGGAATTTGTCTACAACAATAGTTTCCAGACGAGTCTGAAAATGGCACCGTATGAGGTATTATATGGCCGAAAGTGTTGGACACCATTGTACTAAACAGAACTCAAAGAGCACCAGATTCATGAAGTTGATTTGAGCAAGGAAACTAATGAAAAGGTTAAAGTGATACGCGATTGTTTGAAAGCGGCATCGGATAGGCAAAAGTCATATGCTGGTTTGAAAAGAAAAGAGATTGAATTTCATGTTGGAGACAAAGTGTTCTTGAAGGTATCTATATGGAAAAAGGTCTTGAGATTTGGTCGAAAAGGAAAACTAAGTCCAAGGTTCGTTAGACCCTATGAGATTACTGAGAAAGTTGGACCGTTGGCCTACCGTTTAGTATTGCCACTCGAATTGGAAAAGATTCATGATGTATTCCATGTATCCATGTTGCGATGATATCAATCAGACCCCTCCCATGTGATTTCACCTACGGAAGTTGAAATTTGACAGGTCATGACTTATGGGGAAGAACCAGTCAAGATTGTGGCTCGAGAAGTCAAATAATTGAGGAATAAAAATATAGCCTTGGTGAAAGTTTTATGGCAACGACATAAAGTGGAAGAGGCTACATGGGAGCCAGAAGAAACCATGAGAAGTCAATATCCGAACTTATTTACTAGTAAGACTTTCGAGGACGAAAGTCCCTAAGGGGGAGAAATGTAACATCCGGAATGAGAGCCTAGTTGGAATAGTGGTTTTGGGACCACAAGTCCGATGTTAAAATAATTGTTTCATGATCATTATGAGGTCTAGGATATGAAAATGAGTATGTGTTAAAGTTTCATGAGAAATTCTATGTGTAAGGTGTCCTATTGGAAATTAGGGACCAAATTGAATAAATTGGAAAACTTGGATTCTAGAAGCAATTGTATGAAATTTCTTTAGAATGTTAATTAGGGGTCTTTAAAGAGTAATTTTCCCAATTTTTAAGTTTTTGGACAAAAATGGGCATGCATGGAAAATTTTAGAAGTTTAGTAATAAAGGGCATCTTGGTCATTTGGTTAATTAAAGAATAAAAAGGGAAAAATCAAGCTAAAATTAGCTCATTTTCTTCTCCATAATGCCGAAATTCCAAGGGTCTCCATAGCTAGGGTTTTCAACATTTTCAAGCTTAATAGTAAGTGCTCCCTAGCCCCATTTTTAACGTTTTCGTATTTTTGAGATCCTCATAACAAGCTCTCTCTAATTCTACCCATATTTCAAGCTAGGGTTCATGTTCAAAAATTTACCCATGCATGAGATGTTTGTTTTTTGATGATTTATGGAGGGACATGAGAGTTTAAAGGATGGTAAACAACTTTTACTAAGTGGTTTTTCATGGAAATGGCTTAAAGGACTAAACTGTAAAAGTTGTGGAAATGGGTAGGACAATATAGAATGAAGGGAGAACATGGGCTGCTATGAGTATGTATAATATTCAGCTAGGCTTGGGTAGCCAAGGAATTACATGCATTTCATTATATGAGCCCTAGGACTAAATTGTAAATATTGTGAAATGTTAGGGGCAAAATGATCATTTTGCCTTGGGGTGAGTTCTAGGCCTAAAACAAATAATATGATGTATTAATAATCTAATTTTATTGATATAGACCCTGAGGAACAAATTTCAGAGGTCGGCCGTGGAAAACAAAAGGTTTCGGAATAACCAAGACACGAAACCGAAACAATTACCAGGTCAGTTCATATAACCCAAAGTAAAATCTTAATATACTTAAACATGCATGTTCTTGAATGAATGAAAATTTAGATATTCATTGCATGGTAATTCATGAAATGGGCTTGTGTAAACGAAATAGGATAAATGTCCCAGTTGAAATAGAAAGGGAAAATCCGATGGATAAATTATGGCTTGCATGATACGAGATCTTTCGTGTGACAGCCCAAAATTGACCCTAGTCGGGAAGTGGTTTCGGGACCGCTAAACCGAGTCACCGAAAGGTTTGAATGTGATGTTTATTGTCTAGAATATGTAATCATGAATGTGTGAAAATTTCAAGCTTCGATTTAGTCGATTGCATGTGAATTTAGTCAATAGGACTTATATGAGAAAATTTTAAAATGTGATAGGTCAATGCATGAGGACCTATTAGTGCATGTGGAAGAAAAAGGGGACTTGCATGTCAAATTCCCCCTCCCTAATATGTAGTGGCCGGCCATGCTATGGGTGGAAACATGTCACCAACATGTTGTGTTAGTGATGTATGGTAAGGAAAATAAAATAATAAGCATGATAATTAAATAATGAAAGGAAGGGTGATGAAAAAAAAGAAAAAAAAATTATAATGGTCTCATGCATACACCCCATTGCCGTGAGCTAAAGGAAGGAAAAGAAAGGTTTTGTTCATCCTTTTTCAACCTCTTTTGACCGAAAATCCTAAGGAAGAGGATTAGGAGGAAGTTTGGCCATGCATGTAACTAGATTGAGGTATGTTTAATGTTATTCTTTGAGATTCATGTATATTTTAAGTTGTAAGTTCAAAATCTACCTAGTCATGGTTCAAACTTTGTTAAATGATGGAGATGACATTCGGCCATGAATGTTACGTTCTTGGTTGGTATTTTGATGTCTTTGGTGATGAGGTAAGGAGATGGTTGACTTTGGGTGTTTAATAAAAGGGTTTGGATGTGAGAGTGTGTGAGAAGTAGAAATGAGGAGTCTTAGCAACTCCATGAAGGTTCGGCCATGGTAGTTTGAGGATTAGAGATTTTATTTCTTGTTAAAAATTTGATGAATCTTAGTGTGTGAAGAGTTTGAACCAACTAAGGATTAATAGATGCATGGGTACAAAGTAGGAAGAATCGGCTACTATGGTTGACACCAATGCCGAATGTAAAGATGTTATAGTAAATAATGTATGTGATTTGAGTTGATAATGTGAAAAAGGATAATTAGATGTATTATAAATGATATAAAGATTTTAGAAATTATTTTGGTTAGGTGTGTGTATGATTAAGTATATTCGGCAATATACTTAAAGTGAGTACTTGATATTATATGGGAGTATGTATATTCGGCCACATGAGTAAATATATATATGATGTTAAATTTGATTATGTATAATGGGCATTAAGATGTGGAACTTAAGAAATGTAGTCATATGTGGAATTACATGATGTTATAGTTGACATTGTACACACATACATCCATTCGGCCATCAACATGAGTAATTAGTGAGGATGGTTGCCGAATATACGAACATACATAAGCATGTGTAATTGAATTATGAATGTTTAACAAGATGGTTAAACTAGTGAATTATTGATTAAGCTCAAGGAGCTAAAGGAGGAGAATCAAGCAAAGGCAAAGAAAAGATCACTGAGTAGCCGAGTTGGAACCGTCTTACCCAACACAAGGTAAGTCATTAAGCATGTAGTTGGTATTATTTCAAATGGTCATAATGTTTATGTATTGATGCTGAATGGAATGAATAAATATACATATATATATATGCATGTACGTATGTGATGATGAAATTGTTGAATGAAAAGAAAAGAGGTAAGATGTACTGAGTTGTTGATCTCGGCACTAAACGTGCGGGTATAACCATTTATGACCATGAGATTGGCGCTAAGTGCCCGGGATTAAATTGTACAGCACTAAGTGTGCGATTTGACTATGTTGCACTAAGTGTGCGAAATGAATATGATGCACTAAGTGTGCGAATTGACCATGCGGCACTAAGTGTGCGAGTTTGACTATGTAGCACTAAGTGTGCGATTTGATTACGTAGCACTAAGTGTGCGAGTTGATTATATAGCACTGAGTGTGCGGACTCAATATACATTCGTGAATCATTATGGACACTATGTGTGCGACACTATTGAGTCGATCGCGGACAGCGGATCGGGTAAGTGTCTTGAGTACATGGCTAATAGGTGCTATGCTTATACTTGGTGTTGAGCTCGGTAAGTTTGAACCTATGTGACAAATATACTTGAAGTCACGTACATAAAATTTATCGTAGGATGGGTGAAAGGCCGTTTAGTCGTTTGATTGTAACGAAAATAAATTGATTTATGAAAATGCCTCAATGTCCTATTGATGAGTATATGGAATGTGAATGCATGAATTGATAGGAAACTGAATCGATAGGTTGGAGGAACTATGGTGTGGTTCGGTATGGATGGAGTAAATTGTCTCGTTCCATTTTGTTTCCTCTTGTGATAATGTTATTGATGGATGGTAGTGCATTGCTTATGACTTACTGAGTTATAAACTCACTCGGTGTTTCCTTGTCACCCATTATAGGTTGCTTGGACTCATCTATTTTTGCGGGGTCAGGCCGTCATCGAAGTCATCACACCGGATAGCAAGTTTTGGTACTTTCTTCTTAGTTGGCTTAGAAGAACATTTTGGCATGTATAAGCTATTACGTTGTGTTTGAACTTTGGCATGTAAACTTTAAGCCATGCGAAAATGGCACGAATGTTCGATTGAGTTGGATCAAGGGTAGGCATGAAATGGACCTAGTTACTTTCGTAACAGATGCTGGCAGCAGCAGTGTCATGAGATTGAAAAATCACTAAAAATAGTAGGAGTGGAATTAATTGATGAATAAATTATGTAATCGAAGCTCGATGAGTCTGTTTTCATGAGGAAGTAACAAAAAGATCATATGGGCAGTATATTAAGAGATAATCAGATTTTTGTGGGACAGGGCCAGAACGGTTTCTGGATTCCCTGCTCCGACTTTGGAAATTCATTATAAATTAATCAAAGATAATTAGGGGTCGTACCATATATGTACAAATTCCTCTCTGAGTCTAGTTTTCATAGAAACAAACGGCATCAGTATTGAAGCCCCGTGCAGGGAGCTATCCAAGTCGTAATGGGCAAAGGTCAGTGTAGTCGACCCCTGCAACATGGGAGACTTTGACTAATAAACTGTACTAATTGGCCCAACCAAAAATTCTAGAAAAAATACATAGATGGGAACATGAGCCTAGTTTCTGGGAAAAATCACGAAACTTATTTTTGAGTTGCGAAACTCAAGATATGATTTTTAAAACGACTAGTACACAGATTGGGCAGTGTCTGGAAAATAAATTTTATAAGGGGTTAAAGTCAGTTAACACCTCGTGTTCGACTCCGGTGTCGGTTTCGGGTTCGGGGTGTTACAATTTGGCTATGGAGAAAAGAAGAGGAGAAGGTAGATGGAGAGAAAAAGAAAAGAAAGGACGAGGAGGAAAGATGGTCAGAAAAATGGCACACTTACCCCTAAATGCCGAATTTATACTTGGCATTTAACTTAGCCGAAATTTGCCCCCTAAGCAAACCCTTGGCCGACCAACTCTTGCTCCCTAAGAGTCCACCATTCGGCCAATACTGCTCTCCCTAATCAGCTCCTAAATCCTCTCCCTTATCCCCTCCTTACTCAATCCCTTGAGCAATTTAAACTCCTCCTGACAGTCTTTCACTTGAGTTCCATTACTTACCCTTTCCAACAATAAAAATAATTCCCTTAATATGCTTTCATTATAACTTGAACCTTGGTTCTCCCTAGCATCCACACGCCACCTTTATAACCTCCCCAGTAGCGTCACATGCCACTTTGCCACCTGCTTCCTTGTGTTCAATTTTTACCCAATTACTACTTAAAAGCCCAGTTAACCAGAACCCCTTCTTCCTATGGAATCAAAACTAATTAAAATTACTGGATTTTAACTTAAGCTTGGTCTTTCTAGAGGCCCACTAACCTGATTAAATCTACGCCAAGTAGACAGAACACCAAAAATTTAAAATTTGCCAACATCCATAGAATTCCCAAAAATTGGGGCGTTACACAGCAACCCCTAAATGTCACATGACCAAGGTACACGCCCGTGTACTAGGCCGTTTCCTTCCCACAGCTGAGATGCACGGCCGTGTCTCTGCCCGTGTGTTTACTACCATGCATACTTACTTGAAAATTTTACGTGCAGGGGACGCACGACCGGACCACACGCCCATAGGGCAGACTGTGTGTCACACACGGCCTAGACACACACCCGTGTGTCTACCCGTGTAGACGATATAAGGCTATTTACCAAGCCTGTTTGCCACCCTTACTTACACTACCTATGCATTAGCAACGAAAACCAATACAGGGCTATCTCATGCAACCAAATCAACCACAATATACAACATTCCATGTGTGCATTTTACTCATCTATGAAAATAACATCTTTGTATATAAATCAAAATGAATGTCAGCCATCGTTCAAGGCTTAATACAAAATGAGAGATTTATCCCAAACCAACACATTTGGCCAAATTAATAGTAACCGAAAACACAAGACTAATTCCCTATACATGCCATATTAAAAAATATAAATCAAACCATACCAAATGCTTCGATTGATAGTGTGATCGATATCTCTTACTTCCATTGATCCTTAAGCTAGATAGGCGACACTATAAGAAAATGGAAAAGGAGAGGGAGCACACATAAAGCTTAGTAAGTTTCACATAAATGAATATACAACCTAACTTTACCATTCACCAACAAGCTTATAACATACAATTAGGCATAAGCAAAAACTTACTCATGAATATTCAGTACACATCGTATATCATAAAATGGACTCATATTCTATATATACCAAACAGCTACTTGTACCACTCACAACACAGTTATACTTTCCTCGTTAACTTGAAATCATAACTTTTACCGTTGAACCATTTGGAACACCATCAAATATTCATTAAGCCTCAAACATGAGGTAAGGTGCCGATGCCATGTTCTAGACATGGTCTTACACAAGCTCTAGCATATATGTACCGATCCGTGTCCCAGACATGGTCTTACACTAACACATCTCGTAGCCGATGCATGTCCCATACATGTCTCACACTGACTTACGTCTCGAGGCCGATGCATATCCCAGACATGTCTTACACTAGCACTCGTCTCAATGCCGATGCCATGTCCCTAACATGGTCTTACACTGGCTCTCATTATGTGGCCGATGCATGTCCTAGACATGTCTTACACTAGCTTACAATAACACAAATGTTATGGCATGAATATCCGATTTATTTTCTAGGTTCAAACGAGAGCTCTACTATCTCTACTACCATCATGCTTTCTCAATTCCATAATCAAGCAATTCAAGCTATATTAAATTCAAGTACAATTCAAAACATACATTAACATTGTAGTTGTATTATTTACATACAACTTACCTCGGATCACAAAATATAGCGACTAGTCGATTTAGTCGATTTGATTGGCTTTCCCCGGTCTAGATTTAGATTTAGTATTTCTTGATCTATAATAAAAAATGTACTTATTTAGTCACTTTATCAATCTAGGCACTCTACAATTCATAATTGGGCATAATGACCAATTTGCCCCTAGACTTTTGCAAAATGTCTATTTTACCCCTAAGCCCGAAAATTGATTTTTATCGAATTTCTTCACACTTTAAGCCAATCCAAACCCTTTCTACTCTTATAAAAACTTCAAATTCCCACTATTTCATACACTTATCACCTATTTTACAACTTATGCAAAATAGTCCTTTTAGGTGTTTTGATGTTAACATCTTTCACAAAACCTGTTTATAAGACACCCAAAACTCATTTTCTTCCATAAAAACTGAAACGCCCCTTACCCGTGTTCCACATCGAAACAGGGTACGAGGTATTACCAGCTCATAATATATATCATTAAACAAAACCGAAATAGAAATATGTCATCCAAATAGATAATGTATCATTATAACATATGTCTTGAACAATATTAGCCAACTTTAATGGCTTATACAAAATAATTTGGTTAAATAATGTAACCAATATTTTAAACCTAGGCAATTATGACACGTAACAAAAAAAACGAAGCCTACTATACATGCCATAATTCAAAAGAAATTTTTAGTTCAAATACCCAAAAGTATTGATAGTGTGGTAGATCTTCAACGATCCTTAACTTCAGAGCAATGCCGGACGACACTATAAGACAAAAGAGAGAAAAGAAAGTAAGCTTATATAGCTTAGTAAGTAAGTATATAAATAATAATTAAAGAATCTAATATGTTTACACATTAACTCAAGTGTATCTACTTTTAATTTCAATATTTACTCCACTTTGATTGAGCTGTCTCTCCTGCATCATGTTCACTAAATAAATCTGTAAAATTTTCCTGAAACTAGACTCATATAACTTCTCAATAATTGTTTTCTAGAATTTTTGGTCCAGCCAATTAGTACAGTTTATTAATTAAAATTTCCCCTGTTATACAGCTCGACTGATCTGACATCTATTCACTACGAGTTGAATTTATCCCAGTACACAATTCAAATAGACATGAAACATGTTTCATTTAAACTAGACTCAATAAGGAATCTATACATATAAACTATATTTTGTTGATTATTTTTGTACAATTTTTAATGATTTATCAAAGTCAAAACAGGGGATCACATAGTCAATCTGAACAAGTCACACACAAATATAAATATCTCAAAATATAGAGTTGCTTTTCTTGATCTATTTCTTTTATATGAAAATAGACTCATTGAGATTTAATTTAATACCTCATTTAGCTTCTAATTAAATTTATACTATTTTTGGTGATTTTTGTCACTGCTACTGTCCAAAACAGTATTATTGCAAATTCACTCTTTCACACTTTCTTTGTATTAACCTCAGTTAGCATACATATCACAATTCATTTTCACCACATTTCATACATCACAAGTATAAGTCCATGATTACAATGCCATCGTAAAATTATCCCATTGAACAATTCGGATCAATCCTCAATACTTGATGGTTTCAGCACACTGCCCCACTATCATATTTCATATATCTCAGCTCTCTTGTACACATGGTGAACACTTAGTACCACCCATGTGACCTAGCCAATTTATCTCGTAGCTCTCTTGTCTACATGGTGTCCTTCGCTTGGAATCACACATGCGACCTAGCTACTTTTATCTCTCACGTAGCTCTCTTGTCTACATGGGATACATCCCGTATCACATATGTGACCTAGCTACTACATAGTATCTTGTAGCTTTCTTGTACACATGATGTGCACTAAACACAATACATGTGACCTAGCTACGCTCCATCTATATTATTCAATCTTTTCGAATGTTCAACCGGGATTTCTCTCTCTATTACTTATTTCTATTCCTCCAATAGTCGATTTATGTGTCAAAATTAGCTAAAATACATATAATAGGCTGAAATATAAAAATGTAAATGAAGTTAATGTATTCTTTACATACAAACTTACCTCGGTGCAAAATATAGAAATTTTGCAATTTAGTCCAAGACCTTTTCCTTCCCCCGTTCGAGATCGATTCCACGCCTTTCTTGATCTATAACAACACATTTATCTCATTTAACACTCATACTATTTATTTCAATCCAAAAATCACATTATGGAAAAATTACATTTTTACCCCCTAACTTTTACAAAATTACGATTTTTCCCCTAGGCTTGGGAATTTAATTTCAGCCCTTATTATTATGTTTTATGACATGCTGATCATTGTTCCCTTCTATGACAACATCAAATTCTCACTCTAACACATAGTTATGAACAATAGGTATTTTTACCGATTATGTCATTTTGCTCGTTTTCGCTAAAAATCGCTTAGAAAATATCGTTCTCCTAACTTCAAACATTCATATTATACCATCAAACATCAAAATACATGCATATCATTCATGGGTAAAATTTTAAACATAAACCCTAGCTCGAAATAATGGTAGAAATAGGTAGAGCGAGCTACGAGGATTTCAAAAATGTAAAGAACATTAAAAACGGGGCTTGAATGCACTTACTATTGAGCTTGAAAGCTTGGGAAAAACCCTAGCTATGGAGAACATGTAAGTTTCGGCCAAGCTTGAATGAAGATGAACACATTTTTGTGTTATTTTTCCCATTTTATTTCATTTAATATACAAATGACCAAAATGCCCTTACTACTAAACTTTCTTAAAATTCCATCCATGTCCTAATTTTTGTCCATATAAAGTATAATGGTCTAATTTCCATTTAAGGACCTCTACTTAAAACCCCCATTTCAATCAAGTACTTTATGAACTAGAACACACATTTTTTACCTATTTCAATTTAGTCCTAAATATCAAATTAAACACCCAATCGATAAAATTTCGCAACGAAATTTTCACACAATTATGAAATCATAATATAAACACTAAAACTTAATCAAAATAATTTCTTTCAACCTCGAATTCGTTGTTTCGAAACCACTATTTCATTTTGGCCCTAAATATGGCTGTTACAACTCTCCCCCCATTAGGGATTTTCGTCTCTAAAAATCTTACCGGTAAAGAGATTTGGGTACTGTTTTCTCATGGCTTCCTCTGGTTCCCACGTAGCTTCTTCTACTCCATGTATTTGCCATAACACTTTCACTAAAGCTATACTTTTCTTTCTCAACTTTTTTACTTCTCGAGCCAAAATCTTAACCGGTTCTTCATCATAGGTCAAGTCCGATCGAATCTCAAATTCTGTTGGAGAAATCACATGTGAAGGATCAGAACGATAACGTCGCAACATTGATACATGAAACAAGTTATGAATTCTTTCTAACTCTGCCGGTAAGGCCAACTGATATGCCACTGGTCCAATTCTCTCAGTAATCTTGTACGGCCCAATAAAACATGGACTCAACTTGCCTTTTCGGCTAAATCTCAGAATCTTCTTCCATGGTGACACCTTCAAGAACACTTTATCACCTACCTGGAATTCAATCTCTTTTCTTTTTAAATCTGCATATGACTTTTGTAAATCTGAAGCAGCTTTCAAGCAATCACGAATTACTTTTACTTTCTCTTCGGTTTCTTTAACTAGATCAACTCTGTGAATCTGTTTCTCACTAAGTTCGGTCCAATATAAAGGAGTCTGACACTTGTGACCATACAAGGCTTCGTACGGTGCCATCTGTATACTTGACTGAAAACTGTTATTGTAGGCAAATTCAACCAAAGATAGATATTTCTCCCAACTGCCTTCAAATTCTAAAACACAACATCTAAGCATATCTTCGAGTACTTGGATTACTCTTTCCGACTGACCATCTATTTGTGGATGAAACGCGGTACTAAAGTTCAATTTTGTACCCAAAGCTTCCTGTAACTTTTTCCAGAATCTCAAGGTAAACCTCGGATCTCTATCAGATATTATAGACATAGGTACCCCGTGCAACCTCACAATTTCAGCAATATATAATTCAGCTAATTTATCAAGTGAGTAATCGGTATGTACCGGTATAAAGTGAGCCGACTTTGTTAACCTATCAACCACTACCCAGACAGCATCTTTCTTTTTAGAAGTCAGAGGCAAACCGGTTACAAAATCCATGGTAATCCTATCCCATTTCCACTCAGGCACCATTACTAGTTGGAGTAATCCTGAAGGCACTTGATGCTCAGCTTTTACTTGTTGACAGATCAAACACTTGGTTACAAATTCAGAAATGTCCCTTTTCATGCCTGGCCACCAATATAACTTCTTTAAATCATTATACATTTTTGTGCTACCAAGGTGAACCGACAAACAACCACTGTGCGCCTCATGTAATATTTTCTGAATCAATTCATCATTTTTCGGTACACATATTCTGTCTCGAAACATCAAATAGTCATCCGGTCCAACTCGAAAATCTGAGTCATAACCCGATTCGCACTGAGTTCTCTTGGTTCGTAACTCACTATTGTTCTTTTGAGCATCACAAATTAGCTGGAGAAATAATGGTTTAGCCCTTATCTCTGCTAAGATTGACCCATCATCAGACAATGCTAACCCCATATTCATGGCTCTCAAAGTAAAAAGAGATTTCCTGCTCAAAGCGTCAGCAACTACATTCGCTTTTCCTGGATGATAATCAATCATTAACTCATAATCCTTCAATAATTCAAGCGTTCTCCGCTTTCGCAAATTCAAATCCTTTTGATTCATCAAATACTTCAAACTATTTTGATCAGTAAAAATTTGGCATTTTTCACCATACAAATAATGTCGCCAAATCTTCAAGGCAAAGACAATAGCGGCCAATTCCAAATCATGTGTAGGATAGTTCTTCTCATACGGTTTTAACTGTCTCGAGGCATAAGCTACCACTTTACCCTCTTGCATTAGTACACATCCAAGGCCTGTCAATGATGCATCACTATAAATTAAGAACTCCTTCCCTAGCTCGGGCTGTACTAAAATTGGTGCTTCAGTCAATCGTGCTTTCAGCTTTTCAAAACTCTGCTGACATTTATCAGTCTATTCAAACTTAACATTCTTTTGCAGCAACTTAGTCATAGGAGAGGCAATCATCAAAAATCCCTCAACAAAACGTCTATAATACCCGGCCAAGCCTAAAAAACTTCTAACCTCGAATACATTCTTTGGCGGTTTCCAATCAACGATCGTGGAAATCTTGCTCAGATCCATCCGAATACCATCACTTGAGACTATATGTCCCAAAAATCTGACTTTACAAAGCCAGAACTCACTTTTACTAAACTTAGCAAACAATTTCTTTTCTCTCAAGATTTGCAATACGGTTCTCAAGTGTTCGGCGTGCTCAGACTCATCCCGAGAATAAATTAGAATGTCATCTATAAACATTACTACAAACTTATCTAAATATGGTCGAAAGATTCGGTTCATCAAGTCTATAAATATAGCTGGAGCATTTGTTAGGCCAAAAGGCATCACAAGGAACTCATAATGTCCATACCTTGTCCTAAAGGCAGTTTTCGGCACATCCGACTCCTTAACTCTCAACTGGTAGTAACCGGACCTCAAATCAATCTTTGAAAACACTGTGGCCCCCTTTAACTGATCGAATAAATCATCAATCCTTGGTGACGGGTACTTGTTCTTTATAGTCACCTTGTTGAGCTAACGGTAATCAATGCAAAGCCTCATTGAGCCATCTTTCTTCTTTATGAACAATACGGGAGCACCCCAGGGAGAGAAACTCGGTCTCACAAATCCCTTGTCTGTTAACTCTTGCAACTAAGCCTTCAATTCTTTTAATTCAGTCGGAGCCATTCTATATGGAGCAATCGAGATCGGTGCAGTACCTGGCAACACATCAATGGCAAACTCTATCTCCCTGTTCCGAGGCAATCCAAGTAATTCCTCTGGAAATACATCTGGAAATTCACAGACTATTGGTACTGATTCAAGCTTCAATTCAGACAGCTCAGTATTCATTACACAGGCAAGATAAGCTTCACATCCTTTCCTCATGTATTTCTGTGCAGACATGTACGAAATCGCCATAGGCAATTTATTTCATCTGTTTCAACCCACAGAGTTTCACCATTTTCACATTTCAACTCTAGTGTTTTATGTTTACAATCTACCTTGGCATCATACAATGTCAACTAGTCCATTCCCAAAATAACGTCAAACTCATCAAATGGTAACAACATCAGATTAGCCGGAAAACAGTGACCTTGAATCATTAATGGGCAATTCTTGCAAACCTTATCAACTAGCACATATTGGCCTAAGGGGTTTGACATTTTAATAGTAAATTCAGTAAACTCAACAGGAAACTTTTTATTAGATACTAAATTCATACAAACGTAGAAATGAGTAGACCCAGGATCAATCAATGCAATAACAATAGCATCATAGAGAGAAAATGTACCAGTAATCACATCGGGAGATGATGCATCCTCTCGGGCACATATGGCATAAGCTCTAGCAGGCGCTCTAGCTTCTGATCTGGCTACTGAAACTTTCATTACAGTTTTACTGCTAGCTCCACCTCCAGTATTTTTCGGTGGTCTACCTCTACTAGCAGTAGTACTCTGTCTAGCACTCTAAAATTATTCTTCTTTAACCTTCTCCGGACAGTCTCAAATAAAATGCTCGTGAAAACCACACTTGAAACAAGCTCGCTCGTTTCCCCAGCACTCACCAAAATCTTGCTTGCCACATTGCTGACATTCGGGCTTTCTAGATCGCACATTACCCGCACTTGCCACTGAAGTAGCTTGAGCTTTAAACCCCAAATATGCCCTACCACGATCTCTGTGTGAATCCCCAGCTAAAACTGTCATTTGAGGGTTTGTCTCTTTGGACCTCTTTGATTGAGATTGAAATGACTTGCTTATCGGCCTTTTTCTGACATCTCGAGCCTCAATAGCAACTTTTCTTCTTTCTTTGTTCAATTCTTCGGCTTTAAGAGCTCAGTCAACCAATACTACAAATTCTTTTAGCTCCAAAATTTCCACAAGCACTTTAATGTCCTCATTTAGCCCATCCTCAAACCTTTTACACATAATGGCCTCGGTGGACACATATTCCTGGGCATACTTGCTGAGCCTTACAAATTTACGTTCATACTCTGCCACAGACATCTTGCCCTGTTTCAATTCAAGGAACTCCTTCCGTTTTTTATCAATAAATCGCTGACTTATGTATTTCTTTCTGAATTCTTCCTGGAAGAAATCCCAAGTAACCCTTTCTTTTGGCACCACTGCTACCAAATTCTTCCACCAGTGGTAGGCTAAATCCCTCAAAAGTGATACAGCACACTTTAAGCACTCTTCGGGTGTACATGAGAGCTCATCAAATACACGGGTAGAATTTTCAAGCCAGAACTCCGCTTTCTCGGGATCATCATCGATCTTTGCTCTAAACTCTGCGGCCCCTTGTTTTTGAATCTTTTCAATCAGAGGCTTGTTCATTCTTACCAAATCTATACCTTGAGCAGCTACAGGAACCGTCTAAGGTATGGGAGGGGGTGGAGGAGGTTGAGCATTTGGGTTTGCTTGAATAAACTCAGTATACCAATTGTTCATAATTTGGAGAAAGGCATCCCGAGCCTCATCTCCTTGTCTCAATATCTCAGGTCTAATTTCTACAGGCGCGGTCCCTTGTGCGGGAGCTGGCGTATTACTAGCAGCATCATCAGCCGCAATTCCATCAGGATCCATTATTATATTAAAACAAAATATAGTTTAGAATAATCAGGAGTCACCACACTATCACAGTATATTTATGGCATGTATAGCTAGACATTTACACACAGTATTAGTCCGAGAACTGACTAAACCATAGCTCTAATACCACTAAATGTAACAACCCTTACCCGTGTTCCACATCGAAATAGGGTACGATGTATTACCAGCTCATAATATATATCATTAAACGAAACTGAAATAGAAATATGTCATCCAAATAGATAATGTATGATTATAACATATGTCTTGAACAATATTAGCCAACTTCAATGGCTTATACAAAATAATTTGGTTAAATAATGTAACCAATATTTTAAACCTAGGAAATTACGACACGTAATTAAAAAACGAAGCCTACTATACATGCCATAATTCAAAAGAAATGTTTAGTTCAAATACCCAAAAGTATTGATAGTGTGGCAGATCTTCAACGATCCTTAACTCCCGAGCAATGCCGGACGACACTATAAGACAAAAGAGAGAAAAGAAAGTAAGCTTATATAGCTTAGTAAGTAAGTATATAAATAATAATTAAAGAATCTAATATGTTTACACATTAACTCAAGTGTATCTACATTTAATTTCAATATTTACTCCACTTTGATTGAGCTGTCTCTCCTGCGTCATGTTCACTAAATAAATCATAACTCTAGTTACAAAACTTGAAATTCAAATCCGTAAAATTTTCTTGAAACTATACTCATATAACTTCTTACTAATTGTTTTCTAGAAATTTTGGTCCAGCCAATTAGTACATTTTATTAGTTAAAATTTCCCTTGTTATACAGCTCAATTGATCTGACCTCTGTTCACTACAAGTTGAATTTATCCCAGTACACAATTAAAATATCCATGAAACATGTTTCATTTAAAACTAGACTCAATAAGGAATCTATAAATATAAACTATATTTCTTAATTATTTTTTTACAATTTTTAATGATTTATCAAAGTCAAAATAGGGGATCACATAGTCAATCTAAACAAGTCACACACAAATATAAATATCTCAAAATATAGAGTTTCTTTTCTTGATCTATTTCTTTTATATGAAAATAGACTCATTGATATTTAATTTAATATCTCATTCAGCCTCTAATTAAATTTATACTATTTTTGGTGATTTTTCAAAGTCACATCACTGCTACTGTCCAAAACAGTATTATTGCAAATTCACTCTTTCACACTTTCTTTGTATTAACCTCAGTTAGCATACATATCACAATTCATTTTCACCACATTTCATACATCACAAGTATAAGTCCATGATTACAATGCCATCGTAAAATTATCCCATTGAACAATTCGGATCAATCCTCAATACTTGATGGTTTCAGCACACTGCCCCACTATCATATTTCATATATCTCAGCTCTCTTGTACACATGGTGAACACTTAGTACCACCCATGTGACCTAGCCAATTTATCTCGTAGCTCTCTTGTCTACATGGTGTCCTTCGCTTGGAATCACACATGCGACCTAGCTACTTTTATCTCTCACGTAGCTCTCTTGTCTACATGGGATACATCCCGTATCACATATGTGACCTAGCTACTACATAGTATCTTGTAGCTTTCTTGTACACATGATGTGCACTAAACACAATACATGTGACCTAGCTACGCTCCATCTATATTATTCAATCTTTTCGAATGTTCAACCGGGATTTCTCTCTCTATTACTTATTTCTATTCCTCCAATAGTCGATTTATGTGTCAAAATTAGCTAAAATACATATAATAGGCTGAAATATAAAAATGTAAATGAAGTTAATGTATTCTTTACATACAAACTTACCTCGGTGCAAAATATAGAAATTTTGCAATTTAGTCCAAGACCTTTTCCTTCCCCCGTTCGAGATCGATTCCACGCCTTTCTTGATCTATAACAACACATTTATCTCATTTAACACTCATACTATTTATTTCAATCCAAAAATCACATTATGGAAAAATTACATTTTTACCCCCTAACTTTTACAAAATTACGATTTTGCCCCTAGGCTCAGGAATTTAATTTCAGCCCTTATTATTATGTTTTATGACATGCTGATCATTTTTCCCTTCTATGACAACATCAAATTCTCACTCTAACACATAGTTATGAACAATAGGTATTTTTACCAATTATGCCGTTTTGCTCGTTTTCGCTAAAAATCGCTTAGAAAAGATCGTTCTCCTAACTTCAAACATTTATATTCTACCATCAAACCTCAAAATGCATGCATATCATTCATGGGTAAAATTTTAAACATAAACCCTAGCTCGAAATAATGATAAAATAGGTAGACCGAGCTACAAGGATTTCAAAAATGTAAACATTAAAAACGGGGCTTGAATGCACTTACTATTGAGCTTGAAAGCTTGGGAAAAACCCTAGCTATGGAGAACATGTAAGTTTCGGCCAAGCTTGAATGAAGATGAACACATTTTTGTGTTATTTTCCCATTTTATTTCATTTAATATACAAATGACCAAAATGCCCTTAGTACTAAACTTTCTTAAAATTCCATCCATGTCCTAATTTTTGTCCATATAAAGTATAATGGTCTAATTTCCATTTAAGGACCTCTACTTAAAACCCCCATTTCAATCAAGTACTTTATGAACTAGAACACACATTTTTTTACCTATTTCAATTTAGTCCTATATCAAATTAAACACCCAATCGATAAAATTTCGCAATGAAATTTTCACACAATTATGAAATCATAATATAAACACTAAATTTTAATCAAAATAATTTCTTTCAACCTCAAATTCGTGGTTTCAAAACTACTATTCTATTTTGGCCCTAAATCAGGCTGTTACAAAAACTCAGCAAACATTACAAATACTTCAATGGAAAAACCCTAAACTCTTAATCATTTTGCAAAATAGTACCCTCATTTGAAAGCTTAAGCTTCAAGGGTCTCAAAAATGCAAAAATTATCAACAAAGGGTATGAAAATCATTTACTTATGAGTTAACTAAGTAGCTAAAATTTCAAGTTCCCAAAGCCCTATTTTTTTCTAGTAAAATCGGAGAAGAAAGAGAGGTGAAAGAGATGATATCCTCATTTTATTATTTTATTTCTACTTTAGTCAAAAAGTCAAAAATCAATTTCCTAACCTTGAAAATTTTAAATTCATTGTCCCCTATGGCCGACCACCCTATTTATAAGGGTCTAATTACCCTTTAAAGGCCCCCAATATTTATTCCCTAGCTATTTGAAACCTTTAGCTATCAATTAAGGACTTTTTCACTTTATGCGATTTAGTCCTTTTTTGCAATTAGGCTCACAAACGTCAAAAATTACTACACCAAATTTTCATGCACTGTTAAAAACATGCTATAACATCAAAATAATATTGGAATAATTTATTCGACTCGAGATTTATGTCCTGAGACCACTATTTTGACTAGCCTCAAATTCGGGATGTTACACACTTTGCCTTCCTGCATCAAAACACATCCTAAACCATTTAAAGATGCATAACTATAAATCACAAATTCTTTACTCGATTCTGGCTTAACTAACACTAGTTCCTCGATTAATAATGCTTTTAATTGATCAAAGCTTTGCAATAATTCTTAGACCACTCGAACTTAACATCTTTCTGCAATAATCTCGTCATCAGTGTAGAAATCATCGAGAAATCTCTTAACGAACCTTCTGTAATATCCGACTAATCCTAGAAAAATTCTAACCTTAGATACATTTCTCAGAGGCTTCCAATCAACAACAGTGGAAATTTTGCTCGGATCAACTTTGATGCTTTCCGATGATACAACATGCCCCAGAAATCTGATTTCTTGAAGCCATAATTCACATTTAGTAAACTTAGCAAATAATTGTTTTTCACGCAGTGTTTGCAAAAAATTTCTCAAATGCTCGGCATGCTCTATTTCATCTCATGAATAAATCAAGATATCATCAATGAATACTACAACAAATCTATCAAAATACGGTCTAAAAATTTTGTTCATCAATTCCATAAATACTACAGGTGCATTAGTTAAACCAAATGACATCACAAGAAATTCATAATGTTCATACCTCGTCTTGAACGTGATTTTTAGCACATCTGAATCTTTAACTCGTAACTATAGTAACTAGAACGAAGATCAATATTTGAAAATACTGTTAAACTTTTCAATTGATTAAACAGATCATCAATACGTAGTAACGGATACTTTTTCTTGATCGTGACTTTGTTGAGCTGGCGATAGTCAATACATAATCGCATAGATTCGTTCTTTTTGATAACAAATAGAATAGGTGCACCCTAAGGAGAAAAACTAGGTCGAGCAAAACCCCTATCTGACAACTTTTACAACTGCACTTTCAATTCTTTCAACTCTGTTGGTGCCATTCTATAAGGAGTTATCGATATCGGATATGCTCCCAGTACAAACTCAATATAAAATTCAACCCTTTTGATCGGTGGTAAACTGGGTAACCCTTTAGGAAACACATCTAGATACTCACATACCACTGGAACTGATTCTAGCTTCAACTCAGAAACTCTAGAATCAAATATGTACTCAATGTAGCATCATAGCCTTTTCTAACATATCTCTGTGTTGACATAGCTTGTAACAGCCCAATTTTGGGGCTAGTCAGAATAGTGGTTTTGAGACCACGAATATGATATAGTAAAATTTGTTTCTATCATATTTTTATGGTTCACAGTTTCACGAATTGATTTTGTGAAAATTTTGTTCAAAAATTTTAACGTTTGGGCACTTAATTTAGTAAAAAGCACTAAATTGTAAAAAAGTGTAAAAGTTGAGTTCTACATGTTAAAGGTGTCCAATTGGTATGAGATTTTAAATTAGAGGTCCTTATATGATAATTAGACCATTTTTTAAGTTAGTGGACAAAAATGGACATCGTGAAATAAAATTTTAAAGTTTGGCAAAAAGGGCATTTTTGGTCATTTGGTAAATAAAAGAATAAAAAGGGAAAATAAAGCCAAAATTGTGTCCATATTCTCCTAACTTGGCCGAAATTCTCAAGACATAATAGCTATGGTTTTTTTTCAACTTTCAAGTTTGATAGTAAGTTCATTCTGGCCTCATTTTTAATTTTCTTTACATTTTTTAAGTCATCGTAACCCCATTTACCTATTTCTACCATTATTTTGAAGTAGGATTCATGTTTAAAAATTTACCCATGTGTGACATGCATGTATTTTGATGTTTGATGGAAGATATTGTATGTTTAAGGTGTGATAAATAACTTTTACTAACTGATTTTTCATGAAAATACCTAAAAAGGACCTATTTGTCAAAAGTCATAAAATGGGTAGTAAAAATCTGATTTGATGTATAATGTAGGCTGATATGAGCATGTTTATGGTTTGGCTAGGCTTGGGTAACAAAGAAATTGAGTGCATTTCATTTTACAAGCCTAAGGACTAATTTGTAAAAATGTGGAACTTTAGGGGCAAAAAGGTAATTTTTTCATAATGCGATGTTTGGAATAATTTGAGTAATGTGAATATTAAATAAGCTAAATTTGTTATTATAGATCAAGAAAAATAAAAGTTCGGACCTTATTTGGGGAAAGAATAAGGTGTTTGACGATTAAATCCTTATCTACCATTTTTGTACCGGGGTAAGTTCGTATGTAAATAATACATTATTATTTATGCTTTAATTGTGTTATTATTGTATGAATTGTGATTTACTCTTCCAATGAATTTGACAAGCGAGAAAATCCCAGTTGAACCTTAGGAATAGTTAGGATAGAAATGTCATGACATTAGGGTTAGTTGAGATTATGTGTAAGACCATATTTGGGATATGGCATCGATATAAGATTTTGTGTAAGACCAAAGCTGGGCTATTAGCATCGATTTAAGATCCCATGTAAGACCATATCTGGGATATGGCAATAGTATGGTAATATGTGTGTGGGATTTCCCGAGTATCCTTTAGTATTCCAAGTGGTCCAACGGGTAACTTAACAACCATGTTAAAGTTATGAAAGACTATGGTATGTTGTGGGAGAGTATGCTGTAAGATGGTACAGGTATGTACACAAAACTCATGCTTAATTAGCTCGATATGTGATGAACCCTTGGTGTGGTATGATTGAGTAAGTTATGATGCTAAGATTTTAAATACATCTATGCTAAGCTTGATTATGAATTCACAATGACATTTATGTTAATTTACTTCATGTTAAAAATATGTTAAAGTGTGTTTATGATGCCTATTATTTGCATAGGAACTTACTAAGTTTTAAAGCTTACTCCCTTTCCCTTGTCTTATAGTGTCACCAAGCCGGCTCGGGGATCGAAGACAGTCGGAGACCCATTCACACTATCAAATTATCATTTTGGGTACTTATGATTTCATTATTTTGAGCATGAATAGGGACTTGGTCATTTTGTTATGTGTCATATTTGATTTGGCCAAATGTGTTGGCTTATAATGATTGATAATTCATTTTGTAATTGGCCATTGAAATTGGCTAACCTTGGTTAAGTATATATGCATATGATGATGTTCTCCTAGATATGGATTTTGCATGGTTTGAGATGATAAGTATGAGATGTTGTATGTGATAGAACATACCATGTAACTAATGTGTGAATGACTTGGTTGTGGTTAAATTGGTTGTATGTATATGCTTGAATTGGTGTTGGTTGTTGTTGTGTAGGTTGGTGCAAGTAAGGATGGCAAAATGGCTTGGTAAATAGCTTTATTTTTGTCCACACGGCTAGACACACGGGCGTGTGTCTAGGCCGTGTGTGACACACGAGTTGCCCTATGGGTGTGCGATCTGGCCGTATGTCCCCTGCATCTTGAATTTTAATATTTGGATTGGCCACACGGGTAGAGACACGGCCGTATGTCTCATCCGTGTGAAGGACACGACCCAGGGCGTGTGAAGTCTGCACCTATTTTTTGAAAAATTATGAAAATTAAGTCACCCACATGGCTTAAGCACACGTGCGTGTGACTTTAATTTGTTGATGACATCATAAATGAAGAGTTACATAGGTTAGGGACACAGTCGTGTGTGACCACACGGCCTACCCACACGGGCGTGTCCTAAGCCACACGGGCGTGTGACCTCATTTTTGGTAAAAATATTTCTAAGTGCGGGGAAAATTTCTAAAGTTCTCATTTTAGTCTCGAACCACTCATAATGTATGTTTTGGGCCTCGTACGCTCGTTTAAGGGACTATATGAATATTTTTGAAAAGTTTTAAATTTGAATGGAAATTTATGTCTCGATTTTGAGCATTTATTTTAGTTTAAGTCTGGTTACCCTATTCTGGCGTCGGATACGGGTAAGGAGGTTACATTTAGTGGTATCAGAGCTATATTTTAGTCTATTCTCAGACTAATGTAGTGTGTGTAAAAGTCTAGCTATACATGCCATAAATGAACTGTGATAGTGTGAGGACTTCTGATAATTGTAAATTGTGTTTTCATATAGTAATGGATACCAATCGAGCTGTGACTGATGAAGTCGAAAGTAATGTGCCTGCTTCTACTCAAGAGGCAGCGCCGTCTGATTGTAGACCCCCTATGGTTACTCAAGGAGAAGGAGGCAGGGAAGTCTTTCTCCATATGATGAATGAGTAGTATACGAAATTTGGTCGAACAAATCCGAATGCCCAACCTCCTCCACCTCCACCTATTCTTTGACTGGTTCCTATAGCCCCACAAGATATGGACTTTGTAAGATTGAATAAGCCCTTGGTTGATAAGATCCGAAAGCATGGGGCTAAAATTTCTGAACTAATTTGGATAATGATCCCAAGAGAGTCGAGTTTTGGTTTGAGAACTCCATTAGAGTATTCAATGAGTTGTCTTGCATACCAGATGAGTGTTTAAAGTATGCTATCTCGCTTCTGAGAGATTCTGCATACCATTGGTGGAATACACTTGAATCTATAGTTTCAAGAGAAAGGGTCACATGAGACTTCTTTCAGGAGGAGTTTTGTAAGAAGAATATTAGCCAACGGTTCATCGATAAAAAATGTAAAGAATTTCTTAAGCTGAAACAGGGTCGTACGTGTAACAGTTTGGTTTAGACCCTAGTCAAAATAGTGGTTTCAGGACCACAAATTTGAGTCATAGAAATGTTTAAATATTATTTTCTGTGTTTATGATGTGTGAATTAGCATGTGTGAAAGTCTCGTATGAAAATTTGAATATTTGTGTGCTTAATTTAGAAAAAGGACCTAATCGCGTAAAATGTAATGTTAAAAATGCCTAATTGATATGGCTTTATTTATGAGAGATCCTTATGTGGTAATTATGCCATTTACATGGCTAACGGACATATATGGCATTATTACAAATGATTTTTATATATATTAATAAAGGGAAAATTTGGTATTTGATTAATAAAATAAGTTAAATAAAACAAAGCTTAAAATAAACTCATTTTCTTATGTTCATCAACCGAAAATCACACATAAAAGAAAATAAAAGGATAGCTAGGGTTCGGCCATTGAATTTCTTGATTAAGGTATGGATTTTGTTCGATTTGTGATTATTTCTACGTTTTTGTAATCGTTGCTTCGTATATTATCGAACCCATGCCTTAATTTTTTATTTTGTTGATAATTTTGAAATATGCCATGGATGAATTCATGAGATTTTTGATGTTATATGTTGAAATATGAAAGCTTGATGTTGGGTTTGCATGTTTTGTCTTTGGATTTTTGATGAATTTGAGTAATTTGGGCTAAATTGTAAAAATGTTATTTTGAAGGACTAAAATATGAAATAAATGAAATGTGTGGACTTGTATGAGAGCTATGAAAATTCAGCTAAGCTTGTGTACAAGCAAACTTTGTGTATTTTGTGATTTTGTGAATATGGGACTAAAGTGTCGAAATGTGAAAATGTGAGGGCTAGTTTGTAATATGCCTTAATTGTGTGTATATGGATTGGTTTGAATGATTTTAGTGAATAAAAGGGTTAATTTTGAATACATATAGATCAAGAAAAGAGGAATTCACATTTAGACCGAAGGAAGTTGCAGGTCATTGAGTAAACAATCCAAGTCGACAACTCCGAGTACGAGGTAAGTTCATACGTAAAACATGATGTTATAAGTATGTTTTGATGCTTTGTTTATACATAGATGGTATATACATTTAGTTTGGATGAATACGTTGATAAATTAATGGTATTTGGCAATAAGTGTGCGGTTTAAACTAGCTTCGGTGCGAAATTATTATAGCTTCAGCTAACCTTTAAAGCACTAAGTGTGTGGATGTTTAAAGCATTACTAATCTTCGAAAAGTCCTAAAATATCTGAACAAGAGGTTTTTACTTATGTTTTGATATAGATTGGTAAGCTTATGAGTATGTATTTTATTGGAATTGATATGTCATGAGTGGCTTATGTTTTGCTTTGGAATTTAGCTAAATTGGTTGTGCATATATGCTTATTTCTTTGCTTGTAGGTTGACCCAAATTAGGGTGGCAAATTGGCTATTCAAATATCCTATTTTTGTCCACACGGTCATGTGTCTCAGCCGTGTACGACACAAGGTAACGTTACAAGGCCGTGTGTCCCCTAGGGTACCCTACGAATTAAAGACAATATACCCTCCAGTTTTGACACGGCTTAGACACACGGGCATGTATATTGGTTATTTGTGGCATAAGGGCTGGCACACGGGCGTGTGGTCAACTGTGTGGCCAAATCAGTAGCCTCTCTAATTTTCACACGGCCTAGCACACGGGCGTGTCTTGTGGCCGTGTGGACAAGTTAGTATGTATGCCCTGTTTGACACAGTTTAGACACACGGGCGTGTCTAAAGCCGTGTGAGGCACACGGGCGTGTGACCTGTACAACTGTGAAAAAAATGTTTAAGTTTAGAAAAAATTTTGTATGCATTCAGTTTAGTCCAGATCCCTTTGTAAAGCATGTTTAAGGTCTCGTTGACCTAAGTAAGGGACTTTGTAATGATATATGAATATGTTTGAATGATACTTTTAAATTTATTTGTGAAACATTCTGATATGTTTGGTAATGCCTCTTAACCCTATTCCGACGACGGATACGGGTTAGGGGTGTTACATTTTATTGGTATCAGAGCTATGGTTTAGTCGATTCTAGGACTACCATAGCATATGTGAGTATAACTATACGTGCCATATTCATGAACTGTGATAGTGTGATGAATCCTGACATTGAAATGTGCTTTTATATAGCAAATGGATTCTGAAAGAGCTGTAGTGGACGATGTTGAAAGCAATGCGCCTGCTCCCACGTAAAGGACGGCGCCATCTAATTCTCGACTGGCTACGAGTAGCCGTGATGGTGAGGCTAGACAAGCCTTCTATCAGATGATGAATGATTGGTTCACCTAATATATTAGAACCAATCTGGCTGTACAACAACCTCCAGCCCTGGCTAATTCTTCTCAAACTCCTATTATGCCACCAATGAATCTGGTTCAGTTAAGTAGACCACTAGTTGATAAGATTAGAAAATATGGGGCTGAAGGGTTCCGAGCTACAATGATCGATGAAGATGAAAAAGCCAAGTTTTGGCTAGAGAACACAATAAGAGTGTTTGACAAATTATCATTAAATCCTGAAGAATGCATAAAATGTGTTGTTTCCCTTCTGAGAGATACGACGTACCATTGGTGTAAGACTTTGACATCTGTGGTTCCGAGTGATCGGGTTACTTGGGATTTCTTCCAAGCTAAATTCTGGAAGAAATATATCAGTCAGAGATTCATCGATCAAAAACGTAAAGAGTTTCTTGAGCTTAAACAAGGCCATATGTCTGTAACAGAATACGAGCAAAAATTCATAAGATGAAGTCAGTATGCTCGTGAATGTGTATCTACAAAAGCAATAATGTGCAAAACATTCAAGGATGGCTTAAACGAAGATATTCATCTGTTAGTTGGAATTCTGGAAATCAAAGAATTTGTTATGGTTGTTGAATTAGCATGTAAAGCTGAAGATCTTGGGAAAGAGAAAAGAAAAGCTGATTTTGAAGCTAGAGAGGTACGAAAGAGATCATCGGGAAAGTCATTTCAGTCTGCATCCAAAGAAATTTAGAGATGATAATAGCAGTTCAAATGCTATTGTGGGACATTCTAATAGAGATGGTGCTAGATCGCAATCGAGCTTTAAAGTTCCAGCTATGTCTGTTGCCAGTGTTGGTAATGCAAAGAATGAAAAACCTGAGTGTGATCAACGTAGAAGACGACATTTTAGAGAATGCTGGGGAAAGAGTAATAACCAAGCTTGTTACAGTTGTGGTTCACGAAATCATTTTATAAAAGATTGCCCAGATTTAGCTGAAAAAGATAATGTTCAGAATCCGAGGCCTAGTAGGAACGCTTCTTGTGGTAGACCTCCCAGAAATACAGGAAATGTAAGCGGTAGTCAAAGAGGAATAAAAGATACAATTGTTAGATCCGAGGCTCGTGCACCTGCTAGAGCCTATGCTATCCGAGCTTGCGAAGAAGCTTCATCGTCGGACATGATTACGAGTACATTTACTCTTTATGATACTTCTGCGATTTCTTTGATAGATCCTGGACCAACACATTTGTATATATGCATCAACTTAGTGAACAGTAAGACTTTGCCTGTAGAGTCTACTGAATTTGTAATTAGAGTTTCGAACCCCCTAGGCAGATGTGTTTTGGTTGGTAAAGTTTGCAAGAATTGCCTGTTAATGTTTTGAGACACTTGTTTTCCAGCTAATCTAATGCTGCTACCTTTTGATGAATTTGATATAATTCTAGGTATGGATTGGTTAACTTTCCATGATGCTTTTGTGAATTGGAAACGAAAAACTATTGATTTGAGATGCAAGAATGATGAAATAGTTAGAATTGAATCTAGTGATTTGAATGGATTGCCTGTTGTAATATCTTCGATAGAAGCTTTGAGTATGGTGAGAAAGGGTTGTGAAGGTTATTTTGCATATGTGATTGATTCGAGAATGTCAAAAAAGAAAGTTGAATCTCTGCCTGTTGTCTATGAGTTCCCTAATGTGTTTCCTGAAGAACTTCTAGGATTACCTCCGGTTAGAGAAGTAGAATTTGGCATTGAATTGGTACCTGGTACAACTCTAATTTCAATAGCTCCGTATAGAATGGCTCCGACTAAACTAAAAGAATTAAAGTCTCAGTTGCAAGAATTGATCGATAGAGAATTTGCTAGACTAAGTTTCTCACCTTGGGGTGCTCTGGTTCTATTCGTGAAAAGGAAAGATAGAACGATGAGAACGTGTATAGATTATCGTCAGTTGAACAAAGTAACTATCAAGAATAAGTATCCTCTGCCTCGAATTGATGATTTGTTTGATCTGTTGAAAGGAGCTGTTGTGTTTTCGAAAATAGGTTTGAGATTAGGCTATTATCAATTGCGAGTGAAGGACTCAGACATTCCAAAAACTACTTTCAAAATGAGGTACGGCCACTATGAAATTTTAGTTATGCCTTTCGAATTGACTAACGCACTTTCTATTTTTATGGATTTGATGAATAGAATTTTTAGACCGTATCTAGATCATTTTGTTGTTGTATTCATTGATGACATATTATTTATTCACGTGATGAATCTGAACATGCTGAGCATTTGAGATTAGTGCTACAGATTATGTGAGATAAGCAGTTGTATGCGACGTTCAGTAAATATGAATTCTGGTTGCGAGAAGTTGGTTTTCTGGGTTATATTGTATCAGCCTCTGGCGTCCGAGTTGATCCGAGCAAATTTTCAGCTATTTTGGATTGGAAACCTCCGAGGAATGTCTTTGAAGTCCACAGTTTTTTGGTACATTCTGGTTATTATAGAAGATTCGTAAAAGGTTTTTCGATGATTGCGACTCCATTGACAAAACTGCTTCAGAAAGATGTAAAATTTGTGTGGTGTGAAAAGTGTCAGATTAGTTTTGATCAGTTGAAAACTTTGTTGACTAAAGCTCCGTTATTGGTACAACTCGAATCGGGTAAAGAATTTATGATATACAATGATGCTTTGTTGATTGGTCTGGAATGTGTTTTAATGCAAGAAGGCAAAGTCATTTCTTATGCTTCGAGACAATTGAAGCCGCATGAAAAGAACTATCCGATGATGGTTAGAACTGCTAAAAGACTACAAACTTGTGATTGATTATCATTCGAGAAAAGCAAATGTTGTTACTGATGCCTTGAGTCGAAAATCATTGTATGCTTTGCATGCGATGAATGCTCATTTGGTTCTGTCCAATGATGGTTCAGTTTTAGCTGAATTGAAAGCAAGGCCTTTGTTCTTACAACAAATTATCAAAGCTCAGAAGATGGATAATGAGATTTTAGCTAAAAGAGCTCAGTGTGATGTAGAGTCTGATTCAGAATTTAGTGTTGATAAAAATAATTGTTTCAGATTCTGAGATCAAATTTGTGTTCTGAGAAATTTAGAGTTAATTCAGACGATTTTGAGTGAAGCTCACAATAGTCGATTATCTGTGCACCCGGGTAGTACAAAAATGTATAATGATCTGAAACAGCATTACTGGTGGTCCGGAATGAAAAGAGACATCTTTGACTTTGTTTCTAAATGTTTGATCTATCAACAAGTTAAAGCTGAACATTAGGTGCTATCTAGTTTGTTGCAACCGATTATGGCTCCGCAGTGGAAATGGGATCAAGTGACAATGGGCTTTGTTTCAAGTTTGCCCCTGTCTTTGAGAAAGAAAGATGCTATCTGGATTGTAGTTGATCGATTGACGAATCAGAACATTTTATTCTGGTTCAATCCGATTACTCGCTTGATAAATTAGTTGATTTATACATTTCCAATATTGTGAGTTATACATCATGATTCTGGAAGAAATTGCAAGATGCTCTGGGTACTAAGTTGCACTTCAGTACTGCTTTTCACCCGCAAACGGACGGTCAATCCGAGCGGATTATTCAGATACTTGAAGATATGTTGAGATGTTGCATTCTTAAGTTTGAAGGTACGTGGGAACAATATTTTCCTTTGATTGAATTTGCTTATAATAATAGTTTTCAATTGAGCATTAAAATTGCACCATACGAAGCTTTATATGGTCGCAAATGCCGTAGACCTTTGTATTGGACAAAACTCAGCGAAAATAAGATTCACGGGGTTGATTTGATAAAAGAAATGAAACAGAAAGTGAAAGTGATCAGAGATAGTCTGAAAACAGCTTCTGATCATTAGAAAACTTATGCGGATTTGAAAAGAAAAGATATTGAGTTTGAGATCAGTGATAAAGTGTTTTTTTAAGGTATCTTTATGGAAGAAAGTGCTTCAGTTTGGTAGAAAAGGCAAACTAAGTCCGAGGTTCATTGGACCGTATGAAATTATCGAGTGTATTGGGCTGGTAGCGTATAAATTGTTGTTGCCACCAGAATTAGAAAAGATTCATAATTTGTTTCATGTATCGATGCTTCGATGATACAGATCAGATCCGTTGCATGTAATTCCTTCGTCTGAGATAGACATTCATCAGATATGACTTACGAAGAAAATTCGATCAGTATCTTAGCTCGAGAGGTTAAAGAACTACGAAATAAGAAAATTTCGTTAGTAAAAGTGTTGTGGCATCAACATGGAATTGAAGAGACTAAGTGGGAGCCTGAAGATATTATGAGGTAGCAATATCTGAAACTATTCAATGGTAAGATTTTCGGGAACGAAAATCCCTAAGGGGGAGAATTGTAACAGTTCAGTTAAGACCCTAGTCGGAATAGTGGTTTTAGGACCACAAATCCGAGTTAGAGAAATTTTTAAATATTATTTTTTGTGTTTATGATGTGTGAATTAGCATATGTGAAAGTCTCGTATGAAAATTTGAATGTTTGTGTGCTTAATTTAGAAAAAGGACCTAATCGTATAAAATGTAAAAGTTGCCTGCTATATGTTAACAGTGCCTAATTGATTTGGCTTTATTTATGAGAGGTCCTTATGTTGTAATTATGTCATTTGCATGGTTAATGGACATATATGGCCTTATTACAAATGATTTTTATATGTATTAATAAAGGGCAAATTTGGTATTTGATTAATAATATAAGTTAAATAAAACAAAGCCTAAAATAAACTCATTTTCTCATGTTCATCAACTGAAAGTCACACATAAAAGAAAATAAAAGGATAGCTAGGGTTCACCCATTGAATTTCTTGATTAAGGTATGGATTTTGTTCGATTTGTGATTATTTCTACATTTTTGTAATCGTTGCTTCGTATATTATCGAACCCATGCCTCAATTTTTTATTTTGTTGATAATTTTGAAATATGCCATGGATGAATTCATGAGCTTTGTGATGTTATATGTTGAAATATGAAAGCTTGATGTTAGGTTTACATGTTTTGTCTTTGGATTTTTGACGAATTTGAGTAATTTGGGCTAAATTGTAAAAATGTTATTTTGAGGGACTAAAATGTGAAATAAATGAAATGTGTGGACTTGTATGAGAGCTATGAAAATTCGACTAAGTTTGTCTACAAGCAAACTTTGTGCATTTTGTGATTTTGTGAATATGGGACTAAATTGTCAAAATGTGAAAATGTGAGGGCTAGTTTGCATATGCCTTCATTGTATGTATATGGATTGGTTTGAATGATATAGTGAATAAAAGGGTTAATTTTGAATACATATAAATCAAGAAAAGAGGAATTTGAATTTAGATCGAGGGAAGTCGAAGATTATTGAGTAAACAATCTAAGTTGACAACTCTGAGTACGAGGTAAGTTCATACGTAAAACATGATGTTGTATGTAACACCCCAAAACCGGCCTAGACGTTAGGACCGAAACTGGCGTGTCACATTGAAGCATTATTAGAGAAGTCATGTTTTATCTAAAATCTTTCTTAGTGTTTAAAGAATATTTTCATTTTAAATTAAAGTAAATGGAAGCTGCGCACCAGGTAGGATTCAAGAAAAGAGGAGGTGAGTCAATTAGACTACTTAAGTACCTAGCTCTTCCAGGATCCAATCCTAAACATTTACGTTGCGGAAGCTTTGCTTAGTTATAATGATATTTCGAAAATAAGTAACTTTTATAAAACGCGTCCTAGAGCTAACCAATTTTAAGGAATCAATTTAAGTGATGTGAATCTCAAGTTGAAAACGATTTAAGTAATTTAAAAACCCAAAATAAAAGTAATAAAGTAGCCTTATTACAATTTAACCAAAATAGAAATAATCAAAAATAAATGCAAAATTTAAAAGGAAACTAATTGAAACTTATTTAAAAACCAGAAATTTAATCTTCGTGGCCACTCTGAATCCCGCCCAACTCCATGTCCACCAACTAGGTCTCACCTGCAAGGATGGAAGAGAAAGGGGGTGAGTTTGGAAAACTCAGTGTGTATGGAAAACCCATTCAAAGCCCAAGTCAGCTCAAGCCCATTGGGCCTAAGACCTATTCAGATAACAGCGGGTACTGGGCCGAAGTCCTTTTCAGAATACAGTAAACTGGGCCTTAGCCCCTTTTCAGATAACAGTATCGCCCATAGGACCATTCCATAATAGAACAGACATATTCGTGTATGCAAGCCCAACCCAGCCTATAACCAACTGCTACACTCCACCCGTACCAGCCCTACACTCCATGTGGGGAATAGCTCAACCCACCCAGCCCTACACTTCACAGTTGCAGCATTGTTGCTTAGATATCAGTAAGTTGAGGCAAAGCCTCTAGTACATGGTCAAGCCACTTTCAGAACTTCCTCTATCAATAACCCAGTCTCATGCATCAGATAATAATAACATGGCATGCAATAAATAGTAACAGTCAAACATGCATTCAAGTCAACCTTAACCCTAGGGGTATATCAGTAATTTTAGTCCTAAGGGTAAATCTGTAAATTTTCCACCTATAAAGGTGTTTTAGTAATTTTATCAGTTTTAAAGTTTTTCACGAATGTTCCTGTCCTTACTAGCCCATTTGTCATCGCAGCAATTTATTTGTCTCAATTTCACAATTTTAGCTATTGGGCCCTAAAACCCCTAAAGGGCCCTACAGTGTCCACTAGTAATTTAAGCCCGTTTAATTCAAGTTTTATGACCAGTTTATCGGTTTAAGTAGTTTCGATTCCATAGTCTAACAGAACATACTTATTGCCTATTTTTTTATTATTTTACCTGTATGGGCCCGTAAGACCATTGGGCCCAGTTTTAGCCTATCGAGGTCCAATTACCGAAGTGCACGAAATTTCACACACGACTAACTTATCACTTTGCGATTTCAGATCTAATGATTTCCAAACGTCTTGTGAGCAGTCGCACACTCACAAGCCCACGAAATACCAGATTTTCGGCATTTCGGCTTTTGCTGATTTGAACTATGAGAGGGTGTTTGATACACACCTGATTTAGAACGGTACGTTGGCGAGATCCTCACACGAACTACCTACAATTGGATTACTAACAGGTCAATCTAAATATCGAAAATGAACTACGTATTTAACCCCTTACCGTTTTCGGCCAACACAGCCTTAGATCCCAGAGTTCTTTACCTTTTGCCGAAATATGGATTAGATCTGATGAGCCAACCGAATTAGTCTTCAAGCCCTTTGCTATACGTCCCCCTTATCCACGCTAACACTTACACAACCAAACAGAAAGAGGCACAAAACCCTTAGTCCAAAACGCTAGCCACCCATAAGGGTTTCGGCTTTTCTTAACTCCCGAAATAAAGAAATAGTTTCGAAAACTTACCACCGATTCCTTCAACCAACGATTCCACTTTAGTTCTTATTCGATTCTGATGTAGATCTAACCTTCAAACCCCGGCAGAAGTCAATCCTTTTCTGGTCTAAAGATTCAGCTATGCCCCTAAACTATGGGGTTTTTGGCTTTTTGAAACAATGAAGAAGATGAGATATGAGAGTTTTGTAGTGGCTTTGTCGATAGAACTTTAGGGTTTAGAAGAAGAAAGAATCGGCCACAAGATGGAGAAGAATCAGAGGGTTTGGCTAGGAGAAATCGGCACAGAAGAAATATAGGCTTTTGGGATTTTGGCTTTTGTGTATAAAGCTTAGGAACAAATGATTAGAAAGTGGAGATGAGTAAAATAGTAGAAAGATTTGGCTATGGGGGAAAGAAGAAGAGAAAGTAAATGAAGAGAAGAGAAAAGAAAATAAAAGAAAAAGAAAAAAAACTGAATCCTAAAGGCCAAAATATACGGCACTTATTAGCTATGGCCGAGTGAGTGTATTTCGGCATAAGAATTCTTCCTAAATTCCAATTCCTCGAATTGCTCCTTGATTTTTGGCCACATTCAATGTTTGAATTCCATTCAAACTCTTAACCGATCAGCCCACCATTTGCACCGCCTCAGGCAAGCTGCCAAGAGTCTTGATCAGACCCCAACTCCTTCCCCATGCATGCAACAAAAATCCCAACCTTGCGTGCGCGAGATGAAGCTCGAATCCCAGACCTCCATCCGTCATGCACCCTTGCGCCTTCTCCCGAGCTGCTGGCCACTGCACCACGTTTTCTCCTTTTCTAATATATGGTTACAATTAATTATAAACCTTACCTGCTGAAGCTTTGGTCCGCTTAAAAATAAAAGGGGAATTTCACCTTCCACGCACCTCGAACCTGTGCCCTTGTGGAACTCCTAGTGTCACGGGGCTAGACCTTTCGTCTCGCGATCCGTGCGGCCTTAGGCGATTCGCTCGTCCAAACTCGCCCAAGTCAGCCTTTAACTCGAATGAGGATTCCTTAAGAACTCCTCCAAGGCACCAACTCGTACAGCGGAAGCAAACTTATGCCAAAAGAAGCTTATAAAGAACAAAAGAAAGGGACGCACACAAAGTGTTTGAGTAAATGCTCTTTATTCTCTTATTCACAAAGAATAATGAAACAATGAATGGAGTTTTTACAAATGAGGGGGAGGCTCTCTATTTATACTTGAGCTCCCCCAAAACCGACGGTCAAGATACAATTACATCGACGGACGAGATTAAAGTTTACCTACCATCAAATCTCTAAGAATATAATATCATATCTTCTAAGATTCCATATCTTAGATAAGATATGTAATCTTATAAAATAATATCTTATAAGTTTCCATATCATATCTAAGATCTCTAAGATTATAATATCATATCTTTTAAGATCATGTTTCCATATTAGCCTAAGTTGCCATCTCTTCGCTATCGGGCCAACCAGGCTTCAATCTAACAGGCTTCTCCAATATCTCATTGAATCGGGCCAGTTCTCGTGGGCCAAATGATCCCCATCTGAGCAATAGACCTCCATTGGATGCATTTGGTGCGATGGTCACGGGCTTTGAACTCTGGCCCGTGACACTAGCACCCTATTGCCATTGCGCCACAAGCGTCCTTGTAGCATAACTCGGTCGTAACTTTTTAAACCTTACTTTAGAGCGACCTGGCTTCTAAAATAAAAACAAGCCTTTACGTGCGCCAACCCTCGAACCTAGGCACTATACCACACTCCCAACACCTCTGCCACTAGACCGAGCTTCCCTTTTTGTTACCTTTTAACCCCAACAATATATAAGGCTTCCCAGCGTCGTTCCCTGATATAAAGAAAAAATAAAAGACTTTTGCACATGCTGGGAGTCGAACCCCAGCTCTCCTTCCCACTACCTAACATGTTAACCACTGGGCCAGGTACGCTTCTTCATGCCCAATCTTGCCCAATTTATTTTATAAGCCTTATGCCTAGATTCCCTTTATGAGGCAAAAATTAAAACAATTTTTTTCCTAGAGTTTAAACACCAAAACAACAATACTTTTATAAATATATATATTATTATTTTTCCTATCAAATAATAATTATTATAATAATAATTTTATAAATATATCTAATCATAAAAATTTCAAATATCAATAATACAGTAAGTAATAATAATAATTTTCATAAAATTTTTCAAACATATATACAATAATATTTTTATAATAATAATAATTTTATCTCATAATACTAATTAAAATTTCATAAAAATTTAAAATATCCGTAATAATAAATACAGTAAAAATTTTCTAGTAGTAATTTAATTCAAAAAATTTTTCTTAAACGATAATATTTAAAACTTCTTAATTATTTAGGGTTTCTTCTATCCGAATCCCAAACTCAAAACCCAACTCTTCTAGGCCCCAAATTTAGGGTGTTACAACTTTACCCTCCTTAAAGAAATTTCGTCCTCGAAATTTCCAAAACTAAAATAATTGTGTAACACTATGCTACTATGCTACGGCTGCGTACTCTGATCTAAATAATTTTAATACGACCCAGAACATCTAATTACCGAAATAAATAAACACTTTATCGCACACGTATACAATTCGTACCCAAACATCACGCACTCCTAACTAGAATAAGCTTGGCAATCTTGAGCTCGATGTTCCCATGACCTGCCTCTAAATCATGCTCCTATCTTCCTATGGCACTCACCCGAATGACGCCCGTTGCAGTTCTTGCAGGTCGAAAAGTTTGGTCGTGTCTTAACATCTTTCACAGAACGAGGCTCTGTTCTCTGAGAACTAGGATCATTCCTTTTCTTACACTCCAAGCACCCTACTTGAAGCGTTTCCCTAATTTCCTTAATTTTGGTATTGAATACTTCCTCTACCACTTTCCTTACTAACCCGGCCAGTGCCTCAATACCAAGCTCCGAGTTACCGTTACCCGAAGTCGGCAGACTTTGCTTACCCTCAGAATCCATATCAATACTCTACATTACCAGTACACATATCAAATAACTACAAAGATCTCAAAAAATTTTACTATTTATTCATATGTCTTATGCAGAGATAGTATTTTAGAGTTTTTGTTCTTTACAGAATCATAGCCTAGCTACAGTCTCAATCTTTTTGGGTTTTTAGTTCCTACTGTCCCAGTCTCTATGGTTTCAGTATCAACCTAGCTACAGTATCATAGTAAAGTCTCAATCCTATCTACAGTAAGGTTTTAGTACAGTATTTAAGGCAAAAGTACTTACAGACTTGGTACCGAGGATTCAGTGTGCCACATCAGATTTCAGAAAACTTAGAAGAATCTAACCTCTTTAAAATCAAATTCTCAAAACATGCATATTTTGAAGAAGACAAGTTTGAAAAAAAAAGTCTCTTTAAAACAAAATTTTTTAGATTTTTTTCCAAAAATACCCTTCTTGGGTTTAAAAAACTTTTTGAAAACCTTTTTGGACCCGATCCATAGCCGATTTGTTGCAACCGGGCTCTGATACCACTAAATGTAACACCCCAAACCCGGCCTAGACGTTACGACTGAATCTGGCGTGTCACATTGAAGCGTTATTAGAGAAGTCATGTTTTATCTAAAATCTTTCTTAGTCTTTAAAGAATATTTTCGTTTTAAATTAAAGTGAATGGAAGTTGCGCACAAGGTAGGATTCAAGAAAAGAGGAGGTGACTCAATTAGACTGCTTAAGTATCTAGCTCTTCCATGATCCAATCCTAGACATGCACACATACATTACCACACTTTAAGCTTATTACTTGTCCACGAACAAAAAATTAAGTTTAAGTCTATTTAAAATATTTATTTCCTTTGAAAACATTTACGTTGCGGAAGCTTTGCTCAGTTATCGTGATATTTTGAAAATAAGTAACTTTTAGAAAACGTGCCCTAGAGCCAACCAATTTTAAGGAATCAATTTAAGTGATGTGAATCTCAAGTTGAAAATGATTTAAGTAATTTAAAAACCCAAAATAAAATTAATAAAGCGGCCTTATTACAACTTTAACCAAAATAGAAATAATCAAAAATAAATGCGAAATTTAAAAGGAAGCTAATTGAAACTTATTTAAAAACCAAAAATTTAATCTTCGTGGCCACTCTAAATCCCGCCCAGCTCCAAGTCCACCAACTAGGGCTCACCCGCAAGGATGGAAGAGAAAGGGGGTGAGTGTGGAAAACTCACTGTGTATGGAAAACCCATCCAAAGCCCAAGTCACCTCAAGCCCATTGGGCCTAAGCCCTATTCAGATAACAGCGGGTACTGGGCCGAAGCCCTTTTCAGAATACAGTAAACCGGGCCTTAGCCCCTTTTCAGATAACAGTATGGCTCATAGGCCCATTCCAGAACAGAACAGACATATTCGTGTATGCAAGCCCAACCCAGCCTAAAACCAACCGCTACACTCCACCCGTACCGGCCCTACACTCCATGTGGGGAATAGCTCAACCCACCCAGCCCTACACTCCACAGTTGCAGCATTGTTGCTCAGATATCAGTAAGTTGAGGCAAAGCCTCCAATAAGTGGTCAAGCCACTTTCAGTACTTCCACCATCAATAACCCAGTCTCATGCATCAGATAATAATAACATGGCATGCAATAAATAGTAACAGTCAAACATGCATTCAGGTCAACCTTAACCCTAGGGGTATATCAGTAATTTTACTCCTAGGGGTAAATCTGTAAATTTTCCACCTATAAAGGTATTTCAGTAAATTTATAAGTTTTAAGGTTTTTCACGAATGTTACTGTCCTTACTAGCCCATTTGTCATCGCAATAATTTATTTGTCTCAATTTCAAAATTTTATCCATTGGGCCCTAAAATCCCTAAAGGGCCCTACAGTGTCCACTAGCAATTTAAGCCCATTTAATTCAAGTTTTATGACCAGTTTACCAGTTTAAGTAGTTTTGATTCCACAGTCTAACAGAACATACTTATTGCCTATTTTTTTATTATTTTACCCGTATGGGCCCGTAAGCCCATTGGGCCCAATTTTAGCCTATCGAGGCCCAATTACCGAAGTGCACAAAATTTCAAACACGACTAACTTTCCACTTTGCGAATTCAGATCTAATGATTTCTAAACGTCTTGTAAGCACTCGCACACTGACAAGCCCACGAAATGTCAGATTTTCGGCATTTCAGCTTTTGCCGATTTGAACTATGAGAGGGTGTTCGATACACACCTGATTTAGAATGGCACATTGGCGAGATCTTTACACGAACTGCCTACAATTGGATTACTAACACGTCAATCTAAATATCGAAAACAAACTACGTATTTAACCCCTTACCGTATTCAGCCAACACAGCCTTAGATCCCAGAGTTCTTTACCTTTTGCCGAAACATGGGTTAGATCTAATGAGCCAACCGAATTAGTCTTCAAGCCCTTTTCTATACATCCCCCTTGTCCATGCTAACGCTTACACAACCAAACAGAAAGAGGCACAAAACCATTAGTCCAAAACGCTAGCCAACCATAAGGGTTTCGACTTTTTTTAACTCCTGAAATAAAGAAATAGTTTCGAAAACTTACCATCGGTTCCTTTAGCCAACAATTCCACTTTAGTTCTTATTCGATTCTGATGTAGATCTAACCCTCAAACCCTCGCAGAAGTCGATCCTTTTCTGGTCTAAAGATTCGGCTATGCCCCTAAACTATGGGGTTTTTGGCTTTTTGAAACAGTGAAGAAGATGAGATGTGAGAGTTTTGTAGTGGCTTTGTTGATAGAACTTTAGTGTTTAGAAGAAGAAAGAATCAGCCACAAGATGGAGAAGAATTAGAGGGTTTGGCTAGGAGAAATCGGCACAGAAGAAATATAGGCTTTCGAAATTTCGGCTTTTGTGTATAAAGCTTAGGAACAAATGATTAGAAAGTGGAGATGAGTAAAATAGTAGAAGGATTCGGCTATGGGGGAAAAGAAGAAGAGAAAGTAAATGAAGAGAAGAGAAAAGAAAAGAAAAGAAGAAGAAAAAAATTGCATCCTAAAGGCCAAAATATACGGCACTTATTAGCTATGGCCGAGTGAGTGTATTTCAGCATAGGAATTCTTCCTAAATTCCAATTCCCCGAATTGGTCCTTGATTTTTGGCCACATTCAATGTTCAAATTCCATTCAAACTTTTGACCGATCAGGCCACCGTTTGCACTGCAACATGCTGCCAAGAGTCCTTATCAGACCCCAACTCCTTCCCCACGCATGCAGCAAAAATCCCAACCTTGCGTGCACAAGATGAAGCTCGAACCCCAGACCTCCGTCCGCCTTGCTCCTTCGCCCGAGCTGTTGGCCACTACACCATGTTGAAGCTTTGGTCTACATAAAAATAAAAGGGGATTCTCGCCTTCCACGCAACTCGAACCTGTGCTCTTGTGGAACTCCTAGCACCCTACTGCCACTGCGCCACAAGCATCCTTGTAGCATAACCCGGTCGCAACTATTCTTAAACCTTACTTTTGTGCGACCTAGCTTCTAAAATAAAAACGAGCCTTTGCGTGCGCCAACCCTCGAACCTAAGCACTATCCCACACTCCCAACGCCTCTGCCACTAGACCGAGCTTCCCTTTTTGTTACCTTTTAACTCCAACTATATATAAGGCTTTCCTGCGTCGTTCGCTGATATAAATAAAAAATAAAACACTTTTGCACATGCTGGGAGTCGAACCCCAGCTCTCCTTCCCACTACCTAGCATGCTAACCACTGGGCCAGGTACACTTCTTCATGCCCAGTCTTGCCCAATTTATTTTATAAGCCTTATGCCCAGATTCCCTCTATGAGGCAAAAATTAAAACAATTTTTTTCTTAGAGTTTAAACACCAAAACAACAACACTTTTATAAATATATATATATATATTCCTATCTAATAATAATAATTATAATAATAATAATTTTATAAATATATCTAATCATAAAAATTTCAAATATCAATAATACAGTAAGTAATAGTAATAATTTTCATAAAATTTTTCAAACATACATGCAATAATATTTTTCTAATAATAATAATTTTATCTCATAATACTAATTAAAATTTCATAAAAATTTAAAATATCCGTAATAATAAATACAGTAAAAATTTTCTAGTAGTAATTTAATTCAAAATTTTTTCTTAAACGATAATATTTAAAACTTCTTAATTATTTAGGTTTTCTTCTATCCGAATCCCAGACTCAAAACCCAACTCTTCTAGGCCCCAAATTCAGGGTGTTACATTGTAAGTATGTTTTGATGCTTTATTTATAGATAAATGGTATATACATTTAGTTTGGATGAATACGATGATAAATCAATGGTATTTGGCACTAAGTGTGCAATTTAAACTAGCTTCGGCTATATGAGGCACTAAGTGTGTGATACCGAGATAGCTTCGATTAATTGAGAAAGTAGTAAGTGTGCGGAATTATTATAGCTTCGGCTAATATTTAAAACACTAAGTGTGCAGATGTTTAAAGCATTGGTAATTTTCAGAAAGTCTTAAAATATCCAAACAAGAGGTGAGAATGAAAATGAATGAAGACGGGAATGTTCAGGTAAGTTGAATACCTATGTGGTAGATGGTATAATGTATATAAAATTTATTGAATTGGT
Source organism: Gossypium hirsutum (assembly GCF_007990345.1). NCBI lineage: Eukaryota > Viridiplantae > Streptophyta > Magnoliopsida > Malvales > Malvaceae > Gossypium > Gossypium hirsutum. Next base: position 62,911,369 of record NC_053426.1, read on the forward strand.
GTAAACATATGGATGATGTTGGCATGAAATTGATAGATGAGTTGAGAATTTATAAGTACTTATGTGTTCATGTTTCATATTTTGTATACTGCTGATGATTATGGTACGAACTTACTAAGCTTTTGAAAGCTTACTTTGTGTGTGTGTTTGCATTGTTTTATAGATATCGAAGCTGCTATGAGCTCGGGATTGTCAATGATCATCACCACACTATCGAACCTAATTTTGGTACTTTGAAAATGTATATATTAAAGTATGGAATGTATAGACTAGAAGTTGTGGAATTATGTTTTATGATGTATATATATTTAGCCATGTGATACGGCTTGGTATTGTTGTGGATATGTAATGGTTTTGGTATAAGATATGTGATGTAATATGATATATTTGATATGTTTTAGTTGGATAAAATAAATGCTAAATGTTGGTAAGTTTTGGCAAGTTTTAGCATGAAATTGAATGATGTATAGAAAGAAATGTTTTGGCAAGCTTTTGATTGATGTTTTGATATAGATTGGTAAGGCTTATGAGTATGTATTTGATTGGAATTGATATGTCATGAGTGGCTTATGTTTTGGTTTGGAATTTGGCTAAATTGGTTGTGCATATATTGTGACAACCCAAATTAGACCCTGGTCGGAATGTGGTTTTGAGACCACATTACCGAGCCAAAAATTTATTTTTGTGTTTTAATTACATAAATTTTTGTGTGACAGTGAATATATGAGAAATTAAATGCTTAATATTAGCTTTAGGAATGTGAATTAATTCGAAAAGGACCTAGTTGACGAAGTTAGAAAAGATGATAGATGAATTATAAGGAGTAATTAATAATAGGGAGAGGAAGCATGGCTTTGCATGTCAAATTACCCATAAAATACATGGTGGCCGGCCAAGGAGTGATGATGCTCCACTCATTCTAATTTAATATGTTTTTTTGGTTAACAAATGATGGGAATAATAATAGGAAAGTGAACAAAAAAAGGGGTGTTCATACTTGCCATCTCCTAGCTGAAAAACCAAGAAAAAGAAAGGGAGAAAAATTTTGAAGAAGTTCAGCCATTGCTTGTATCTAGGAGGAGTGTTTGATGTTGTGGCATGAAAATGAGGGAGTTTGAATGCTTAATAAGGAGGGAAGAAGGAGTGTTCATGTTTTCTTTCTTTTGCAATTGTCGTAACTAGAGGAAGAAGAGGAAGCAAGATTCGACCAAGGTGGTCCTTTAGATCAAGGTATGTTCAATGATATTTTTGGAAGTTTACACAACCTTTGGGTGATGAGTCTAAATTCTATCTATCCCATGGTTGGATTTGGGGTTGTTGGAGAGTTAGGATTCGGCTAAGGAGCTTAAAAAATTTTAGTTGATACCTTGATGCTATTAGCATGCTAGTTATATGGATGTGTTAAGTTGCTTGTTATGTTAGCATGAAAGTTGAAATTGTTAAGCTATTTTGTTGGAGGTGCCGAATTTAGGACTAAGAAGAGAATGAGTATTCGGCTAACATAGTGGAAAGGTGGGTGTTGCCGATTGTTAGATTTAGACTATGGGAGTGGCTATAATGGGCATTAAGATGTGGAACTTAAGAAATGTAGTTATATGTGGATTTACATGATGTTACAAATAGATGTGAAAATATGCTAGATTAGGAAAATTCGATCAAGTGTTCATGAGATGAAATTAGGTGTTTAAATGATGTTATAGTTGACATTGTACATATATACATACATTCGGCCATCTAATTGAGTATGAAGGTGGTGTTAAATCTAATTGTGATGCCCATTCCGAAGTATATATACATATATATATATACATAAGTATGCCCATTCGTGATGTTACCTTTAATTATGTGTATAATCGACTAAATGGGTAATTAGTGAGGATGGTTGCCGAATATACAAACATACATATGCATGTGTAATTGAATTATGAATGTTTAGCAAGATGGTTAAACTAGTTCATTTATTGATTAAGCTCAAGGAGTTAAAGGAGGAGAATCAAGCAAAGGCAAAGAAAAGATCATCGAGTAGCCGAGTTGGAACCGTCTTACCCAACACAAGGTAAGTCATTAAGCATATATTTTGTATTAATTTAAATGGTCATAACGTCTATGTAATGATGCTGAATGGAATGATAAATATATATATACATGTATGCATGGGGTGATGAAAGTATTGAATGAAAAAGAAAAGAGGTGAGATGTATTGAGTTGTTGGTTTCGGCACTAAGTGTGCGGGTGTAAACATTTATGATCATGAGATTGGCACTAAGTGTGCGGGTTCAAATTGTATAGCACTAAGTGTGCGAGGTTGATTATATAGCACTAAGTGTGCGAGTTCGACTATTAAGCACTAAGTGTGCAGGCTTATTATACATTCTCTAATAAATATACATGCTCTAAGTGTGCGGCCTTATCGAGCCAATCATGGACAACGGTACGAGTAAACACCTTGAGCTCATGAGGAATAGACATTTTATTTATATTTGGGATTGAGCTTGGTAAGTCTTGAACCTATGTGGTGATTATACTTGAAGATAAATGCGTCCAATGTCATATGGTGTAATGTATGAAATGTCAAAGTAGGGCTTGGTATGAGATCGAACCGAAATGCCTAAGGAATTATAGCACAGTTTGGGTATGGATGGAGGATTTTAATCCCGCATTATTTATTTTCTCTTATGATATATTATTACTGAACGGCAATGTAATGCTTATGACTTACTGAGTTATATACTCACTCGGTGTTTGCTTGTCACCTACTTTAGGTTTCCTGGACTCGTCTTTTTGCGTGCTCGGGACTGTCATCGAAGTCATCACACCGGCTAGCAACTTTTGGTATCTTCTTTTTAGTCGGTCTAGGAGAACATTTCAGCATGTAGAGGCTAATATGTTTTGTTGAAATTTGGTATGTAAACTTTTAGCCATGCGAAAATGGCATAAATGTTCGGTTGGATTTGGTTCTATAATGTTAGGTCGTAAGTCTTGGTAATTCGATTTTTATGCCATATGTCATGGTTGATTATTTTTGGTTTTAAAATTCATGATATGGCAATAGTGTAGTAGGGAGATGTTTGACAATGATTAGCCTTTGGCATGGCTAGTCATGATCATAATTTGTGATATGTATGATGAATTACTAGTTAGATCAAGGAGAAATCACGAAATAGGCATAGTTGCTTTAGTAACAGATGCTGGCAGCAGTAGTGACGTGAGATTGAAAAATCACTAAAAATAGTAGGAATGGAATTAATTAATGAATAAATTATGTAATCGAAGCTCGATGAGTCTATTTTCATATAGAAGAAACGAAACGACCATATGAGCTGTATGTTAGGAGATAATTAAACTCTTGTGAAACAGGGCCAGAGCGATTTCTAGATCCCCTGTCCCGACTTTAGAAATTCACCCTAAATTAATCAGAGACAATTAGAAGTCATTCTTTATATGTATAGATTCCCTTTTGAGTCTAGTTTCATTAGAAACCAATGGCATAAGTATTGGAGCTCTGTAAAGGGAGATATCTAAGTCGTAATGCACAAAGGTCAGAGTAGTCGAACCCAGGAACAGGGACGACTTTAACTAATAAAATGTACTAATTGGCCCAACCAAAAATTCTACAAAAATTCTACCATATAGATATATGAGTCTAGTTCTGGGTAAAATTTACGGAACTGGATTTCGAGTTTCATAACTCAAGATATGATTTTTAAAGTGACTAGTACGCAGATTGGCAGCTTGTCTGGGAAATTTTTAATAAGTGGTTTGAAGTCTGTTAACACCTCGTGTTCGACTCCGGCGACGGTCTCGGGTTCGGGGTGTTACATATATGCTTATTTCTTTTCTTGTCGGTTGACCCAAATTGGGGTGGCAAATTGGCTATTCAAATGGCCTATTTCTGTCCACACGGGCAGAGACACGGGCGTGTGTTTCAGCCGTGTCCTACTCATGGTCACGTTACACAACAGTGTGTCCCCTGGGGTACCCTACGAATTAAAGGCAGTATACCCTCCAATTTTGACACGGCCTAGACACACGGGCTTGTCTATTGGTCGTGTGTGGCACAAGGGCTGACACACGGGCGTGTGGTCAGTCGTGTGGCCAAGTCAGTAGCCTCTCTAATTTTCACACGGCCTAGCAGACGAGCATGTCTTGTGGTCGTATGGACAAGTCAATATGTATGCCCAGTTGGAACACGGTTTAGATACACGAGCGTGTCTAAAGCTATGTGAGGCACACGGCCTGTTCTCACGGGCGTGTGACCTGTACAACTTTGAAAAAGAATGTTTAAGTTTAGAAAAATTTTGTATGCATCGGGTTTAGTCCCGAACCCTTTGTAAAGCATGTTTAAGGTCTTGTTGACCTCAGTAAGGGACTGTGTAATGATATATGAATATGTTTGAATGATGCTTGTGAATTTTTTGTGAAAAGTTTCGATTTGTAGGGTAATCCTCTTAACCCTAGTCTGGTGACGGATACGGGTTAGGGGTGTTACAGTATGACTGTAATTGAGTATGAGTGAGAACTTGTCAGACTGAGTAAGTATGCTCGGGAGTGTGTTCCCATTGAGGCCATCATGTGCCAGAGATTTGAGGATGGATTGAATGAAGACATTCATCTACTAGTTGGGATTTTAGAGCTGAAAGAGTTTGTAGTATTAGTTGAACGGGCATGTAAGGCTGAAGAATTGAGTAAAGAGAAGAGGAAAGCTGATCTTGAAGCTAGAGATTCAAGAAAGAGACCGATGAGTAAGTTGTTTCCATCTCAATCCAAGAAGTCTAAATTAATGTATTCCTATTCGAATTTTTCAGCAAGGTATTCACACAGAGATCATGAGAAGCAACATTCGAGTTTTAAATCTCAAGCCACCTCAATGGCGAGTGTGGGCAATGTAAAGTCTAATAGACCCGAATGTCAGCGGTGTGGAAGACGTCGTCCTGACGAATGTAGAATAAATGACCAGACTTGTTTTAAATGTGGTTTTCAAAATCATTTTATCACAGATTGCCCGGAGATGGCAAAGAAAGAGAAATTCCAAGATGCAAGGCCTAGTAATGCTACTTCTAGAGGAAAGCCCTCGAGGAATACTGGAAATGGAGCTAGTAGTAAAGGTGTGACTAAAGGTACAACCATGAGATTTGAAGCGAGAGCACCGGTGAGAGCTTATGCCATTTGAGCTCGTGAGGGTGCATCTTCTCCTGGTGTTATTATTGGTACTTTTTCTCTTTATGATACTGATGTTATTACATTGATTGACCCTGGATCTACCCATTCGTTGTTTGTATGAATTTGGTAAGTAATAAGAAATTGCCTTTCGAGTTTACCGAATTTGTGATTAAGGTGTCAAACCCTTTAGGCAAGCTGTGTTAGTTGACAAATTATGTAAGAAATGACCTTTGATGAGTAGAGGTTACTATTTTCCGGCTGACTTGATGTTGTTTCCATTTGATGAGTTTGATGTTATTTTGGGTATGGATTGGCTAACGTTGCATGATGCTATCATAAATTGTAGACAGAAAGTTATTGAATTGAAATATGAAAATGGTGAAATTATTTGGGTTGAATCAGATGAGTCAGATAGATTGCCTATGGTGATTTTTTCGATGTTAGCTCAGAAATGTATAAGAAAAGGTTGCGAAGCTTATCTAGCTTATGTGCTAAATACGAAAGAGTCTAAACTGAAAATTGAATCAGTACTGATAGTTTGTGAATATCCGGATGTGTTCCTAAAAAAGTTGTTGGGTTACCTCCAGTTAGGGAACTTGAGTTTGACATTGAGTTAATCCTTGGTGTTTCACCAATATCTATTGCTCCATATAGGATGGCTCCAATTGGATTAAAAGAATTGAAAGCTTATTTGCAAGAATTGACAGATAAGGGATTCATGAGATCGAATCATTCCTCCTAAGGTGCTCTAGTGTTGCTTGTAAAGAAGAAAGATGGATCCATGAGATTGTGCATTGATTACCGATAGCTCAATAGGGTTACTATAAAGAACAAGTATCTGTTGTCGAGGATAGATGACTTGTTTGATCAGTTGAAATGAGCAACAATGTTTTCCAAGATTGATTTGAGATCCAGGTATTACCAGTTGAGAGTTAAAGAGTCAGATGTGCCGAAGACTACTTTCAGAACAAGGTACGGGCACTATGAATTCCTCGTTATGCCTTTTGGATTAACTCATGCCCCTACTGTTTTCATAGACTTGATGAATCAAATTTTTTGACCATATTTGGATAAGTTTGTAGTTGTTTTTATTTATGACATACTGATTTATTCTAGTGATGAGACCGAGGATGCCAAACATTTGAGAATTGTTTTACAAATTTTAAGAGATAAACAGTTGTATTCTAAGTTCAGTAAAAGTGAGTTTTGGCTTAGAGAAGTAGGATTTTTGGGATATATCGTTTCAGGTGATGGTATTCGGGTTGAACCCAGTAAAATTTTGACGATTGTTGATTGGAAACCACCAAGAAATGTGTCTGAAGTTAGAAGCTTTTTGGGCTTAGCAGGTTATTACTGCCGGCTTCTCAAAGGGTTTTCGATGATTGCTACTCCTATGATGAGATTGTTGCAAAAAGATTTCAAGTTTGAATGGTCTGAAAAATGTCAGCAAAGTTTTGAGAAGTTAAAGGCATTATTGACTGAGGCACTAATTTTAGTGCAACCTAAACCGGGAAAAGAGTTTGTGATTTATAATGATACGTCACTGAATGGACTACGATGTATGTTGATGTAAGAAGGCAAGGTGATAGCTTATGCCTCGAGACAATTGAAGCCACATGAGAAGAATTACCCGACGCATGATTTGGAATTAGCCGCTATTGTGGTTGCTTTGAAAATATGGCGACACCATTTGTACGTTGAGCAATGTCATGTTTTTACCTACCATAAGAATTTAAAGTATTTGATGACTCAAAAAGACTTGAACTTATGGCAACGAAGATGACTCGAATTGTTGAAAGATTATGAGTTAGTGATTGACTATCACCCGGGTTGTAACACCCCTAACCCGTATCTGACACCGGAATAAGGTTACAAGGCATTAGTGAATAACACTCCTCATTCACATACATTTATGCAATCATAATAAAAATCAATTCATATGAATCACATTGTCCATTATAAGGTCCTACAAGACCTTAAAACATGCTTAAAAGTGGTTTAGGACTAAACCAATAACATTTGCAAACTTTGGGAGACTTAGAAAATTTTCAAACATTTAAGGGTCACACGCCCGTGTGAACAGGCCGTGTGCCTCACACAACTATCAAACACGCCTGTGTCACAGGCCGTGTGAAAATGGGGAATGCATACTGACTTGCACTACATGGCCAGAGACACGCCCGTGTGTTATGACCGTGGGAAAATTAGGGAGGTTACTGACTTGGCCACACGGCTAACCACACGCTCATGTGCCAGCCTGTGTGCCACACACACGTCCAATAGACACACTCGTGTGCCTTAGCCGTGTCAAAACTATAGGGTATACTGACTTAATTCGAAAGGGTACCCCAAGGGACACATGGCCGTATAACATGACCGTGTGTCGCACAGGGCTAAGACACACGCCCGTGTCTCTACCCATGTGGACAAATATAGGCCATTTGCAAAGCGAATTTACCACAATTTTCTCATGCACACCTAACCATCAAAATGGTATCATTCCAACACATATATAGGTAGCCAAAACATGCTAATTCACTCACATATCTTGCGATCTATCATCAACCATTTCAATTACTCAATTATTTATTCAAAACATACCAAATTACTAAACCAAAATCATTAAAATCTTACATATCTCTTAAATGAATTTTTTCACCTTTCAATCAACCATATTTTGCTTCTCAAACATACCAATTCATCATCTATAAATCATACCAAAATATACCATTTCTCAAGCATTAATATATCAACTAATAACTAACCAAATGAGCAACCACTTAGCCATACCAACAACCATGGCAAACATGCCAAAACACATGGTAAATTATAAACATCACATATATCATTTGTCAACATATAAATCAAGCCAACTCAAATGGCCATACACATCACCATTTACAAGCCAAATCTCATGGTTAATATCATAACTCAAAACATACCAAAATGACACTAGCCTATACATGCCATATACCATATATACAAAGCTTCAAACGTAGCAATGAGTTGATCGATAGTGTGATGACATTTCCCGACGATCCTCGAGTCTGAGTTAGATTTAATACTCTATAAACATAGACAAATAATGCACAGTAAGCTTCATATCTTAGTAAGTTTGTACTAAATAACTCGACAGTTCATAATATTCAAATCATAAATTAATAAAAACTTAATAAGTTTCATATCATCAATCAATTCTAACCTATGACCATTTATAATATTTTTACAAATCCATCAAGGTTCATACACATAGTATCAACTACCACATAGGTATTGTACGTACCTGTACTCTCCTGTATTTATTTATTACTTTTTCACCTCTTTGCTAAATACGTTATTCCATCTGGAAATCTTTCAATACTCAAAGAACTCGCACAATTAGTGTAAAAATGATTATTCGCATCTATAATAATGTCGAACACTTAGTGCCATTACATTAAACTGAAGATATCTCAGTATCGCACACTTAGTGCCACATATAGCTGAAGCTATTCCAATTTACACACTAAGTGCTATATATAGCCGAAGCTATCTCGAAACGCACACTAAGCGCCAAACATAGTCAATTTGTCATCATACTCAACCGTAGTCTCATATATATAATTTATACGATATTAAATCATTCAAAACATAATTGTAACAATATTTATCATGTACGAACTTACCTCAGACGTAAAAATGACGACACTAGTTGATTAGTCGAGTACTTTGTTCTTGCCTCGATATAAGTCCGGGTTCCTCTTATCTTGATCTATATTATAACAAATTTAACTTATTTAATCACATAATCTTCCAATTTAGTCCATAAACACATATTTGGGCATTTTTACACTTTAGCCCTTAAAGTTACACATTTATTCAACTTAGTCCCTATTTCATAAATACACAAAATTCACAAATTTCAATGTGTCCCATGCTTAGCCAAATTTTCCTAGTACACATATCAGCCCATATTTATCATTTATATTCACAACTTAACCCCTCAATTTACATTTTTCTCAAATTAATCCCTAATTGACTTTTTTTGTCAAATATCACTTTACGAAACATGTATATCAAACACCAAGCTTGCATAATTCATCATCAAAAAATCATAAAACTCAGGGATTCATCAATGGCATTTTTCAAAATCACTAACAAAATCAAAAATTAAGGTATAGGCTAGCTAATACTCAAAGCACCAATCACAAAAACGTAGAAATCATCAAAAACAGATTAAAACCGTACCTTAATTGCTTGAATATACAAAACCGTACCTAGTTTTTCTTTTTTTTCCTTTAAAATTCAGCCACAAAGATGATAATGAGACCATGTTTTGATTTTGTTTTACTTAATAATTCATTATTATGTAATTTACCAATTTAACCTTACTTTAAACAGTACTATAACACATAAACCATGTCCATTAATGTGAAATTCCCCTATCAATGGTCTAATATTAACATAAGGACCTTTAATTTAATAAGCCATACCAAATAGGCACTCTTAACTTATAGCATGCTACTTTTTCATTTTACGCGATTTAGTCCTTTTATCAAATTAAGCATCTAAACGATAAAATTATTTCAGGAAACTTTCGTACATATATAATCACATGCTATAAACACCAAAATAATTTTTAAAAAAATTTTGACCTCAGATTTGTTCTTCCAAAACCACTATTCCAATTTAGCTAAAATCGGGCTATTACAACTCTCCCCCCTTAGGGATTTTCGTCCCCGATAATCTTACCAGTGAATAGGTTTGGATATTGCTTTATCGTAGCATCTTCGGGTTCCCACGTAGCTTCTTCAACCCCATGTCAATGCCACAATACTTCCACTAATGTAATTTTCTTATTTCTCAACTCTATGATCTCCTGAGTTAGAATTCAGATCGATCTTCACTGTGCGATAAATCTGACTGAATTTCAACCTCAGAAGGGGAAATAACATGTGGTGAATCGGATCTATATTTTCTTAGCAACGATGCATGGAATACATTGTGAATCTTTTCTAACTCAGATTGTAATGCTAGCCGATAAACAACTGGTCCAACTCGCTTGATAATCTCATACGGCCCGATGAATCTCGGACTCAATTTACCTTTACGACCGAATCAAAGTATTTTCTTCGACGGAGATACTTTCAAAAACACTCTATCTTCGACTGAAACTCAATATCTTTTCGTTTCAAGTCTGTGTATGATTTCTAACGATCTGATGCTATTTTTAAACTATCGCAGATCACTTTCACTTTCTCTTCTATTTCTCTAATCAGATTGAGCCCGTGAATCTTATTCTCACTTAGCTCAGCCTAATACAATGGTGTTCAACATTTACGACCATATAGAGCTTCGTACGGAGCCATTTTTAATTCTCGATTGAAAACTATTATTACACGCAAATTCAATCAATAGCAAATACTATTATTATTCTCGAGGGCCAAATCAAGGGACGTTATGGATGATCTCGGTAAATAAATAGAAATTTACGTAGATTAATAGAAAAATGTTTTAAATGTTCTAGTAATACTCTAAAACCCTGTTTCAGCGACGGTTATGTGTTAAAGGTGTTACACTTTAAGTGTTTGTATAGGTTGGTAAAATCTGTTAAAGGAGGATTCAAGTGTTCTGAAACTTCAGGTCTATGGTGAAACATGCGATTGTGTGATTTCTATTAAAAATGGTGATGTGTGATTTTCTGACACTCATGATATGTGGTATATGGCGATTTGAATTTGTATTTACAATAAACGTGATAATGACTTAATGATGTTCTAATCACATGTTAAACATGTTAATATTATAATATTTTGGTTCGCATGTTAAGCATGCTATTAATTTGATTTTGACTCGCATGTTAAGCATGCCATTATTTCTCATTCTGATTCGCATGTTAGGCATGCAATTATGTTAAATCGAAAATAAATTTGATTCGTGTGTAAAGCATGGCTATTGTAAAATATGTTCTGTATGCCATATCACATGCATGGGGTTGGAATAATGCGTATGGAGGAAGTATCTGACAGTTTAATTACATATTGATATGAGTAAGCCATTATTGCCGGACAAACCGAGGTGGTAGGTCATCGTTGCTTGGAAACACGAGATGAATTAACTGGCGGTATACTCACACTATTCTGTATCTGGCAGTATATTTTCATTATCTAGTGGCTCAACCATGATATTCTATTTCATGAAAAATTCTTAGAGGTCCCGGACTCATTCAAGGGACGTTATAGATGATCTCAGTAAATGAATAGGAATTTACATAGATTAATGGAAAAATGTTTTGAATGTTATCGTAATGCTCTGAAACCTTGTTCTGGCGAAGGGTACGGGTAAGGGGTATTATATTTAGTGGTATCAGATCAATAGTTTAGACGATTCTCAGATTTAACGTAGCAAACACGAGTTTAGCTACATATGCCATTATATAAATTGTGATAGTGTGATGACTCCTGATCATTTAAAATGTGTTTTTCATATAGTAATGTCATCCAATCGAGCTAGAGCTGAATCTGAGGAAGTTGAGAGCAATGCTTCAGCTTCAATTTAAAGAGTCGCGTCTGGGTCTAGTAGTGAAAGGCCTGTGTCTGAGGGCCAAAGTGAGGAGGCAAAATAGGCCTTCTTTCAAATGATGAATGAATGGTTTATACAGTACTTGAGAACAAACCCTACTGTACAATGACCTTCCCCACCTACTTCCCAACCGATTTCTGAGGTGCCACAGGGTATCGAACCTATTAGAATTGGTAAGCCTTCGATAGATAAAATTCACAAACATGGGGTGAGAGAATTTAGAGCTACCACAGATGATGATTCAGAAAGGGCTGAGTTTTGGCTAGAAATACTATCTGGGTTTTTGATAAACTATCCTGCACGCCTGCTGAATGTTTAAAATGTGCAGTATCTCTACTGAATGATACATCTTATCATTGGTGGAATACCATAACTTCAGTGGTACTGAGAGAAAATGTTACATGAGAATTCTTCCAGGCTGAATCCAGGAAGAAGTATGTTAGTTAGAGGTTCATGGATCAGAAAAAGAAAAAAATTTTAGAGCTCAAACAAGGAAACATGACTGTATCCGAATATGAATGGGGATTTGCTTGGTTGAGCAAGTATGCTAGAGAATGAGTTCTAACCAAGGTCGAAATGTGTAAACGCTTTGAAGAGGGTTTAAATGAAGTCATCAAATTATTGATTGGAATTCTTGAGATAAGGGAATTTGCAGTGTTAGCTGATCGAGCCCACAAAGCTGAGGAACTAAGTAAAGAAAAGAGACAAGCTGAAAGAAAGGCTCGAGTTTTTGGAAAAAGAACCATGAGTAAGTCACACTCATTTACTTCTAAGAAATTAAAGAAGTATTATGATCGTGTTACCACCTCTACGAGATATGCTGGAAGAGAGCAGGGCACTCAACATTCTAACCCGAGGTCTTCATCTCCATCTATGACTAGTGTGGGTAGTGTTGGTAATCCCAAACTGAAATGTAAACATTGTAACAAATTTCATCATGGGGAATGTCGGTCTAGAAGTAGAGCTTGTTTTGGATGTGGTTCAATTTAGCATTTCCTTAGAGATTGTCCAGAAAGAGTTGAAAAGAAGATAGAACTAGCTCCAAAGCTAAGTATTCCTGTTTCGAGGGGCAGACCACCTCGCCATCCTGGTAATGTTGGTGGTAGTCGAGGTACTACCAAGGATACAACAGTTATATCTGAGACACTAGCACCTGCAAGAACATATGCTATTTGTGCTAAAGAAGATTCCTCTGCACCAAATGTCAATAGTGGTACATTTTCTCTACTTGACACTAATATTACTACATTAATTGATCCTAGTTTAACACATTCATACATATGCACGAACCTAGTGTCTGTTAAAAATTTACCTGTTGAATTTATTGAATTTGTGGTTAAAGTTTCAAACCCCCTAGGCCAGTGTGTTATGGAGAATAAAGTTGGTAAGAACTATTTGTTAATGGTAAAAGGTTATTACTTTTGATCTGGCTTGATGTTAATGCCATTTGATGAGTTTGATGTGATCTTAAGAATGGATTGGTTAACTCGATATGATGCAGTGGTAAATTGTAAGCAGAAATATATTATATTGAAATGTGAGAATGGTGAATTACTTTATGTTGAATCTGATAAAATGGATGGATTACCTAACGTGATTTCAGCAATATCAGTATAGAAATATGTCCGAAAGGGTTATGATGCTTACGTTGCATATGTGTTGGATACTAAAGTATCTGAGTCAAAGATTCAGTCAGTGCTAGTAGTATGTGAATTTCCTGATGTATTCCCAGAAGAATTACCTAGGTTACCACCGGATAGAGAAGTGGAATTCTCTATAGATCTTGTTTCGGGAACGACACTGATATCCATAGCACCTTATAGAATGGCTCCTACTGAATTGAAAGAGTTGAAAGTACAATTGCAAGAATTGATTGATAGAGGTTTTGCTCGACGTAGTTTCTCAACTTGGGGTGCGCTGGTTCTATTTGGAAAGAAGAAGGACGAATCATTGAGGCTATGTATTGATTACAGGCAGCTAAACAAAATTACAATAAAGAATAAGTACTTGCCTTGTATTGATGACTTGTTTGACCAGTTAAAATGTGCCACTATATTTTCAAATATTGATCTTCATTCTGGCTATTATCAATTACGGGTAAAAGATTCAGATGTGCCAAAGACATCTTTTAGAACTAGGTACGAACACTATGACTTTCTTGTGATGCCATTCGGCTTGACAAATGCTCCTGCAGTGATTATGGATTTGATGAATAGAATTTTTAGCCCGTATTTGGATAGGTTTTTTGGTGGTATTTATAGTTGATATTTTAGTTTATTCCCGAGATGAAAATGAACATGCTAAGCATTTGAGAATAGTATTGCAAACTCTACAAGAGAAACAACTATACATCAAATTCAGTAAATGTGAATTTTGGCTAAAGGAAGTTAGTTTTCTTGGGCATATAGTATCTACTGAAGGTGTTAGAGTATACTCGAATAAAATTTCAGCCATTGTTAATTGGAAGCCACTGAAGAATGTGTCTGAAGTCCGAAGTTTTCTGGGACTAGCTCTTATTATAGGAGATTTGTAAAAAGTTTTCAATGATAGCTTCTCCAATGACTCGTTTGTTACAAAAAGATGTGAAATTTGATTGGACTAATAAATGCTAGCAGAGTTTTGAGAAGATGAAAGCTTTATTGACAAAAGCACCAGTGCTAGTCCAGCCAGAATCAAGTAAGGAATTTACAATTTATAGTGATGCATCATTGAATAGTTTAGGTTGTGTTTTGATGGAAGATGGTAAAGTAGTAGCCTATGCTTCACGAAAGCTAAAGCCACATGAAAAGAACTATCCAACAGATGATCTTGAATTGGCAACCATAGTTTTTGCATTAAAAATCTGGCGACATTACTTGTTTGGTGAAAAATGTCACATATTCATCGATCATAAAAGTCTGAAATACTTCGATGTCACAGAAAGATTTGAATTTGAGACAGCGCAGATGGCTTAAGTTATTCAAATATTATGATCTTGTTATTGACTTCCATCCGGGAAAAGCCAATGTAGTGGCAGATGCTTTAAGCAAAAAATCCCCGAATACTTTGTGAGCAATGACTACCAGACCAATGTTTTCACAATAGATTTCTAAAGCTCAGAAAAATGATAGTAAGTTGCAATCAAGATGGGTACAAAGTGAATAGACTCCTGATTCAGATTTTTAGATTGGGGCTAATGGTTGTTTGTTATTCAGAGGCAGAGTATGTGTACCAAAAAATTTGGAGTTGTTACAGAAGATTTTGAATAAAGTTCACAATGAAACACTCCATAGCTGTAACCCATGTTGGAGTGAAATACGAGGCATTACCTAACTCGATCTCAAGCACACAAATGTTTCCCAAGTCACCAAGACTTGGTCCAATTTAGAACTTTTTCAATTTCTACTGTAAACTTCTTATTATGAGCCTATGAGCCCCAAATCGACCATTGAAAACTATTCGGGATCAACCCAGGTCCTTAAACCATCTATAGAAAATTTGACTTTAAAACAGGGCACACGCCCGTGTGGCCATTTCAACATTGTCGTGTTGATGGCCCATGTGGCTCACACAGCCTAAGGAATATAGGGACACGCTCGTTGTAACACCCCGAACCCGAGACCGACACCGGAGTCGAACACGAGGTGTTAACAGACTTTAAACCCCTTATAAAAATATTTCCCAGACACTGCCAATCTGCGTACTAGTCGCTTTAAAAATCATATCTTGAGTTTCACAACTCGAAAATCAGTTTCGTGATTTTTCCCTGAAACTAGACTCATATTCTCATCTACATATTTTTTTCTAGAATTTTTGGTCGGGCGAATTAGTACAGTTTATTAGTCAAAGTCTCCCATGTTACAGGGATCGACTACCCTGACCTTTGCGCATTACGACTTGAATATCTCCTTGTACAGGGCTCCAATACTGATGCCGTTTGTTTCTATAGAAACTAGACTCAGAGAGGAATCTATACATATATGGTATGACTCCTAATTATCTCTGGTTAATTTATAATGAATTTCCAAAGTCGGAACAGGGAATCCAGAAACCGTTCTGGCCCTGTCTCACGAGAACCTGAATACCTCTTAACATACTGTCCGTATGATTGTTTCGTTACTTTCCTATGAAAGTAGATTCATCATGGTTTGTTTACATAATTTATTCACTATTTAATTCCATTCCTACTATTTTTAGTGATTTTCCAAATCTACATCACTGCTGCTGTCAGCATCTACCTTTAAGGTAGACTTTACCTATTTCATGGTTTCCATGATTCAACTAGCCCTTTTTGCATAAATAGCACAATTTATGAAAGTGATTAACCATCCCCGTGGCCAATCCTTGTCAAGCATATCCACACCAAATGATTATAACATTATACTCAAACACATATAAGCCATTTTCGCATGGCTATCCAAAATTTATACAAGTCCAAAGGGTCCACGACCCACAACAAACGGGTAGTCCTATACATGCCATTTCGAAGTTCAACCAAAATTGTACCAAAAGGGGGGGCTTTGATAGTGTGGGCGACTTTGACTTCAAGATCCCGAGTCCGATAGCTGGAGAACCAAATCTATAAAACAGAGGAGCTATGAAACGGAGTAAGCAATTTATGCTTAGTAAGTTTTGAGCAAGGAATTCCAGCACAACAAAAGTATAGCATTCATATAGCTAAACGGATAATTTCATATGCACAAATTTACGATATCGTACTTGCTTCACATTATCAACCCTTATGTACATACACAAAAGATCAACTCAGCCAAAGGCCGGTAGCTCGTTTATCAACTGAGCGAATACTTATTTGTAAGGGCTCAACTAAATTCAAGCACATACGAAACATACCTCAATGTTGGGATGTTTCGAGAGTATTAACTGGAATTTTACAGCAAGTTCATTCATTCCCAAATCACGTACCTTCGGAATTTAACCGGATATAGCTCCTCGTTCAAATGCCTTCGGGACATAGCCCGGTTATAGTAATTCGCACAAATGCCTTCGGGACTTAACCCGGATTTAGTAACTCGCACAAATGCCTTCGGGCTTAGCCCGGAATTAGTATCTCGCACAAATGCCTTCGGGCTTAGCCCGGAATTAGTATCTCGCACAAATGCCTTCGGATCTTAGTCCGGATATTGTCACTTAGCACAAGCCTTCGGGACTTAGCCCGGACATCATTCAAATAACCATGCACATTTAACAATAAATCATGGCCCATTCGTATTTCATTTTCGTTAGCAAAACTCAAACACAAGACATTTATCATTCTTGCAAATTCGGCTCAATAGCCACACAAAGAGCATGATTTTAATTTGCTTAAAACATGATCTAATCACATCATAATTTAAGCTCTCTTACTCAAGAACTTACCTCGGGTGTTGTCGAACGATTCCGATAGCTATTCGACCACTTTTTCCTTCCCTTTATCGGATTTAGTTCCCCTTTGCTCTTGAGCTTAATTAAACAAATAAATTGATTTAATCATTTGAGCATCGAAAAGAGGAACACAAGGCACTTAGCCCATATTTATACATTAGACATTAAAGTCACATATGTACGGAATCATGAATCAAACTCAACATTTTAGCTAATTTTTCCCCCTTGGCCGAATATGCATGTCTATTTTGGGGCCGATTTCAACACTTAATACATTCTACAAGTATGGTCACTTGTATTGACTAAACACCCTTTTGTTTCAAGTTCAAAACTTGGCTAATACACACATATACACACTAGTAAAGCATCCTCTCCCTTTCCATCAATTTAACACATGCATTGCTCATTAACATGCAAAAGTTATATTCGGCCTTAGCACACAACTTGCTAGCCGATTCTTCTCCATTTAGCAACCAATGCACATATGTGCTCACTCAAAAATGCTAAAAAGGAGGTTCAAGAATCATCAAGCCACCATCACATGCATCATTAACAAGTTTCATATTTAGCATGCAATGGCATTAACACAAACTCCACCTAGGCCGAATCTTAACTCATCCTCATGCCTCATCACCACAACATCAAACATCAACCAAGAATGATGCATCCATGGCCGAGTGTCATTTCCATCACATAGCAAGATTTAGACCATGGGCTAGGTAGAACTCAAGCTAACAACTAAAACATGCATGCATCTCATGGAACATCATCAAACATACCTTAGCCTAGCTACATGCATGGCCGAACCTCTTCAACCTTTCTTCTTCCTTCCTCCTTAAAATTTTTGGCCAAGGATGAACCAAAGGATGAGCATTTTTTTTCTTTGTTTTTTTCTTTCTAGTTTCGGCTAAATGAAGATGAGAAAGGATGAACGAAAATTTTCTCCTTTCTTTTCTTTAGCTCACGGCAATGGGGGGGAAACAACTACACACATTTTTTTTTGTATTCATCATACTCCTTTTCATTATTTTATGCCCATGCCCCTTATTTTATTTTTTCCTACATACCTCACTAGGCCAACATGTTCCCAACATGTTTCCACCCATAGCATGGCCAACCACTAGCTCAAATTTTGGGTAATTTGACATGCAAACCCATCATTTTCACAACATGCATTAATAGACCATTTTAAATTAGCCTATCATATTTTCACCATGTCTCATATCAATCCCTATTTAATAATTTCTCATGCAATTGGCAAAATTGGAGAATGAAACTTCCACATACTCATGTACACACATAATAAGCATAGAATATGGAAATCAATTATTTTTATGACTCGATTTTGTGGTCCCGAAACCACTTCCCGACTAGGGTCAATTTTGGGCTGTCACACTCGTGTCCTCCATTCGTGTAGAATTAATTCTAAATGCACACCTACAGGGGTTTCCACACGGCCTAGAAAATGCCCGTGTCCCTGGTTCGTGTCATTCACATGACCAGGACACGCCCGTGTGTAAAAACATGGACATTTTGTCTCTGATATCAGAATCCCCAAAATGTCACAAGGCCAAGGCACACGCTCGTGTGCTAGGCCGTGTCCACCACATGGCTGAGACACACGGCCGTGTCTCTTTTCGTGTGTTTACCACCATGTATACTGATTTGAAATTTTTACATGCAGGGGACACATGGTCGGACCATATGCCCATGGGGAAGACCGTGTGGACAATATAAGGCTATTTACCAAACCTCTTTGGCACCCTTACTTACACAACCTACACAAAAGAAACCAAACCAATAAAAGGATAACTTATTTAAACCAATCAACCACAATAGAATACATATCAACTAAACAATTACTCATTTATGAGAGTAACTTCATTTGAATATATCAAAATGAATATTTGCCATCATTCAAGGCTTAATACAAAATGAAAGGTTTCTAAACCAAGCCAACACATTTGGCTAGTTCTCAATGACACAAAAATAGTAAAGTCCAAGCCCTATACATGTCATATTCAAAAATATAAATCAAACTATACCTAAATGTTTCGATTGATAGTGTGATCAATATCTCTGACTTCCTTTGGTCCTTGAGCTGGATAGGCAGCACTATAAGAAAATGAAAAAGGAGGGGGAGTAAGCATAAAACTTAGTAAGTTGCACATAAATAAATATACAACATAACTTTACAATTCATCAACAAGTATCATAATACACAAGTGGCATAAGCAAAACTTACTCATCAATATTCAATAAACCTCATATAGCATATATTGAGCTCACATTTCATACATACCATATAGGTACTTGTACCACTCACAATACGGTTATACTTTCCTTGTTAACTTGAAATCATACTTTCATTGTTCAATAATTTGTAACATTATCGGATACTTATTTAGCCTCAAACATGGGGTCAGGTGCCGATGCATGTCCCAAACATGTCTTCCACTGGCTTACGTCTTAAGGCTGATGCATGTCCCAGACATGTCTTACACTAGCACTCGTCTTAATGCCGATGCCATGGTCTAGACATGGTCTTACACTGGCTCTCATGATGTGGCCGATGCATGCCCTAGACATGTCTTACACTAGCTCACACAATTGACCCAAATGTCATGGCATGAATATCCGATTTATTTCCTAAGGTTCAATCGGGAATTCTACTATCTTTATTCTCATCACATTTTCTCATTTCTGCAATCAAGCAATTTATGCTATAATAATTTCAATACAATTCAAATACATATATTATTAATGCAGTTGTACTGTTTACACACAACTTAAATTGGATTACAAAACGTGGCGACTAGTCGATTCAGTCGATTTGCTTGGCTTTCCCCCGGTCTAGGTTCGAATTCGATATTTCTTGATCTATATTAGAAAAATGTACTTATTTATTCACTAATTAAAATTAGGCAATCGAAAATTCATATCTTTAGTAAAACGACCATTTTGCCCCTAGACTTTCACAAAATGACCATTTTGCCCCTAGGCTCAAAAATCAATTTTTACCGAATTTCTTCTTATCTTAAGTCCAACCGAACCCTTTTTTACGCTTATAGCAACTCCAAATTCCCACTATATCACGCATTTATCATCTATTTTACAACTTGTGCAAAATAGTCCTTTTAGGTGTTTTCATGCTAACACCTTTCACAAAAGTTGTTTATTAGACACCCACGACTCATTTTCTTCCTTAAAAACGCAGCAAACATTACAAATATTTTCATGGAAAAACCCTAAACTCTTAATCATTTTGAAAAATAGTACCATCATTTGAAAACTCATGCTTCAATGGTCTCAAAAATGTAAAAATCAAGAAAAACTATCAAAATCACTTACTTGTGAGGATTACAAGTTGCTGAAATTTTTAAGCTTTCAAACCCCCTTCAATGGATGATTTTCAGAGGATAAAGAAGATGAAAAGGGATGATATCATCTTTCCTTTATTTACTCCTATTTTAGTCAAAATAAGCCACCTAACTTATCAAATGTTGAAAATTTGACCACCTTTGTCTCCTATGGCTGGCCATGCCTCCCTAAAGGGTCTAATTGCCCTTTAAAGACCCCAATTTATATTCTCTACCTATTTGGCACTTTAGCTATCAAAATAGGACTTTTGCATTTTACGCGATTTAGTCATTTTTCACAATTGGGCTAACAAACATCACAATTAACCCACCAAATTTCTCATGCACTCTTAAAAACATGCTATAACATCTAAATAATTATAAAATAATTTATTTGACTCTGAATTTGTGGTCCCAAGACCATTATTCTGATTATGCCCTAAATTGGGCTATTACATTTCTCCCCCTTAGGGATTTTCGTCCGTTAAAATCTTACCGGTGAATAAGTTTGAGTACTAATCTCTCATAGTCTCCTCGGGTTCCCATGTGGCTTCCTCGACTCCATGTCTCTGTAGCTATGCTCTTATTCCTCAACTGTTTGACTTCTCGAGTAAAAATCTTTACCGGCTTTTTGCCAAAAGTCATGTCCGGATGAATCTCAATGTAATAGCCCAAAATTGGGTCAAGTTGGAACAGAGGTTTCGGGACCAAAAAATCTAAGATAGAAATAATTATTTTATGATTATTTTGAGGTCTATGATATGATTGCATGATTGTGTGAAAATTTCGTGAAGAAATTCTATGCATAAAGTGCTCAATTTGAAGTTAGGGACTAAATTGAATAAGTTGCAAAACTTGCATTCTAGAAGTTTCTAGTATGAAATTGCTTTGAAATATTAATTAGGAGGTATTAAATAGAAATTTTACCAATTTCTATGTGATGGACAAAAATTGGACATGGACGGAATTTTTGAAAGTTTAGTAAGGAAGGGCATTTTGGTCATGTGGCAATTAAAAGAAATAAAAAGGGAAAATAAAGCCAAAATTGACTCATCTTTTTCAGGGAGGCCGAGATTAGCATGGGGGAAGCCATGGCTATGGTTTTCAAGCTTTCCAATCTCAATAGTAAGTTGGGTTCTAACCGCGTTTTTCAAGTTCTTTACGTTTTTGGAATCCCGGTAATTTGATTAAGCTTATTCTAGCAATAATTTAAGTTAGGGTTCATATTTGAAAAAATACCCATAGGTGAAATGTGTTTATTTTTCTATTTTATGATAAAACATGAGGTTTTAAATTATGTTAGACAACTTGTGCTACTCGGTTTTGAGTGAAAACGAGTAAAAGGGCTTAATCAGTAAAAATACCTAATGGTCATAAGTATATGTTAGAGTGAGAATTTGATGTTTCCATAGAAGGGAAAAGTGATCAGCATGTCATAAAACATAAGAATAAGGGATGAAGTTTAATTCCCGAGCCTAGGGGCAAAAGTGTAAATATGCAAAAGTTTAGGGGCAAAATTGTAATTTTTCTAAAGTTTGAGTTAAGGACTGTTTTGAATAGTACATTAATTAAATAAGTAAAATATGATGTTTTAGATCCTGAAAAATGAGATTTGAACCTAGAATGGGAGAAAAAAGAAAATTGGGAATGTTGGTAAAATGGCTGTTTTAGTATCGAGGTAAGTTCATATGTATAATAAGCATTAATTTATGCATGTTTCAATGTAAAATTGATATATTTATTATGATTTTCAAGGTGTTGAAAGTATGTAAGTTGGTATGATAATAATACATCAATAATGCTGTAATTTATATTTGAAAGTTAAATTTAGTGAAATAATTGAATTATGTTAAATTAAATGATTATAGTGCCAAGTTTATGAATTGATTTAAAAATATGTCTATGGTACATGAAGTGCATTGAATTATCATACATAAATGTAATTTCTATGATTATGGATATTATGGGAAATTGTAAGTTCATATGATTTTTAATAAGGCAATGTGTAATTTAATGTTATTGCCTTGATATTAAATGAGATATAAGTTTATATGTAAGTAATACATCAATATTACTTGTATTATGATATTTTATAATAATATTGGAAATATGGTTGTGGATAATTACTTGATTGGTGAAATTGTTGGAAAAGAGAGAGAAATCCCAGTTGAACCTTCGGAAAGATTGGATGATACAGATAGTATGTAGCTAGGTCACATGTATGGTGCTGAGTGCACATCATGTGTACAAGAGAGCTACAAGACATTATGATGTAGGTAGGTCGCATAGATGATACTATGTGTACACCATGTAGACAAGAGAGCTACAGGATATATGTAGCTAGGTCGCATGCATGGTTCCAAGTGAAGGACACCATGTAGATAAAAGAGCTACGAGATAAATTGGCTAGGTCACATGGGTGGTTCTGAGTGTTCACCATTTGTACAAGAGAGCCAAACTATATGATGGATGGAGCTATGTTCTGAAACCACCAACTATCGAGGATTGATCCGAAGTGTTCAACGGGAGACTCTCTATGTATTGCTTTGTGAGTTTTGTGATGAATAAGTGCAGCAACTTAGCTATGTGAATGATGTGTTCATTAAGTGACCAGGATGTGGTAAGGTTATAAACAAGTTATACATGAGGATGATTTTATGGTGACCTTGTGATCATGGGCCTATACTTGTGATGTATGAAATGTGGTGAAAGTGATTTGTGATATGTATGTTAAAATGAGGTTAATACAAAGAAAGTGTGAAAGATTGAATTAGCAGTAAAACTATTTTGGACAGTAGCAGTGACGTGATTTTGAAAAATCACCAAAAATAGTATAAATTGAATCAAAGGCTGAATAAGATATCAAATTAAAGCTTAATGAGTCTATCTTCAAATAAAAGAAATAGAGCAAGAAACAAATTTGTATATTTTGAGATATTTATGTTTTTGTGAGACTAGTTCAGAATGATTACGTGATACCCTGTTTTGACTTTGGAAAATCACAAAAATTTGGATAAAACTAATTAGAGGCTTAAACTTATATTTTTAAAATCCCTAATGAGTCTATTTCAAGATAAATCAACAAGAACATTATCCGAGTTCTGTACTGTGAGATAATTAATTTTTAGTGAAGAAAGGGCAGAATTGTCAGAAAGTGAAACAGGGGAAATTTTAATGAATAAACTCTGCTAATTGGCTAAATCAAAAATTATGAAAATTTTATGGTGGAAAGATATTGAGTCTATTTTCAGGGGAAATTTATGGATCTTAATTTGGATCTCTGTAGCTTGAATTATAAATAAGTAAGAGACTATGACTCGCGTGGAAAGTTTGATGTGAGCATTTATTAGTAAATTATGAAATCGTACTTACAAGAATGCTATATACATTAAGGATGTGGAATGGAGAGGAGGAGGAGGAAAATAAATATATGTGGAATACATGGAAACTATGGTATATGAAATATTGATACAATGAAATAAATGATATGCGTTTATAAGAAAATAGAAAGAGAATGATATATATCATGACATGTATATATATATGACTAGTCTGAATGCTTGTTGGGTATGGAGTTGAATTGAGATGTTTCAGGCAAACATGTGATTTTGCACATCTGAATTGTGATATTTTATAAATATATGATCTAGTTTTAAATATGAATGCTTGATGATTAAGCTGAAGATATTTGGTAAGATGATAATCTTGGTATAAATGTATAAGTGGTACTATAATAAACAAGGTAAAATGAGTATGAGAGACACATGTATGATGACATACAAATGCTATGTTTGTGGTTTAATTGAGAATATTTAATCATTAAATGAATACCATGTTATATGCTTTTGATTTTGTATAAGTGTGTAATAGATTAAGGTTGACCAAAGCTTGGAAAATAGCCTAGGTATATTCCACACAGGCAGAGACACGACCATGTGTCTCAGCCGGGCATGGAACACGACTTTGGGACACGGGCGTATGAGCCTTAAAGCATGAAATTTCCAAGATTTTCGTAAGTTCTCGGTTTAGTCCCAAACCCTTTCTAAAGTATGTTTTGGGCTTCGTACACTTAAATAAGGGAGTATGTGTAAGTGAATAAATGTTTTGAAATATGAATGAAATTTTATGGCCCGTATTTTAGTTTAGTGTTTGTATGTTTGTTCGGTAATGCCTCGTACCTTATCCTGGCCTCGGTACAGGTAAGGGGTGTTACATTTAGTGGTATCAGAGCAGGTTTAGTTGATTCTCGGACTAACATAGGAAGTGTGAGAGTTTAGTTATACCTGCAACAAATATGTGATAGTGTGATGTCTCCCCACACTAATGAGGACCATTTTATTTAAAATGAAGTATTCTCCAACCGAGCTACATCTGACCATTTAATAGTAATATTGAAGTATTTGAATAAAGTGTAGCTATGATGTGTTAAACTCGGGAAGGTATGAATAAGAATTCGTGATATATGTATATGTGAGATGAAAGTTTATATAGTGATATATTTATTCATATTTGTTTGGCCTACATATGTTGTTTCATGCTTGACTAAATTTATTAGTAAATGTGATGACTAAAGGTATTCAAAATTCATAGAATGTATAAGTGAGTGCACTTGTTTGAAATGAAATAATTGGAAATTTTATGTAAGACAAATATGAATAATAAATTGTTTGAAGTGGATAGTATGACTATAATGACATATGTGGATAATGAAAAAAATGTGTCATATAGATATATGTCAGAATCGAGTTGGAGACTGTAGACCTCACCCCCTTACCGATGAGGTGTATATAACGAAAATTCATGAGAATCATGTTGACTAAGTTCCTAAGTGTGGAATCAAAGAGTTCAGTGATAAAATAATTATAGATATGACTAGAGACTGAGAATGGTTGACAAGTGAAGGACAGAGTTCGAGAAATATCATAGTTGACTGAGTTATCTTGGGATTCAAATTGATGACAGAGTGTTTCTGAAAGTATCGTCTTGAAAACAATTTGTAAGTAATGCTGGAAATTATGAGAAATGTACTAAACTTCACTCCGGTAAGATTTTCGAGGATGAAAATCTCTAAAGGGGGGAGAGTATTAATAGCCCAAAATTGGGTCTAGTTGGAACAGAGGTCTCGGGACCACAAAATCCGAGATAAAAATAATTATTTTATGATTATTTGAGGTCTATGATATGATTGCATGATTGTGTGAAAATTTCGTGAAGAAATTCTATGCATAAAGTGCTCAATTGGAAGTTAGGGACTAAATTGAATAAGTTGCAAAACTTGCATTCTAGAAGTTTCTAGTATGAAATTGCTTTGAAATATTAATGAGGAGGTGTTAAATAGAAATTTTACCAATTTCTAAGTGATGGACAAAAATTGGACATGGATGGAATTTTTGAAAGTTTAGTAAGGAAGGGCATTTTGGTCATTTGGTAATTAAAAGAAATCAAAAGGGAAAATAAAGCCAAAATTGACTCATCTTTTTCAGGGAGGCCGAAATTAGCATGGGGGAAGCCATGGCTAGGGTTTTCAATCTTTCCAAGCTCAATAGTAAGTCCGTTCTAACCCCGTTTTTCAAGTTCTTTATGTCCTTGGAATCCCGATAATTTGATTAAGCTTATTCTAGCAATAGATTAAGCTAGGGTTCATATTTGGAAAAATACCCATAGGTGAAATGAGTTTATTTTTCTGTTTTATGATAGAATATGAGGTTTTAAATTATGTTAGACAACTTGTGCTACTCAGTTTTGAGTGAAAACGAGTAAAAGGGCTTAATCGATAAAAATACCTAATAGTCATAAGTATATGTTAGAGTGAGAATTTGATGTTGCCATAGAAGGGAAAAGTGATCAGCATGTCATAAAAGATAAGAATAAGGGTTGAAGTTTAACTCCTGAGCCTAGGGGCAAAAGTGTAAATATGCAAAAGTTTAGGAGCAAAATTGTAAGTTTTCCAAAGTTTGAGTTAAGCACTATTTTGAATAGTACATTAATTAAATAAGTAAAATATGATGGTTTAGATCCTGGAAAACGAGATTTGAACCTAGAATGAGAGAAAAATTGAAAATTGGGAAAGTTGGTAAAATGGCCGTTTTAGTATCGAGGTAAGTTCATATGTATAATAAGCATTAATTTATGCCTGTTTCAATGTAAAATAGATATAATTATTATGATTTTCGAGGTGTTGAAAGTATGTAAGTTGGTATGATAATAATACAGCAATAATGCTGTAATTTATATTTGAAATTTAAATTTAGTGAATTAATTGAATTATGTTAAATTAAATGATTATGGTGCCAAGTTTATGAATTGATTTAAAAATATGTCTATGGTACATGAATTGCATTGAATTATCATACATAAATGTGATTTCTATGATTATGGATATTATGGGAAATTGTAAGTTCATATGATTTTTAATAAGACAATGTGTAATTTAATGTTATTGCCTTGATATTAAATGAGATATAAGTTTATATGTAAGTAATACATCAATATTACTTGTATTATGATATTTTATAATAATATTGGAAATATGTTTGTGGATAATTAATTGATTGGTGAAATTGTTGGAAAAAAGAGAGAAATCCCAATTGAACCTCCAGAAAGATTGGATGATACAGATAGTATGTAGCTAGGTCACATGTATGGTGCTGAGTGCACATCATGTGTACAAGAGAGCTACAAGACATTATGATGTAGGTAGGTCGCATGGGTGATACTATGTGTACACCATGTAGACAAGAGAGCTAGGGGATATATGTAGCTAGGTCGCATGCATGGTTTCAAGTGAAGGACACCATGTAGATAAGAAAGTTACGAGATAAATTGGCTAGGTCACATGGGTGGTACTGAGTGTTCACCATGTGTACAAGAGAGCCGAACTATATGATGGGTGGAGCTATGTGCTGAAACCACCAAGTATCGAGGATTGATCCGAAGTGTTCAATGGAAGACTCTCTATGGATTGCTTTGTGAGTTTTGTGATGAATAAGTGCAGGAACTTGGTTATGTGAATGATGTGTTCATTAAGTGACCAGGATGTGGTAAGGTTATAAAGAAGTAAGTTATACATGAGGATGATTTTATGGTGACCTTGTGATCATGGGCCTATACTTGTGATGTATGAAATGTGGTGAAAATGATTTGTGATATGTATGTTAAAATGAGGTTAATACAAAGAAAGTGTGGAAGAGTGAATTAGCAATAAAACTATTTTGGACAGTAGCAGTCATGTGATTTTGAAAAATCACCAAAAATAGTATAAATTGAATCAGAGACAGAATAAGATATCAAATTAAATCTTAATGAGTCTATCTTCATATAAAAGAAACAGAGCAAGAAAAGAAGTTCTATATTTTGAGATATTTATGTTTTTGTGAGACTAGTTCAGAATGATTATGTGATACCGTGTTCTGAATTTTGAAATTCAAAAAAATTTGGATAAAATAATTGGAGGCTTAAACTTATATTTTTAAAATCCTCAATGAGTCTATTTTTAAGATAAATCAACAAGAACATTATCCGAGTTCTGTACTCTGAGATAATTAATTTTTAGTGAAGAGAGGTCAGTACTGTCAGAAAGTGAAACAGGGGAAATTTTAATGAATAAACTATGCTAATTGGCTAAATCAAAAATTATGAAAATTTTATAGCGGAAAGATATTGAGTTTAGTTTCAGGGGAAATTTATGGATCTTAATTTGGAGCTTTGTAGCTCGAATTATAAATAAGTAAGAGACTATGACTCGTGTGGACAGTTTGATGTGAGCATTTATCAGTAAATTGTGAAATCGTACTTACAAGAATGCTATATACATTAAGGATGTGGAATGGAGAGGAGGAGGAGGAAAATAAATATATGTGGAATACATGGAAACTATGGTATATGAAATATTGATACAATGAAATAAATGATATGTGTTTATAAGAAAATAGAAAGAGAATGATATGTATCATGACATGTATACATATATGACTAGTCTCAATGCTTGTTGGGTATGGAGTTGAATTGAGATGTTTCAGGCAAACATGTTATTTTGCGCATCTGAATCGTGATATTTAATAAAGATATGATCTAGTTTTAAATATGAATGCTTGATGATTAAGCTGAAGATATTTGGTAAGATGATAATCTTGGTATAAATGTATAAGTGGTACTATAATAAACAAGGTAAAATGAGTATGAGAGACACATGTATGATGACATACAAATGCTATGTTTGTGGTTTAATTGAGAATATTTAATCATTAAATGAATACCATGTTATATGCTTTTGATTTTGTATAAGTGTGTAATAGATTAAGGTTGACCAAAGCTTGGAAAATAGCCTAGGTATATTCCACACAGGCAGAGACACGACCATGTGTCTCAGCCGGGCATGGAACACGACTTTGGGACACGGGCGTATGAGCCTTAAAGCATGAAATTTCCAAGATTTTCGTAAGTTCTCGGTTTAGTCCCAAACCCTTTCTAAAGTATGTTTTGGGCTTCGTAGACTTAAATAAGAGAGTATGTGTAAGTGAATGAATGTTTTGAAATATGAAAGAAATTTTATGGCCCGTATTTTAGTTTAGTGTTTGTATGTTTGTCCAGTAACGCCTCGTACCTTATCCTGGCCTCGGGTACGGGTAAGAGGTGTTACATTTAGTGGTATCAGAGCAGGTTTAGTTGATTCTCGGACTAACATAGGAAATTTGAGAGTTTAGTTATACATGCAACAAATATGTGATAGTGTGATGTCTCCCGACACTAATGAGGACCATTTTGTTTAAAATGAAGTATTCTCCAACCGAGCTACATCTGACCATTTAATAGTAATATTGAAGTATTTGAATAAAGTGTAGCTATGATGTGTTAAACTCGGGAAGGTATGAATAAGAATTCGTGATATATGTATATGCGAGATGAAAGTTTATATAGTGATATATTTATTCATATTTGTTTGGCCTACATATGCTGTTTCATGCTTGACTAAATTTATTAGTAAATGTGATGACTAAAGTTATTCAAAATTCATAGAATGTATAAGTGAGTGCACTTGTTTGAAATGAAATAATTGGAAATTTTATGTAAGAAAAATATGAATAATAAATTGTTTGAAGTGGATAGTATGATTATAATGACATATGTGGATAATGAAAAAAATGTGTCATATAGATATATGTCAGAATCGAGTTGGAGACTGTACTACCTCACCCCCTTACCGATGAGATGTATATAACAGAAATGCATGAGAATCATGTTGCTAAGTTCCTAAGTGTGGAATCAAAGAGTTCAGTGATAAAATAATTATAGATATGACTAAAGACTGAGAATGGTTGACAAGTGAAGGACAGAGTTAGAGAAATATCAGAGTTGACTGAGTTATCTTGGGATTCAAATTGATGACAGAGTGTTCCTAAAAGTATCGTCTTGAAAGCAATTAGTTAGTAATGCAGGAAATTATGAGAAATATACTAAACTTCACTCCGGTAAATTTTCGAGGACAAAAATCTCTAAAGAGGGGAGAGTTGTAATAGCCTAAAATTGGGTCTAGTTGGAACATAGGTTTCGGGACCACAAAATTCGAGATAAAAATAATTATTTTATGATTATTTTGAGGTCTATGATATGATTGCATGATTGTGTGAAAATTTCGTGAAGAAATTCTATGCATAAAGTGCTCAATTTGAAGTTAGGGACTAAATTGAATAAGTTGCAAAACTTGCATTCCAGAAGTTTCTAGTATGAAATTGCTTTGAAATATTAATTAGGAGGTCCTAAATAGAAATTTTATCAATTTCTAAGTGATGGAAAAAAATTGGACATGGATGGAACTTTTGAAAGTTTAGTAAGGAAGGACATTTTGGTTATTTGGTAATTAAAAGAAATAAAAAGGGAAAATAAAGCCAAAATTGACTCATCTTTTTCAAGGAGGCTGAAATTAGCATGGGGGAAGCCATGGCTAGGGTTTTCAAGCTTTCCAAGCTCAATAGTAAGTCTGTTCTAACCCCGTTTTTCAAGTTCTTTATGTCCTTGGAATCCCGGTAATTTTATTAAGCTTATTCTAGCAATAGTTTAAGCTAGGGTTCATATTTGGAAAAATACCCATAGGTGAAATGAGTTTATTTTTTTGTTTTATGATAGAATATGAGATTTTAAATTATGTTAGACAACTTGTGCTACTCGGTTTTGAGTGAAAACGAGTAAAAGGGCTTAATCGGTAAAAATACCTAATAGTCATAAGTATATGTTAGAGTGAGAATTTGATGTTGCCATAGAAGGGAAAAGCGATCAGCATGTCATAAAACATAAGAATAAGGGATGAAGTTTAATTCCTGAGCCTAGGGGCAAAAGTGTAAATATGCAAAAGTTTAGGAGCAAAATTGTAAGTTTTCCAAAGTTTGAGTTAAGGACTGTTTTAAATAGTACATTAATTAAATAACTAAAACATGATGTTTAAGATCCCGGAAAACGAGATTTGAACCTAGAATGAGAGAAAAATCGAAAATTGAGAAAGTTGGTAAAATGGCCGTTTTAGTATCGAGAGGTAAGTTCATATGTATAATAAGCATTAATTTATGCATGTATCAATGTAAAATAGATATATTTATTATGATTTCCGAGGTGTTGAAAGTATGTAAGTTGGTATGATAATAATACAGCAATAATGCTATAATTTATATTTGAAAGTTAAATTTAGTGAATTAATTGAATTATGTTAAATTAAATGATTATGGTGCCAAGTTTATGAATTGATTTAAAAATATGTCTATGGTACATGAATTGCATTGAATTATCATACATAAATGTGATTTTTATGATTATGGATATTATGGGAAATTGTAAGTTCATATGATTTTTAATAAGGCAATGTGTAATTTAATGTTATTGCCTTGATATTAAATGAGATATAAGTTTATATGTAAGTAATACATCAATATTACTTGTATTATGATATTTTATAATAATATTGGAAATATGTTTGTGGATAATTACTTGATTGGTGAAATTGTTGGAAAAGAGAGAGAAATCCCGATTGAACCTTCAGAAAGATTGGATGATACAGATAGTATGTAGCTAGGTCACATGTATGGTGCTGAGTGCACATCATGTGTACAAGAGAGCTACAAGACATTATGATGTAGGTAGGTCGCATGGGTGATACTATGTGTACACCATGTAGACAAGAGAGCTACGGGATATATGTAGCTAGGTCGCATGCATGGTTCCAAGTGAAGGACACCATGTAGATAAGAGAGCTACGAGATAAATTGGCTAGGTCACATCGGTGGTACTGAGCGTTCACCATGTGTGCAAGAGAGCCAAACTATATGATGGGTGGAGCTATGTGCTGAAACCACCAAGTATCGAGGATTGATCCGAAGCGTTCAACGGGAGACTCTCTATGTATTGCTTTGTGAGTTTTGTGATGAATAAGTGTAGGAACTTGGTTATGTGAATGATGTGTTCATTAAGTGACCAGGATGTGGTAAGGTTATAAACAAGTAAGTTATACATGAGGATGATTTTATGGTGACCTTGTGATCATAGGCCTATACTTGTGATGTATGAAATGTGGTGAAAATGATTTGTGATATGTATGTTAAAGTGAAGTTAATACAAAGAAAGTGTGAAAGAGTGAATTAGCAATAAAACTGTTTTGGATAGTAGCAGTCATGTGATTTTGAAAAATCACCAAAAATAGTATAAATTGAATCAGAGACATAATGAGATATAAAATTAAATCTTAATGAGTCTATCTTCATATAAAAGAAACAGAGCAAGAAAATAAGTTCTATATTTTGAGATATTTATGTTTTTGTGAGACTAGTTCAGAATGATTACGTGATACCCTGTTCTGAATTTGGAAAATCACAAAAATTTGGATAAAAATAATTAGAGGCTTAAACTTATATTTTTTAAATCCCTAATGAGTCTATTTTCAAGATAAATCAACAAGAACATTATCTGAGTTCTTTACTGTGAGATAATTAATTTTTAGTGAAGAGAGTTCAGAACTGTCAGAAAGTGAAATAGGGGAAATTTTAATGAATAAACTATGCTAATTGGCTGAACCAAAAATTATGAAAATTTTAAGGTGGAAAGATATTTGAGTCTAGTTTCAGGGGAAATTTACGGATCTTAATTTGGAGCTCTGTATCTCGAATTATAAATAAGTAAGTGACTATGACTCGTGTGGATAGTTTGATGTGAGCATTTATTAGTAAATTATGAAATCGTACTTACAAGAATACTATATACATTAAGGATGTGGAATGGAGAGGAGGAGGAGGAAAATAAATATATTTGGAATACATGGAAACTATGGTATATGAAATATTGATATAATGAAATAAATGATATGTGTTTATAAGAAAATAGAAAGAGAATGATATGTATCATGACATGTATATATATATGACTAGTCTCAATGTGATGCTTGTTGGGTATGGAGTTGAATTGAAATGTTTCAGGCAAACATGTTATTTTGCGCATCTAAATTGTGATATTTTATAAAGATATGATCTAGTTTTAAATATGAATGCTTGATGATTAAGCTGAAGATATTTGGTAAGATGATAATCTTGGTATAAATGTATAAGTGGTACTATAATAAACAAGGTAAAATGAGTATGAGAGACACATGTATGATGACATACAAATGCTATGTTTATGGTTTAATTGAGAATATTTAATCATTAAATGAATACCATGTTATATGCTTTTGATTTTGTATAAGTGTGTAACAGATTAAGGTTGACCAAAGCTTGGAAAATAACCTAGGTATATTCCACACAGGCAGAGACACGACCATGTGTCTCAGCCGTGTATGGAACACGACTTTGGGACACGGGCGCGTGGAGCTTTAAAGCATGAAATTTCCAAGATTTTCGTAAGTTCTCGGTTTAGTCCTGAACCCTTTCTAAAGTATGTTTTGGGCTTCGTAGACTCAAATAAGGGACTTCGTATATTTTGAAATATGAATGAAATTTTATGGCCCGTATTTTAGTTTTGTAACATCTCGAAATAGGGCCTAAACGGAACAGTGGTTGCGAAACCAAAAATCCGAGGTAGAAAAATTTATTTTATTATTATTTTGAGGTTCATGATATGATTGCATGATTGTGTGAAAATTTCGTGATGAAATTCTATGCATAAAGTGCTTAAGTTGAGATTAGGGACTAAATCGAATAATTTACAAAACTTGCATTCTAGAAGTTTTTAGTATGAAATTGCATTGGAATATTAATTAGGAGGGTTTAAATAAAAATTTTACAAATTTCTAAGTTCATGGACAAAATAGGACATGGATGGAATTTTTGAAAGTTTAATAAGGAAGGGCATTTTGGTCATTTGGATATTAAATGAAATAAAAAGGGAAAAATAACACAAAATTCATCATCTTCTTCATTAGCACGAAATTTCAAGGGTTCTCCATAGCTAGGGTTTGTTTCAAGCTTTCAAGCTTTCAAGCTCCATATTAAGTGATTCCAAGCCCCGTTTTTAATGTTCTTTACGTTTTCGGAGTCCCGGTAGCTCGATAAAGCTTATGCTAGCAATAATTTAAGTTAGGGTTCATATTTGGAAAAATACCTATAGGTTAAAAGTGTTTATTTTGATGTTTTATGATAGAATATGACGTTTTAAATTATGTTAGACAACTTGTGCTACTCGGTTTTAAGTGAAAACGAGTAAAAGGGCTTAATCGGTAAAAAAACCTAATAGTCATAAGTACATGTTAGAGTGTGAATTTGATGTTGTCATAGAAGAGAAAAATGATCAGCATGTCATAAAACATAAGAAAATAGGATGAAGTTTAAATTACGAGCCTTGGGGCAAAAGTGCAAATATGTGAAAGTTTAGGGGCAAAAATGTAATTTTTCCAAAGTTTGGGTCAAGGACTGTTTTGATAAATGTGAATATTAAATAAGTTAAATTTTCTATTATAGATCAAGAAGAGCGAAATTCGGGAGTAGATTGGGGAAAAGAAAAAGTAAAGGACTAAATTGTAAAGTTTAGTCACATTCTGTATCGAGGTAAGTTTACAGTAAATAAATGCAATATTCTTTTATTTTACATTATTATTGTCAATTTCCAGCATTTATATACTTATTTTCTTTGAATATTTAAAGTCGAATTAAAGGCGAAGTGACAGAGAAAAAGCATTAGGAAGCCCCGTTTGAACCTTAGGAATGTTAGGATATTTGGGTTGACAGGACAGGACAGGACAGAAATGAGCCATGTAAGTCCATATCAGTTATATGGCTTTGGAGACAGGAATGAGCCAAGTAAGCCCATATTATATATATATGGCATTGGAGACAGGAATAATTCATGTAAGTCCATGTCGAAGACATGGCATTGGCAGGATATTGATAGACAGGAACGACCCTAGTATCCTTAGTATTCTGAGTGGTTCAACGGGTCATTGTACACGTTAAATTACAGTGAATTATCAGCAAAAGGGAAGGTAGATTATATTTATGAATAGTGAAAGGTCAGGTAAGAAAGAAGGTAAGTGAGTAAAGAAGAAGGTAGAAAATGAGAAGTAAAGAAAGTTTATGAGGCTAGGTGACATTATGTATAATTATTCATTATGTTGAATGTTGTAATTTATTTGCTTGTAAGATTACTAAGCCTAGTGCTTACTCTCTTTATTTTCTTTTTCTTTTAGTTTTTATCAAGCCACTCGGGGATCGAAGGAAACGTCGGAGACCCGATCACACTATCGAAGAAATCACATTGGTATAGTTAGACATTTCGTTTTGTGTATGGCATGTATAGGAACTTGGTTTCTTTTGATATGATATGATCAATGAATGATGTGTAAATACTTGCTAGTGATTAGCTAATAGAGTGGCTGATGATATACATTGTTAATAGTATGTATGATTAAGTAGTAACTATCACATGAAAACTAAGAAAAATGTGAAAGTAACTTAAAAACAGATTCAAGTATCAGAAATAACGGGATTTTGAAAAATCACAAGAAATTTTAGAGACATGGATTGATGATGAATAATATATGAAATTAAAGCTCATTGTGTCTATTTTCATATGGAATAAGCAAAACAAGTAAAGGTTTAATATTTTATAGGGTATCTGAGTTTTGGTGAAATAGGGCCAGAGTTATTTCTAGATCCCCTATTCCAACTTTAGAAATTCACCATAAATTTTAAAAAAATAATTAGGTGGTTCACTTTATATGGTTAGAATCCTTATTGAATCTAGTTTTAATAGAAATAAATGGTATAGGCATATGATTTTTTTACAGAGAGAAAAGTGGTTCGTAGTAAGTAGAGGCCAGTGCAGTCGAATTCTAAAACAGGGGTAACTTTAACTAATAAACTGTACTAATTGGCTTGGTAAAAAATTCTAGAAAAAAATTAGTAGATAGTTATATGAGTCTAGTTTCAGGAAACATTTACAGATCTTAATTTTGAGCTTTGAAACTCAAGAAATGAATTTTTAACCAACCATGATGCATAAAAATAGTTTATTCAAAATTAAAATAAGTGGTTTAGAGTTGTTTAAAAGGTAAGATAAGTTTAGTAACACCTCAAGCTTGACTCCGGTGACGGTTTCGGGCTGGGGGTGTTACAAGTTTAGTGTTTGTATGTTTTTCCGGTAACGCCTCGTACCTTATCCCAGCCTTGGGTACGGGTAAGGGGTGTTAGACTCAACATCTGTCGGCACAATCACATGCGAAGGCTCTGATCTATATCAACGTAGCATGGATATATGAAACAAGTCGTGAATCTTTTCTGTAACACCCCGAACCCGAGACCGTCCCCGGAGTCGAACACGAGGTGTTAACAGACTTCAAACCACTTATTAAAAATTTCCCAGACAAGCTGCCAATCTGCGTACTAGTCACTTTAAAAATCATATCTTGAGTTCTGAAACTCGAAATCCAGTTCCGTAAATTTTCCCCGGAACTAGACTCATATATTTATATGGTAGAATTTTTGTATACTTTTTGGTCAGGCCAATTGGTACAGTTTATTAGTTAAAGTCGTCCCTGTTCCTGGGTTCGACTACTCTGACCCTTGTGCATTACGACTTAGATATCTCCCTTTACAGAGCTCCAATACTTATGCCGTTGGTTTCTAATGAAACTAGACTCAAAAGGGAATCTATAAATATAAAGCATGACTTCTAATTGTCTCTGATTAATTTAGGGTGAATTTCTAAAGTCAGGACAGGGGATCCAGAAATCGCTCTGGCCCTATTTCACAAGAGTTTAATTATCTCCTAACATACAGCTCATATGGTCATTTCGTTTCTTCTATACGAAAATAGACTCATCGAGCTTCGATTACATAATTTATTAATTAATTAATTCCATTCCTACTATTTTTAGTGATTTTTCAATCTCAAGTCACTGCTGCTGCCAGCATCTGTTACTAAAGCAACTATGCCTATTTCGTGATTTCTCCTTGATCTAACTAGTAATTCATCATACATATCACAAATTATGATCATGACTAGCCATGCCAAAGACTAATCATTGTCAAACATCTCCCTACTACACTATTGCCATATCATGAATTTTAACACCAAAAATAATCAACCATGACATATGGCATAAAAATTGAATTACCAAGACTTACGACCTAACATTATAGAACCAAATCCAACCGAACATTTATGACATTTTCGCATGGCTAAAAGTTTACATACCAAATTTCAACAAAACATATTAGCCTCTACATGCCGAAATGTTCTCCTAGACCGACTAAAAAGAAGATACCAAAAGTTGCTAGCCGGTGTGATGACTTCGATGACAGTCCCGAGCACGCAAAAAGACGAGTCCAAGAAACCTAAAGTAGGTGACAAGCAAACACCGAGTGAGTATATAACTCAGTAAGTCATAAGCATTACATTGCCGTTCAGTAATAATATATCATAAGAGAAAATAAATAATGCGGGATTAAAATCCTCCATCCATACCCAAACTGGGCTATAATTCCTTAGGCATTTCGGTTCGATCTCATACCAAGCCCTACTTTGACATTTCATACATTACACCATATGACATTGGATGCATTTATCTTCAAGTATAATCACCACATAGGTTCAAGACTTACCAAGCTCAATCCCAAATATAAATAAAATGTCTATTCCTCATGAGCTCAAGGTGTTTACTCGTACCGTTGTCCATGATTGACTCGATAAGGCCGCACAGTTAGAGCATGTATATTTATTAGAGAATGTATAATAAGCCCGCACACTTAGTGCTTAATAGTCGAACTCGCACACTTAGTGCTATATAATCAACCTCGCACACTTAGTGCTATACAATTTGAACCCGCACACTTAGTGCCAATCTCATGATCATAAATGTTTACACCCGCACACTTAGTGCCGAAACCAACAACTCAATACATCTCACCTCTTTTCTTTTTCATTCAATACTTTCATCACCCCATGCATACATGTATATATATATTTATCATTCCATTCAGCATCATTACATAGACGTTATGATCATTTAAATTAATACAAAATATATGCTTAATGACTTACCTTGTGTTGGGTAAGACGGTTCCAACTCGGCTACTCGATGATCTTTTCTTTGCCTTTGCTTGATTCTCCTCCTTTAACTCCTTGAGCTTAATCAATAAATCAACTAGTTTAACCATCTTGCTAAACATTCATAATTCAATTACACATGCATATGTATGTTTGTATATTCGGCAACCATCCTCACTAATTACCCATTTAGTCGATTATACACATAATTAAAGGTAACATCACGAATGGGCATACTTATGTATATATATATATGTATATATACTTCGGAATGGGCATCACAATTAGATTTAACACCACCTTCATACTCAATTAGATGGCCGAATGTATGTATATATGTACAATGTCAACTATAACATCATTTAAACACCTAATTTCATCTCATGAACACTTGATCGAATTTTCCTAATCTAGCATACTTTCACATCTATTTGTAACATCATGTAAATCCACATATAACTACATTTCTTAAGTTCCACATCTTAATGCCCATTATAGCCACTCCCATAGTCTAAATCTAACAATCGGCAACACCCACCTTTCCACTATGTTAGCCGAATACTCATTCTCTTCTTAGTCCTAAATTCGGCACCTCCAACAAAATAGCTTAACAATTTCAACTTTCATGCTAACATAACAAGCAACTTAACACATCCATATAACTAGCATGCTAATAGCATCAAGGTATCAACTAAAATTTTTTAAGCTCCTTAGCCGAATCCTAACTCTCCAACAACCCCAAATCCAACCATGGGATAGATAGAATTTAGACTCATCACCCAAAGGTTGTGTAAATTTCCAAAAATATCATTGAACATACCTTGATCTAAAGGACCACCTTGGCCGAATCTTGCTTCCTCTTCTTCCTCTAGTTACGACAATTGCAAAAGAAAGAAAACATGAACACTCCTTCTTCCCTCCTTATTAAGCATTCAAACTCCCTTATTTTCATGCCACAACATCAAACACTCCTCCTAGATACAAGCAATGGCCGAACTTCTTCAAAATTTTTCTCCCTTTTTTTTTCTTGGTTTTTCGGCTAGGAGATGGCAAGTATGAACACCCCTTTTTTTTGTTCACTTTCCTATTATTATTCCCATCATTTGTTAACCAAAAAAAACATATTAAATTAGAATGAGTGGAGCATCATCACTCCTTGGCCGGCCACCATGTATTTTATGGGTAATTTGACATGCAAAGCCATGCTTCCTCTCCCTATTATTAATTACTCCTTATAATTCATCTATCATCTTTTCTAACTTCGTCAACTAGGTCCTTTTCGAATTAATTCACATTCCTAAAGCTAATATTAAGAATTTAATTTCTCATATATTCACTGTCACACAAAAATTTATGTAATTAAAACACAAAAATAAATTTTTGGCTCGGTAATGTGGTCTCGAAACCACATTCCGACCAGGGTCTAATTTGGGTTGTCACATTTTCCAACTCAGGTGGCAAAGCCAATTGATAGGTGATAAATCATAATTTATACATATTTTTACCTCATGCTTAGCATATTGTTGGAAGAATTATCCTTAGATTTAGCATATTTTTGGAAGAATTATCCTTAGATTTGTGAATTCGATGCTCTTAATCCTTTAATTTCATGTTTTATACTTAGGTGAGCATAGGAAAGTGAAAAGAGCGAGAACCAGGCCGAAAATAGAGAAAATAGACCAACATGAGAAATCAACATGGCCTGGACTTCCTCACAGGGGTAAGCCACTCGGCCGTGTCCATTTGGCAGAATCGAAGCACGACTTACACGGGTAGTGTAACATCCTGATTTTGGGCTTAGTCAGAACAGTGTTTCGGGACCACAAATCTGATGAGGAAAATTTCATTTTTATTATATTTTTATGGTCTACAATTTCACGAAATGAATTTTGGAAAATTTCGTTCGAAAATTTCGACGTTTGGGCACTCAATTTAGTAAAAAATGACTTAATTGTAAAAAGTGCAAAAGTTGACTTCTACATGTTAGAGGTATCAAATTGTTATGAAATTTTAAATGGGAGGTCCTTAAATGATAATTAAACCATTGTATAACTTGTTGGACAAAAATGGCCTTGATTGGGTAAATTTTGAAAGAATAGTAAAAAGGGCATTTTGGTCATTTAGGGGTAAAATGAATTAAAAGACAAATTTTAAATTCCAAAATATGTCCCTTTCTTCTTGCTACAGCAGAATGTACCAAGAGCAGCCATGTTTAGCGTTTGGCCAAGCTTCCAAGCTTAATAGTAAGTGATTCTGAGCTCCGTTTTTAATATTCTATGTATTTTTGAAATCCCGGTAACATGATCTGCTCATTTCTACCATTATTTTGAGCTAGGATTTATGTTTAAAAATTTACCCATGAATGATATGCATGTATTTTGATGTTTAATGGTAGAATATGAAGCTTGAAATTGTGTTAAACAACTTTTGCTAAGCGATTTTACGTGAAAATGAGTAAAATGGTATAATCGGTAAAAATACCTAATGTTCATAAGCACATGTTAGAGTGAGAATTTGATGTTGCCATAGAAGGGAAAAATGATCAGTATGTCATGAAACATAAGAAAATAGGGAGAAGTTTAATTTTCGAACCTTGGGGCAAAAGTGAAAATATGCAACAGTTTAAGGGTCAAAATGCAAATTTGTAAAAATATGATTTTTAGACCCATATGAATAGTGTGACTAATTAGTAGGCTAAATGTGATATTATAGATCAAGGAAATCGAGATTTGGACTTAAATCGGGAAAATACAAGGTTATGGACTAGAAATGTAAATTGTCATTTCTGGATCTGAGATAAGTTTGTACGTAAATAATTTATCGATTCTTTTTATTTTTTTATATTTTATTATCATATGAAATGTGGATGTCTATAGAATGATTATTTGTTGTAAATTGAAAATTGAAAAAGGACTATGAATAAATTGTAACATGTTGGAAAGTGAGGAATTTCCTGGTTGAGCCTTCGAAATAGAAACGATATGAATGATCTATTGTACGGTCGCATGTGTAGTACTAAGTGCAGGCTACTATGCGTACCCGATAACTTCGATCACGTGTGTAGTACTAAGTGTAGGCTACTACGTGTGTAGTACTAAGTGTAGGCTACTACGTGTATCAGATGGTTAGGTCACGTGTGTAGTACTAAGTGCAGGCTACTACATGTACCAGATAATTGGTTGCATGTGTAGTACTAAGTGCAGGCTACTATGTGTACTAGATAGCTTTGGCTACAAGTGTGAAAATATGTGCAGGCAACTGAGTATCGGTTATTATTCCGAAGAGATCAACAGAAAAATCGATTAAGTGAAAATACATGTGAACATGATTATATGATGAATAAGTGCAGGTATATGTTTAAGAAAATTTTGAGGAGCATGTTCGATATTTGAGTGAACTTCGATAAGACAAAATGAATTAAGTGAAATTATGTAAGAGTGAATTTTAGTAGTAAAACAGTGTTGGACAGCAGAGGTTGTGTAACTTTGAAAATTCACCAAAAATTGTGTAAGTTGAATTAAATTTCAAATAAATTATGGATTTAAATATTAATGAGTCTATTTTCATATAAAAGAAACAAGGGGAGAAAAGAGTTCTATATTATGTGATATTCTAATTTTTGTGAGACAGTGTCAGAATGAATTCGAGATTCCCTATTCTGAATTGGAAAAGTTTTTAAAAATTGTAGAAAAATAATTATGGGTTATAATTTAAATGCTTAGAATCTTTGATGAGTCTACTTTAATAGAAAGAAACAGAAATGTTATCCGAGTCTCGTACTATGAGATAAATAAATTTTAATGAAGAAAGGTCGAAGCTGTCAAACAAAAAAATAGGGGAGATTTTGAGTAATAAACTGTACTCATTGGCTGTACCAAAACTTCTGAAAATTTTATGGTGGAAATATATATGAGTCTAGTTTCTAGGAAAACTTATGGATCTTAATTTGGAGTTCTGTAACTCCAAATATGAATGATTTAGTGACTGTGACGCAAGAAAACAACTTAACCAGAACATTTGTAAATGTACAATTGGGTTAGTTTTACCATGGAAAGCATGTTAGTAAATTGCTTATTATTATTTCATGCGAGCTTACTAAGCGTAAAGCTAACCCCCTCCTTTCCATTTCTTTTAGTGTTGTCAGGTTAGCTCAGGGTTGGAGATCGTCGGAGGCAGCATCACATTATCAAGCCAACACCTTGACAGTATAAACACATATGCTAGAATTATCAAGTGAGTGGCATGAATATGGACCTAGTTTTATAACATGTGTTATTATAATTTGGCCAAATATATTGGTCTTTAGTGAGCTAATGATTCTGATTTATAAATCTAGCTATTTATGTTATGTTTGATATTGGTGATGTGCATATGCTTGTTTGTCATGCATGGTTGGTAATATGTTATGTGTTGTTATGAATGTTTAAGTCTGTTAACGCCTCGAACCCTGTCCCGAAGTTGGATACGGGTGAGGGGTGTTACAGGTAGGCCACACACCCGCGCCTATGTAACAGCCTTGAACACGGATTGAAGAAATTGCACAGGGCGTGTCACATGGGCGTGTCCCTGTTGAGCCCAAGTTTAGTTCCATTCGGAAAAGGCCACTCTTGAGGGCTTTTAGGCATTATAAAGCCTATTTCAACACTTGAGGAGGCACTTAGAAGAGACACACGGAGTAGGAGGCAAGGAATTACTCAAGGGAAGCCGATTAATCCATCTCAGAAGCCAGATTCATCGTCAAGACTGAAGATCTCCCTTTAATTTCCTTCAGGAGTTTTGGGTTTTCTTTATGTTTGTTATTATTATTCTTTTGAGATGTTTTCTTTTGTAAATATGAACTAAACCCCCTAAATACCTAAGGGGAATGAAACCTTATTATCTGAATTGTATGATAAATATTTAACTTGTTCTTAATTATGAATTATTCTTGTTTTAATATTCCAGGATATTGATTCAAATACTAATGTGCTTATTCAGAGGAGCAAAAGTCCCTATCTAAGAGTAGATCTAACATAATTAAGCGGAGTTGATTGCATGCCTAGAGATAGGGTGACAAGATTTTGTCGAATTAAGGTGAAACCTAATAAGGGAATCCACAGATCGAATTAATGCAACACTAGGGAGTTAATTAGAAAGAGATTTCAATTAATCAACCTAGGGTTAGACGTTCTTAGTCTTGAGAGAGATAATAAGATAAATTAAGGATTTCTACGGATCAAGTCAAATGAATAAATTGTCTGATTCAGAGTCAAATAAAAAGTGAAGTCAAGGTGAAATTTTCCTTGGGTATTGTCTTAATTCAAATAAAAAGTGAAGTCAAGGTGAATTTTTCCTTGGGTATTGTCTTAATCAATCAGTTTTCCCAAAAGTTTTTTCCCAATTTTCTTTTGTGCATCCTTAGTTTAGTAATTAGTTTAGATCAACAAAATCCTTAATTGTTTAGGCTAGATAATAAAAAGAAAGTTAATATTAGTACTTTTAGTTCCTTTGGGATTCGACAATCCGGTCTTGCTAAAACTACTACTGTTCGACAGGTACGCTTGCCTTTGTCATGGTATTAGTTAGTTTCAAGAACGATCAATTATAAATTTTTAAAACTTATCACGATGAAGTTTTTGGAATCGTTGCCGGGGAACTAAGATATTAAGAACACTTGATTTTTATTACTTTAGCCATTTTATTTTTATTGTTTTTTAAATTTTTATTTTATTTTCTAATTTTCCTTTTATTCGCTTCTGGCAGGTTTTCATAGTTTATGACTAGAAGAAACCCGTCGAGACCATTACTGTTTGATAGTGAGATCGATCGCACAGCTCGCAGAAACAAAGAGAAATAAGGTGAAGTCTAAGATACACAGAGGAAGAGCAAGAGGACGATACTTCAACCACAACCGAGGAGATGGCTGAAAATCGGAAAAATTCGCTACCTCCTGCGATTGATGCTGACCCAGTAAATTAGAATCCTGGACCACGCACTATGTATGATTATGCTAAACCTAATTTAACAGGAACTGAGTCGAGTATAGTTAGGCCTGCTATTGCTGCAAATAATTTTTAACTGAAACCTAACACAATTTAAATGATCCAACAGTTTGTTCAGTTTGATGGTTTGCAAGACGAAGACCCAAACTCTCATTTGGAGAATTTCCTAGAGTTTTACGACACTTTTAAAATCAATGGCATTTCTGATGATGCCATTCACCTTCGGTTGTTTCCCTTTTCATTGAGGAACAAAGCAAAATAGTGGTTGAACTCGTTACCACGAGGGTCAATCACTACTTGGGAACAAATGACCGAAAAATTTTTACTTAAATATTTTTTGCCACCTAAAACGGCTGAATTGAGGAATGATATCTCTTCTTTTGTGCAAATGGATCTAGACACACTCTATGATGCATGAGAGAGATACAAGGACCTTTTGAGAAGATGCCCTCACCATGGGCTGCCTTTATGGTTGCAGGTTCAAACATTTCAGAATGGACTGAATCCTTCGACTAGATAGATGATTGGCACAGCTGCTGGTGGGACTATCAATAACAAAACACTTGAAGCAGCTTACAAATTTATTGAAGAAATGTCACTGAACAACTATCAGTGGCAAGTTATGAGGACAAAGCCGACGAAAGCAGCCAGTGTTTTCAACCTCGATGTGGTTACTATGCTATCC
This sequence comes from Gossypium hirsutum, assembly GCF_007990345.1. Classification (NCBI taxonomy): domain Eukaryota; kingdom Viridiplantae; phylum Streptophyta; class Magnoliopsida; order Malvales; family Malvaceae; genus Gossypium; species Gossypium hirsutum. The sequence goes on from NC_053426.1 coordinate 62,955,990, forward strand.
AACCAGATAGAACTTTTAAATAAAAAGATTGACAGTTTATGTGGTTCTACTCAGGTACATCCAGTGATGAGGTGCGATTCAAATGAAGGAGGAGTACACACAGAATATCAATCCTTCAACCCTAGCATCGAGGAGGAACAAGTCCAATATATGGGTAACAATAATTCTAGATATCAAAATAACCCATACAGTAATACCTATAATGTAGGTTGGAGGAGCCATCCTAATTTCTCGTGGGGTGGTCAAGGGAGTCAAAGGCCACAACATCCTCCGGGTTTTCAACAACCACCTTACCAACAGGAAAAGAAGCCGAACCTTGAGGAGATGCTAACGAAGTTCATCTCAGTGTCAGAAACTCGCTTTTAGAATACTGGAACAACATTTAAGAATCAACAAGCATCGATCCAAGGGCTCGGAACTCAGATAGGATAGCTCACCAAATTGATTTCTGAATGACCACAACATAGCTTGCTGAGTAACACTGAATCTAACCCAAGGGAACAGATCAATGTAATCACCATTCAAGATGAGGAAGGGTTAGTCGAACCTGAACCAAAACTGAGGCAAGGAATTGTGGGAAGTAAAAATAAAGGTGAGGTGGACCACAGTGAACAAAAATCGATAAGTAAAGAGTACAAACCTCATCTTCCATACCCCAATGCGACGAAGAAAGACCGCACGGATGAACAATTTGGTAAATTCCTTAAACTTATAAAGAAATTACATATTAACTTACTGTTTATTGAAGCTCTTTCGCAGATGCCAAACACAATCAAATTCTTAAAGGAGCTTTTAACAATTAAATGGAAGTTGGATGAGGCGTTGCATGTGGACTTAAATGTAGTTTGCTCGGCCACGATTCCTTGTTTAATTGGTAGCTTAGATGTTAATAATGCTTTGGCTAATTTGGGCGCTGGTATCAATGTCATGCCTTATAAAATGTTTAAACAACTAGGTCTTGGGAAACCCAAACAAACTAGGATGAACATTCAGTTAGCCGATAAAACTAACAGATTTTCTAGGGGTTTTATTAAAGATGTACTCGTTAAAATTGACAAATTCATATTCCCAGTTGATTTCGTTATTCTAGACATAGAAGAGGATAGGGACGTGCCTTTAATTTTAGGAAGGCCCTTTTTAGCAACTGCTAGAACTATAATTGATGTTTGTATAGGTGAACTCACACTTCGTGTGGGTGAGGAAACAATCACCCTTCAAGCTCGTAATTCAAGTAACACATCAAATATCGAGGGTGATTGTATAAATTGTACTACTAATATTGACCATGTGGTGAAACCTTCTTTACAGGAAACACGTTCGAAGAGCACACATAAGCCTTGTTAAAGTAACAAGAAAGAACCCATCTATGAAGAACGAAGGGTACAAATCGAAGAACTAGATGAATGGCGAACAAATAAACCAAGGACACACGATAAACCAAAACCATGCCATGACGAGCTCAGTATTTCACCAAATCAACTTAAGGTTGGAGACAAAGTACCAGTAGATGCAGTAGACCCTTGTATTGCCACTTCTGAACCTAACGGAGCAATCCCTTTTACGGTACTCAGCATTTTTCTGTATGGTACAGTCAAGGTAATTCATCCTAAATTCAACACTTTTAAGGTAAATAGTACTCGTTTAAAACTTTATTTTGATGAAATTGATAGCAAGGATGAGGAGTGTAAACTCCCCGCACCACCATGATCACGCAAAAGAGAGGTAAGTCGAGCTTAGACTCTAAATAAGCACTTCTCGGGATGTAACCCGAGCACTAACAGTACAGATTTCTTTAAAATTTTTATTTTTAACATCTAACCACTAACTGAGTCCTTGAAACACAGGTTTTCTAATCCACACGGCCAGGAACTCGGGCGTGCCTTAGGACGTGCTCACACCACGGGCGGAGACACGACCGTGCAATACAGCTGTGTGAAAACAGGGAAAATTTTTCCCCAACACGGGCTGCGATAAGCTACCATGGCCGTACGACTTGGTCGTGGTGAATCTATCAAAATAACATGGGCATATGACACGCCCATGTTTAGAGGCCATGGTTGAAACTAAGAAAGCTACACATGCATGTGACACGCCCATGCCCACCACCTGTGCTCAAGACTGATAAAACAAAACGGGCGTGCCCCACGGCCATGTGCCCCAAAACCTATATAAACCCCTCACTATTCATCACCCCCTTCCCTAAAATCCCTAACCCTCCCCGTTGCAACTCTTGCCCACGCCCTACTTACCACGCCCGTGTGCCGACCACAGCATAACCATCGACGACCCAAGCCCCTCCCTCTACCAAGCTATTGTGTTTGTTCATTCTTTCCTCTTCATTTTGTTTACTAATTTGATTTTTCTTGTTTAATTTTGACTCTTAATCTTCATAGTTATAATAATAGCCATGCTTATGCTTTTTGTTTCTTGCTATTCTAGTTGATGGATTATGGTACATTCATTCTTATGTTGCCATGGACTTCAATCTATTTCCCATATTATCATTCCCATATGCATTCATTCAGTAGGCATTATTCACGTATTCCTATTCGTTGTAATGACTTAAAATATCTGATCAGGTTATCTTTCAGCATAATTGTTTTTAGTACATGACTCCTATGAAGTATCTCTATTTAGTTCTAACATGCATTGCATATTTTTCCATGCTATTGTTGGGGAGTAATTTTATTTTTTATTATTGTTTATTTCATTTGCCATTGCAGATATCATGTCAAATCATGGTAAGAAAACCGCTGTCCTCGCTTCAAAAAAGAAGAAAGGAGCAGCGTCATCCTCGGGTCCTACTGTGGAGATCAGGCACCCCTTTAATTAGTTTCCCTTAGGACCCCAGGAAGAACTCTTTTAGATACTTTGGGGCCGACGGGTTGCTACATTGACTAGGTCGCACTTGAACAAATCCAACTGGCTGACGCAGTCCGAGCCCTCCTGACGACTGACCCATGGGGGCCCTTTTTCGAGATCATTGAGTCGATGTACCTCGAGCTCATATTCGAACTCTACTCGACATCCCATCTTCAAGTAGTTATGACGGAGTTCGATGATCCCGAAACGATCCTGTTCCGTCTCGGCGTTTAGTCCGCCAGCTGAGCGTACCTGAGTTCGGCGTCGCTTTGGGGCTCTATACAGAGGAGTTCATGGACAATGATGATTTTGACACACTCCATCGCCACATCCACTTGTCTGCCTCCAACTGCTGGAGGGCCCTCGTTCCTGCTTCGGCCACCTACGACCCTAGTCGCTCCAAGGCATCGGCCCTCGCCCCATCCTTGAGGTACTTACATGCCATCTTGGCCCACACTCTGACAAGGCGACAAGAGAGCACCGGCGTTGTCAACACTCACGACGCCTACTTTTATGGAGTATGGCAAACGGGCACATTTTCTACCTTTCCTATTTCATTGTCCTCGCCATTCGCCATCAGACGGAGTGGTATAGGAAGGGAGTCATATCCATCGGCCCTTATGTAACTCGCCTGGCATGGTATTTCGGCCTCCTCAGCACGGTGGGGCAAGCATCTTCCCTCACCCTCATTGGTCAGATGTCACCACAGGGAATCTCGAGTATGCTACATATGAGGATGATCAAGCGTTGACGTGGAGTTGACCTACCCTAGTACCGCCTGGTCCAGTCCGCCGAGGAGGAAGACCTAAAGGACATTACTGATGATGTCCCTCCACGTCATGAGGACCCACCGTCTCAGCCACCACCCATCCATCGTCCAGTTCATGCGGCAGCTTCATACTCTGATATCTCTGAGTGCCTTACTCGATTTGAGCAGCAGCTTTTTCAGTGCTTTGATCACACTGATGCTACTCCACATCAGATTTGTCAGCACCTCCACATCTCATCGCCACCACCACCTCACGAACCATCCGGTGATGACGATGTTTAAAGACTTTTTATTTTTATTTTCCCTTTTATATTTATTTATCTTTTTTAAGTACTTTTTATTTTATCTTCATTTAATACTATTTCATTTTTAGGTTTTATAATTTTTATTCAACAATTTATAGTTTCGGCTAATTCATTACGAGTAATTATGCTTCTCTATATTTCCTAAAGAGTTCTGGATTTTATCACAGTTATGAAGAGCTCCAAAGCTCATCATCAGTTAGGAACTCGAAACTCCACTGGAAAAGGTTCTCCACGACTGCCATGTCCTTTCCGACCACCACGATAACCTCTTCGCTAGGCACTGTGGTTGTGGAACCCAACCTCTACCACCACCGGAGTATCCTCCTCCAATCTTATCATTGCCTTGGCCGATTATTCTCCATACCTCCAATTTAAGGATTCCATTTAACATTCAGGAAGTTTCACTTCTCTCCCTCTCTCTTCTGATATTATCTTTATATCACTATTATATATCTTTGTACATTGAGAACAATGTACATCTTAAGTGTGGGGGAGGGATGTTTATATCATTATCAGAAAAATCCTTGAATTTTATCTCGCTCTCAAATAATCTTCTCATATCATTATGAGAATGAATTTTGATTAATTTATGAGTTTTATTGATATGTCTTGAATTAAAACATAGGCCTTCATGCATTGATGGTTTAAACTTTAAGGAATTAGAGAATCAAGCATGATAAGTTGATTTTTTTTTAGTTTCAAAATTTTTAGGTTGTTTCCCCAAGTATAGGTATTATCTTGAGTTGAAAGCCACAGGTTTAACATCAAAAAGCCATAAATTTTTTGTGAGATCTTGAGCCTTTAGAGCATATTTTATTTCTTTCATGCTCACTTTTATTATGAGTGCGTTAGTATTAATTTGTTATTCTAGAACTTGCTTGACTATGCATGTCAAGACCACACCATTTGATTTGATATGTTGAGATGATAAAGGCACTTAGGTCTAACCTACTCACTCCACAAAAGCCTACCTTCATAATTAACCCTTAGTGAACCCCTTTGAGCCTAACAAACCATCCATTGATTTACCCTCAATATTAACCTATAATCCATTATTGTTGAAATCCCCTTAATTAAGTTGATCCCTATTTTTATCAAGATTTGATTTGAATAAATTACTTAGCTATGTTTTATTTTTGATGGTTAACCTATGTTTTTGACTTGTTCTTAAAAAAAATAATAAAACAAAATTTTAGTATTACAATACATACATATATTAGTAGTAATTCGTTGTTTTTGAGCTTAAGTGTTCAATTCCATATTTTGAGAAGAAGCTCACATGTTTTTGAGATGTTTTCTTTCGTAAATATGAACTAAACCCCCTGAATAACTAAGAGGAATGAAACCTTATTATTTGAATTGTAGGATAAATATTTGACTTGTTCTTAATTATGAATTATTCTTGTTTTAATATTCCAGGATATTGATTCAAGTACTGATGTGCTTATTCAGAGGAGCAAAAGTCCCTGTCTAAAACTAGATCTAATATAATTAAGTGGAGTTGATTGCACGCCTAGAGATAGGGTGACAAGATTTTACCGGATTAGGGTCAAACCTAATAAGGGAATCCACAGATCGAGTTAATGCAACATTAGAGAGTTAATTAGAAAGAGCTTTTAATTAATCAACCTAGGGTTAGACGTTGTTAGTCTCGAGAGAGATAATAATATAAATTAGGTATTTCCACAGATGAAGTCAAATGAAAAAATCCTCTGATTCAAAGTCAAATAACAAGTGAAGTCTACTTGAATTTTTCCTTGGGTATTGTCTTAATCAATCAGTTTTCTCAAAAGTTTTTTTCCCAATTTTCTTTCTGTGCATCTTTAGTTTAATAATTAGTTTAGATAAACAAAATCCTTAATCGTTTAGGCTAGATAATAAAAAGAAATTTAATACTAGTACTTTTAGTTCCTTTGGGATTCGATAATCCGATCTTGCTAAAACTATACTACTGTTCGACAGGTGTGCTTGCCTTTGTCGTGGTATTAGTTAGTTTCGAGAACGGTCAATTATAAATTTTTAAAACTTATCACGACGAGCATATCAAGTTTTTGGTGTTGTTTCTGGGGAACTAAGATATTAGGAGCACTCAATAATATTACTTTAGCCATTTTATTTTCATTGCATTTTAAAATTTTCTTTTCTTTTCTAATTTTCCTTTTATTCGCTTCTTGTAGGTTTTTATAGTTTATAACTAGAAGAAACTCGCTGGGACCATTACTGTTTGATTGTGAGATCGATCGCACAGCTTGCAAAAACCAAGAGAAATAAGGCAAAGCCTAAGATATATAGAGGAAGAGCAAGAGGACGATACTTCAACCACAACCGAGGAGATGGCTGAAAATCAGGAAAATCTGCTACCTCCTGCGATTGCTGCTGACCCAGTAAATCAGAATCCTGCTCACATACTATGTATGATTATGCTAAACCTAATTTAACAGGAACCGAGTCTAGTATAGTTAGGTTTGCTATTGCTGCAAATAATTTTGAACTGAAACCTAACACAATTCAAATGATCCAATAGTTTGTTCAGTTTGATGGTTTGCAGGACGAAGACCCAAACGCTCATTTGGTGAATTTCCTGGAGTTTTACGACACTTTTAAAATCAATGGTGTTTCTGATGATGCCATTTGCCTTCGGTTGTTTCCCTTTTCGTTAAGGAACAAAGAAAAACAATGGTTGAACTCGTTACCACGAGGGTGAATCACTACTTGGGAACAAATGATCGAAAAATTTTTACTTCAATATTTTCCACCAGCTAAAATGGCTAAATTAAGGAATGATATCTCTTCTTTTATGCAGATGGATCTAGAGACACTGTATGATGCATAGGAGAGATACAAGGACCTCTAGAGAAGATGCCCTCACCATGGGCTACCCTTATGGTTGCAGGTTCAAACATTTCTCAATGGCCTGAATCCTTCGACTAGATAGATGATTGACACAGCTACTGGTGGGAATATCAATAACAAAACACCTGAAGTAGCTTACGAATTTATTGAATAAATGTCACTAAATAACTATCAGTGGCAAGTTATGAGGACAAAGCCGACGAAAGCAACCGGTGTTTTCAACCTCGATGCGGTTACTATGCTATCCAACCAGGTACAACTTTTAAATAAAAAGATTGACTGTTTAAGTGGTTCTACTCAGGTACATCTAATGATGAGGTGCGATTCAAATGGAAGAGGAGTACACAGAGAATATCAATCCTTCAACCCTAGCATCGAGGAGAACAAGTCCAATATATGGGTAACAATAATTCTAGATCTCAAAATAACCCATACAGTGATATCTATAATGCATGTTGGAGGAGCCATCCCAATTTCTCATGGGCTGCTCAACGGAATCAAAGGCCACAACATCCTCCGGGTTTTCAACAACCACCTTACCAACAGGAAAAGAAGCTGAACCTTGAGGAGATGCTAACGAAGTTCATCTCAGTGTCAGAAACTCGCATTTAGAATACTGAAAAAACACTTAAGAATCAACAAGCGTCGATCCAAGGGCTCGAAACTCAGATAGGATAGCTCACCAAATTGATTTTTGAACGACTACAAGGTAGCTTGCCGAGTAACACTAAATCTAACCCAAGGGAATAGATCAATGCAATCACCATTCAAGATGAGGAAAGGTTAGTCAAACCTGGACCAAAACCGAGGCAAGGAATTGTGGGAAGTAAAAGTAAAGGTGAGGTGGACCACAGTGAACAAAAATTGGTAAGTAAAGAGTTCAAACCTCGTCTGCCATACCCCTATTCGACAAAGAAAGACCACACGGACGAACAATTTGGTAAATTCCTTAAACTTATAAAGAAATTCCATATTAACTTTTCGTTTATTGAAGCTCTTTTATAGATGCCAAAGGCATTCAAATTCTTAATGGAGCTTTTAAAAAATAAGCGAAAGTTGGATGAGGCATCGCATGTGGAGTTAAATGCAGTTTGCTCGGCCATACTACAAAATATGCTGACCAACAAATTGAAAGATCTAGGGAGTTTTACGATTCCTTGTTTAATTGTTAGCTTAGATGTTAATAATGCTTTGGTTGATTTGGGCGCTAGTATCAATGTCATGCCTTATAAAATGTTTAAAAATCTAGGTCTTGAGAAACCCAAACAAACTAGGATGAGCATTCAGTTAGCCAATAAAACTATCAGATTTCGTACGGGTATTATAGAAGATGTACTCATTAAAATTGACAAATTCATATTCCCAGTTGATTTCGTTGTTCTAGACATAGAAGAGGATAGTAACATGCCTTTAATTTTAGGAAGGCCCTTTTTAGCAACTGCTAGAACTATAATTGATGTTTCTACAGGTGAACTTACACTTCGTGTGGGTCAGGAAACAATCACCCTTCAAGCTCGTAATTCAAGTAACACATCAAATATCGAGGGTGATTGTATAAATCGTACTACTAATACTGACCATGTCGTGCAACCTTCTTTATAGGAAACACATTCGAAAAGCACACATGAGCCTTGTTCAAGTAACAATAACGAACCCATCTATGAAGAACGAAGGCTACAAATCGAAGAACTAGATGAATGGAAAACACATAAACCAATGACACACGATAAACTAAAACCACGCCATGACGAGCTCAATATTTCACCAAATCAACTTAAGGTTGGAGACGAAGTACTACTAAATGTAGCAGACCCTTGTATTGCCAATTCTGTACCTAACGGAGCAATCCCTCTTACCGTACTCAGCATTTTTCCATATGGTACAGTCGAGGTAATGCATCCCAAATTCGGCGCTTTTAAGGTAAATAGTACTCATTTAAAACCTTATTTTGATGAAATTGATAGCAAGGATGAGTAGTGTAAACTCCCCGCACTATCATGATCACGCAAAAGAGAGGTAAGTCGGGCTTAGACTCTAAATAAACGCTTTTCGGGATGCAACCCGAGCACTAACAGTGTAGATTTCTTTAAAATTTTAGTTTTTAACATCTAACCACTAACTGAGTCCTTGAAACACAGGTTTTCTAATCCACACGGCCAGGAACTTAGGCGTGACTTAGGCCGTGCTCACACCACGGGTGGAGACACGGCCGTACGATACAGTCGTGTGAAAACAGGGCAAAATATTTCCCCAACACGGCTGTGGATCGGGTCCAAAAAGGCTTTCGAAAATTTTTAATCCCAAGATGGCCATTTTTGGAAAAAAACTGATTTTCTGGAAAATTTTTGTTTCAAAGAGACTTTTTTTCAAATTTGTCTTCTTTAAAATACACATGTTTTGAGAATTTGATTTTAAAGAGGTTAGATTCTTCTAAGTTTTCTGAAATCTGATGTGGCACACTGAATCCCCGGCACCAAGTCTGTAAGTACTTTTGCCTTAAATACTGTACTGTACTGTAGATAGGATTGAGACTTTACTATGATACTGTAGCTAGGTTGATACTGAAACCATAGAGATTGAGACAGTAGGAACTAAGAACCCAAAAAGATTGAGACTGTAGCTAGGCTATGATTCTGTAAAGAACAAAAACTCTAAAATACTATCTCTGCATAAGACATATGAATAAATAGTAAAATTTTTAGATATTTGTAGTTATTTGATATGTGTACTGGTAATGTAGAGTATTGATATGGATTTTGAGGGTAAGCAAAGTCTGCAAACTTCGGGTAGCGGTAACTCGGAGCTTGGTACTGAGGCAGTGGCCGAGTTAGTAAGGAAAGTGGTAGAGGAAGTATTGGATACCAAAATTAAGGAAATTAGGGAAACACTTCAAGTAGGGTGCTTGGAGTGTAAGAAAAGGAAGGATCCTAGTTCTCAGAGAACAGAGCCTCATTCTTTGAAACATGTTAAGACACGACCAAACTTTCTGACCTGCAAGAACTGCAACAGGCGTCATCCGGGTGAGTGCCATAGGAAGACAGGAGCATGCTTTAGATGCGGGTCATGGAAACATCGAGCTCAAGATTGCCAAGCTTATTCTAGTTAGGAGTGCGTGATGTTTGGGTACGAATTGTATACGTGTGTGATAAGGTGTTTATTTATGTCGGTAATTAGATGTTCTGGGTCGTATTAAAATTATTTAGATCAGGGTGCCTAGTGGTAGTGTAGTAGCATAGTGTTACACGATTATTTAGTTTTGGAAATTTCGAGGACAAAATGCCTTTTTTGCCTTTCTTTGAAATTTTATCCATCCAAGGCCATTTTTGTCCAACAAGTTATAAAATGGTCTAATTAGCATTTAAGGACCTCCCATTTAAGATTTCATAACAATTTGATACCTCTAACATGTAGAACTCAACTTTTGCACTTTTTACAATTTAGTCCTTTTGACCAAATTGAGTGCCCAAACGTCGAACTTTTCAAACGAAATTTTCACAAATCCTTTCCGTGAAATTGTAGACCATAAAAATATAATAAAAATAATTTTTCTTACATCAAATTTGTGGTCCCAAAACCACTGTTTTGACTAGGCCCTAATTCGGGATGTTACACTATCACACGAGCTCGAGCCAACCAATTCAAAAAGGCCATTTTGGCCTTAGTCAACCAAGTGTGGGTGAGACATTGGCTGGATGCATCGAGAGAGCTTGGACCAACTTTACAAGTTCACCTTGCAATCTTTTGCAAGCTGAACTAAGCTCACATTTAGCTCAATATGCTCAAACCTAGCTCAGTTTAATTTATGCAATTTTATTAGTTGCTGGAGTAAATTAAATATGTTTAGTTAAATTTGTTAAATCAACGCAAATAATTATTATGTGTTTAATGTGTTTAAAATCTGGACATCTTAAATATGTTTTAATTGTGTTTTAATTTAATGCATGCTTTAATATGTCTTAGTTAATACTTGTTATTAATTTGTCTTAGACTATTACCAGATTTAATATGTGTTTAATTTTAGCCGAATTTAATATGTGTCCTATTCTATTACTTGTGTTTAATATGATATAGCCGCTACCAAAATAATGTGTCTTAAACTAATTAATTTTGCTGATTTATTAGGTGCAGCTATGTACAATGGACGGCTTGAATATGAGGTGCTGATGGTTCATCCCTTCTAAGCAACTCTTTGTGTATGTCAAGGGCCAAGGGAGCTGATGTTTCCTTTCTTCCAAGCTGCTGATTTATCTCCCCAAGCTGATCGACCAGTTCTCCAAAGCAACTATGAAAGCTTTCACACTTGCTCGAAAATTCCATTCACACTTGTGCCCATTCGGTTATATGCATTCACACATGGATGGCCCTTCAAGTTTGGTTTTCAAACTTCAAATGCCTTTTGCAATATCCAAGTTGTTCATTAACTTTACAAACTATTCAGCTGAACAGGGCATAGCATTTAAGCTTCATTTAAGCTCATGGCTGAACCTAGACAAGCTATTCAGCTCCCAATTGTTCCAAATTCATTTTAGTTGAACATAATTCATCTAGAAGCTGTCGAATGACGTTCCCAAAGGCTAAAGAATCTACCTAGAATTTTCTTGAAACTCTTTGGAATTTTCAACTCATTAAAAGCTAAATCCAAGTGACCATTTAGCTATCCATTTGACTATTCGATTAACGTTAGACTTTCATTGTAAATATTGTGTTATTTGCTGTTGTTTAGACTTTTGAAACTTTGAATGAAATTCTGTCATTTTGGTGAGATTTAATTCTCTCAAATTTCATCCAAAAACTTTGCTTGGCTTATCTGTTAGTCAGTGGCGTCAATCTTTGTCTTTTCCGAACTTATCACTCAAATCCTAGTATGGCATTCAATCCAACTTATACCTTTAGTTCTTACCTTTGCTAGGTAACAGGTCAAGGTCCCTTTGTTCCTTCATTCACCTTAAGCCATATAAGTCCCGGGTCAACACTCTCCTTAGTGTTGGTTCGTTTTTGTCGCTTAAGTCTGATTTCCATTCCACCTATCTATCAACTTATCTATTTTAATTTATTTGTTAGCCGAGCCAAATCAACTTATACTTAACCAATTTTGAACCTGTTTCCATCACCTATTTTCATATTTAAACAAATACCTTCATAGCTTGAAAATTGGAATGATACTTCTACGTTTGACGATTGGGCACAACTATGACTTAACTCACTATTCTGAGGCGAGATCGTATCAAATTCCCAAATCTTTTTTCTTGTAAGATTTTTAAAGACGAAAATCCCTAAAGGGGGAGAGTTGTAACAACCTATTTTTCAATGAAATCAGAACAATGGTTTCGGGACCACAAATTCAATCCGAAAATAAGGTTTATTTTCATTTCATTATATGGTCCGTATTATGATAGGCATATTTTGATACGAAAATTTTATCGATTATGTGTTTAATTATGAGAACGACTAAATTGCATAAAATGTGAAAGTTGAATTCTAGTAGCTATAAGGATCAAATATCTATGGGAATCAAATCTAGAGGTCCTTATATGGTAATTAGACCATTAAGAAAAGTATGTAGATTTTTCTTGGTGACTTATTCAAGGAATTTGTAACACCCCTAACCCATATCCGTCGCCGGACTAGGGTTTAAGGCATTACCAGACAAATCGAAATATTTTACGAACAATTCATATAGATTATTCACAATCATAGTCAAACATTATCATAGAGTCCCTTAAATAGGTCATCGAGACCTTAAACATACATTAGAAAGGGGTTGGGGCTAAACCGACTTCATACAAAAAATTTTGAAACCTAAACAATTTTCAAAGTTGTAGAGGTCACACGCCCGTGTGAACAGGCCGTGTGCCTCACGCGGCTTTAGACATGCCCGTGTGTCTAGGACATGTTAAAATAGGGCATACATACTGACTTGTCCACACGGCCACAAGACACACCCGTGTATCAGGCCATATGAAAATTAGGGAGGCTATTGACTTGAGTCACACGGCCAGTCACATGCCCGTGTGTCTAGCCCATTCTTGAAACTGACTTGGCCACACGGCCTAGCTCACGTGCGACCGTATGGTCTGCTCAGGCTCATTTCAAAATGGCTATTGAGTAATAGTACTGAGACACACGCACGTGTCCCTGCCCGTGTGGGCAAAAATAGGCCATTTACAAGGCCAATTTGCCACCCATTAAGGGCCCTCCCCACAAGCAACAAATAAACATCAATTGCATACCAAATGCTTAACCATTTCACAACCAATACATACACCAATAATTTCATATAATTACCAACCAAATTCATACTTATTCACCATTCCAAATCATACCAAATCATGAGCTAAAATCACGCCAAAACATATGATCCACAATCTTAAATTTACTTCATTCAATTTCATGCCAAAACTTACCAAACTCCAAAATAAACACTTACCACAAACTTACCCAAAATGACCTATTCTCTTGGAAATTCAAGAACATATCATACTAGCATAATTACATAACATAATTCATACCAAAAACACATTCATATACACAACCAAAACCAAGCCAAATCACATGGCTAAATATATACATTACCAAACATATTCACACACTTCTAGCCTATACATGCCATACTTCAATATATACATTTTCGTAAGGTACTAAAATATAGTTCAATAATGTGTTGATGATCCTTGATGATCCTCGAGCTTCCAGTAGCTTCGATATCTATAAAATAGTTGAAAAACACACAGAGTAAGGTTTCAAAAGCTTAGTAAGCCATATACAAATAAACTTAACATTCAACACATGAAGGTATCATCAAATTACATATATTTCATGGCCAAATATTATCTCAAACCACATAGTTCATATACAATTAACATATTTCCAATTCATTTACACATAGCATATTATCTCATACTTATAACACATACCATCACTTATACATATACTTACCTTTTATTCTCAAAAATAGTATACATTTCGAATGTACCTGAATCAGATACCCATCTCATATAATCTATTGTTTCTCAGAATGCCCGTTAAACCATTCAGAATTATAAGAATACGTGGATAACTCAGAAAGCTTATACAATGCCAACGACCCAGACGTGGTCTTACATGTAATCAAATATCGATGCCACTGTCCTAGATAGCGTCTTACACGAAATCAAATATGATACGAACGTCCCAGACATGGTCTTACACGTCAATCATAATTCAATGCCAACGTCTCAGATGTGGTCTTACACGAAAACACATATTGGATCCTATGTCATGACATATGTATCCTAACTATTCTTATAGTTCGTATAGGGCTTTTCGGACATCAATACTTTGTCGATGCTCTCTCAAATATCTCATATTCAATGCATTAAGCTATTCATCATTATTCAATAACATATAAGCACAAACAAATCATTTCAAACACATTTATTTCTATATAGACTTACCTCGTATGAATATGAACAGAAATGAACGGCTATTCGACGACTTTCAACTTTACCCAATCTAATTTTGTTTTCTTTGGTTCTTGATCTATATAAATTCAAATTTACCTCTTTTATTCACCAAACCATTCAAATCAATCCACAAACACACATTTAGGAAAATTTACAAATTAGCCCTTACATTTTCATATTTTGACACTTTAGTCCCTAATTCACAAAATCACAAAATACACATAATTTCTCTGCACACATGCCTAGAAAAATTCTCATAGTGTTCATACAAGTCCACATATTTCTTTTATTTCATATTTTAGTCCCTCAAAATACAAATTTCGCAATTTAGCCCATTTTACTCAAATTCATCAAAAACTCAAAGACAAAATATATTAACCCAAAACATATCTTACATTTACTAACATCAAACTTCATAAAACTCATAGTTTCATCAATAGCTCAACTCAAAATCATTAACAATTTTAGAAATTCAAACATGGGCTTGATAGAACTCTAAGCAACGATTACAAAAACGTAGAAATTATTGAAAACAGATCAAAACACATACCTCAATCAAACAAAACAATGGCTGAACCCTAGAACTCTTTTTACCTTTTCTTTTTCTTGTATTTTCGGCAACGGATGAAAGAAATAAGCTAAAATTTAGCTTTAGTTTTAATTAATGTAACATTAATATGCATTTTCTAATTTAACCTTATTATTAATCATTAAAATTCCACCAACTAATGCCCATCATGGTAAAAAAACCTCATAAGGACCTCATAGTTAATAAACCTTAACAAATGGGAACTTAAACAAATAGAAGGCTACTTTTACATTTTACGCGATTAGGTCCTTTTTATCAAATTAAGCACCCAAATGATTAAATTTTCATACGAAACTTTCACACATATAAATTCAGATATTATAAGCACAAAAAATAATGTTAAAATAATTTTTGACTCAAATTTTTGGTCTTGAAACCTCTATTTCGACTAAGGTCTAGACCGGACTGCTACAAAATTACAGAAAAAGAGCAAAGACTAAATTGGAAAGAGCAAAATACTTGATTATTAAAAAATGATAAAAGATATCTTATTTTATGTAATCTTCAACGAAAAACCCATGGAAACCCTAAGAGTGAGAAAAGAAACTTTCAAGGCCTAATTGGGTAAGTTTCTTTGTCTCGTTTTTAGTAATTTCTATATTTTTAAAATTGGGATAGCTTAATCTCTCTATTTGAGGAATTAATTTGAAAAGTTATCAAGGTATGATAATGGGTCATGGATGTATATGATGGAAATTAGAAAATTATGGTAGAAAATGAAAGATTATTGATAGATACACAACTTTTACAAAGTGATTTTTGATGAAAACATAATTTAGGGACTAAAATGAAAAGTTGGAAAATTCTGAAATTTTATGAGTAAATGTGCTGTAAAATTTGTAATGGGGCTTTGGTTAGGCTTGGAATAGGGAGTGATTTGTTTTCGGGCCTAAGGACAAAATCAAAATTTATGGAAAACTTAGGGGCAAAATGGTAATTTTGCCTAGGACGTAAATTGAGTCCATTTAAATATGAAATGTGTGAAATTGATGGTTAAATTCATTTATATAGATCTGGACAACACTAATTTGAGGTTAAATCGAGGACAAGTGTCAAGGTAAGTTCATGTAACTTAATCAGGTATGTAACTATGTTAATTGAATGTTGTGTTTGTATGTAATGTGATTTATGTTGATGTGATTTAATTGTACCCTATGATGGAAAATTGATACATGCTTGAAATGGTGATAAAGGGTTAAGTCTCGATTGAATGTGAATTTCGATGATTATTTGCGCATTCTTGAAACTAATAAGGTCCTGCATTTGTTGTGGACGGGATTTAGCTCGGACGAGTAATCCCATTGACCATGTTATAGAAAAGATTTAACCCAGATGGGTAATCTTGATATAATACTTCTTGAGCATACGTTATGATCAGGGTTTAGTCTGGATTGGTAATCCTAATTGAGCTCCTCTTAGCATATGTTATATAAAGGATTTAGCCTAGACTGGTAATCTTGTTATACGATATGTGGCTCGAGAGAATGTTTCATAGTTAAGTGCCCTAATGGGTATCCTTGAATAAGGAATTGATGAATTATTGTGTAACACCCTCACGCCCGAGACCGTCGCCAGAGTTGAGCTTGAGGTGTTACTAAACTTAATTTATCACTTAAAGAATTTTAAATCATTTATTCCAACTTTCGCAATAAACTGTCAATCTGCGACACAGTAGATTAAAAAATTCATATCTCGAGTTCTGAAACTCAAATTTAAGATTTGTAAATTTTCCCTGGAACTAGACTCATATATCTAACTAGTAATGTTTTTCTAGAATTTTTGGTTGGGCCAATTAGTACAGTTTATTAGTTAAAATTTACCCTGATTCAGCATTCTACAGCTTTGACCCATGTTCACTACAAACCAATTTTCTATTTGTACAGAACTCAAAAGACTATGTCGTTTCTTTCTCTTAAAATTAGACTCAATAAGGAATCTGTACATATAAAGCATTACTGCTAATTATTTTTTTTACAATTTTTGGTGAATTTCAAAATTTAGAATAGGGGATTCAGAAATCGCTCTGGCCCTATTTCACAAAAAGTTAAATATCTCATAAAATATAACCCATTTACCTATTTCATTTCATCCATATGAAAATAGACTCATCAAAGCTTCGATTACATAACTTATTCATCATTTAAATCTGTTTCTACTATTTTTAGTGATTTGCAAATTTACATCATTGTTGCGACAATATTCTGTTTTATAGCAAATTTTACTTTACTATAGATTTTCATGGACTAAATAGCATTTTAAATATACATGACATCAAATATGATTTAGATTGGCCATTCCAATGGCTAATCATTTACAAACCATTTTCTTACCAAACTATAACCATATCATAAGATCATTTACACAAAGTGAGTATAGTGCTATACATGCCAGACTCAAAATATACAAGCCATTTTACCAATTTAGGGCTTCAGATAGTGTGAACGAGCCTTCGACCTATCCCGATTCTCAAGCCGGCTTGTCAAAACTACAATGAATGAAAAGGAAGGAGTAAGCATTAATGCTTAGTAAGTTCACATGCAAATAACAAGTAACATGATCATGCAATCCAACATAAACATCATTACGACACTCATATCATAAGAATACTTACTATCTTACCAAAATATTTGTCTTACCAAATTCTCAACCAATGATTAAATTCATACCTGTCCATTTTCACTTCTTCAACACATTCATCGTCGATTCACTTTCGTTTTAAGTACTCTTCCTATTCTCTTAGGATTCTCCCATTGAACACATCGGAATATAATTTCGGATACGCGGATAGTGTGCACGTAAGTGCTATACTCATAGCTAAACAAGCTCAATAGCTTTTGAAATCTATGTAGTCAAACTACCATGTAACCCGCCCATAAACGAACTCGGACTCAACTCAACGAGATTGGAACTCAACCATCCTAGTGACATGTCACTTGTACCCTAATCTATTCCCAAGGTTCAAACAGGATTCTCCTCAATTACACATTTTGATCACCTTTTTCAAAATATAGAAACTGATATTTGCTAGCATATCATACTTATCAAGTTGTTCATATAATTTACATATTACCAAACAATAATTCACAAAGCATAATATTTCGTGGTAATAAATATCATATCATACAAATAACATTAAATCACTTAAAATAAAAATTATGTTACTTTATTTACACATGAACTTACCTCGATACAAAATTTTAGCAATCGAGCCTATTCCTCGTGAACTTTGTTTTTCCCTCGATCACGACTTGAATATTGTTTCTCTTTATCTATAATACAAAATTAACTTATTTAATACATACATTCATCAAAACAGCCCCTAATACAAACTTTGGTAAAATTACCATTTTGCCCCTAAACTTTCACATATTTACACTTTTGACCCAAGGCTCGTAAATTAAACCTCATCCTATTTTCTTATGTTTTATGACATGCTGATCATTTTTACCTTCTATAGAAACATCAAATTCACACTCTAACATGTACTTATGAATATTAGGTATTTTTACCGATTAAGCCCTCTTACTCGTTTTCACTTAAAACCGAGTAGCACAAGTTGTCTAGCATAATTTAAAACCTCATATTCTATCATAAAACACCAAAATACAAAAATTTCACCTATGGGTATTTTTCCAAATATGAACCCTAGGTTGAATTATTGCTAGCATAAGCTAAATCGAGCTATCGGGATTCCAAAAACATAAAAATCATTAAAAACGGGGCTTGAAATCACTTACTATGAAGCTTGGAAGTTGAAGAAACCCTAGTTATGGAGAGAGGTAAGGTTCAGCCAAGGTAAGAAGAAGATGAACAGATTTTGGCCTTAATTTCCCTTTTAATTAATTTTAATTAGAAAATGACCAAAATACCCTTAATACCTTTATTTGAAAATTTTAATGTACAAGCCCATTTTTGTCCAAAATTTTAGAAATTGGTCAAATTTCTATTTAAGACCTCTTCATTAATATTCCAAAGCAACTACATACTAAAAACTTCTAGAATACAAGTTTTGCAAATTATTCGATTTAGTTCCTAATTTCAACTTAAGCACTTTATGCATAGAATTTCGTCACGAAATTTTCACACAATCATGAAATCATATCATAAACCTAAAAATAATTATAAAATAATTATTTCTATCTCAGATTTGTGGTCACAAAACCACTATTCTGATTACGCCCTAATTCGGGATATTACATATTGAATCGTACAATTCGAGTGTACTACTTGAGCATCCATCCGAATTCAATGATTCAATGGACATATAACTCTTGACATGGCATGAAAATCTTGAGATGATATGATAAAGATTTGAAAGAATATTGCTTGATGAGCTCATCTATGTTACCTGATTGATATGAAGATTTTGGTGACTAATAGGTTTGATTGAATGTATGTGATTAGGCAATTTAGCAAAATGGATAGAAACATAACATTGTATGCCTAGATTTAATAAGCAAGATTGGTAAGTTTAGTTTCTATTATAGGAACTTACTAAGCATGTAATGCTTACTCCGTTTTATTTTCCCCCGTTTTATAGTGCTTGAAAGGTCACAAGGGTTTGAGATCACTGGATCATTGTCACACTATCAACTAGTCATTTTGGGTATACTTAGTAGAAATTATTTTGGTACACAGGCATGTATAAGATAACTTGGCCAATGTGGCTTGAAATGTTATTTTGTAATCTAGCCATTGGAATGACTAGTGATGGTTCATTTTGGTATTACTAAGTAGACTATTATGATATACACATACACATGTGTTATGTTAAGAATATGTGATAAATGTTATGAATGCCTAAGTTAAACTAAGGTAAGATTGTAATCATGTATGCTTGTTGTGATATGCCTTGTGAATGATGGAATTGCCCAATTTGAATGCATGAATTGGTTGGTATTGATTGTGTGCTTCAAGTGCAGGTCTTGGGTGAAGTTTTGGGTAAGAAATGAAGCTAGAAATGGCTTCATTTTATCCACATAGGCGTGTGTCTAGACCGTGTGTGACACATGACCTGGTAACATGGGCATGTGATTAGGCTGTGTGTCCCCTGCAGTTAAATTTTGAGAAACAGAATGCTCAAAATTGGGCACACGGGCAACGACACGGGCGTGTGTCTCAGCCACGTGTGCCACACGGGCGTGTGTCTTGGCCATGTGACACCTGCACATATTTTTGAATTGAATGAATTAACCACACGGCGTAGCACACAGGCATGTGGCATGGCCGTGTGTGCAAGTCAGAGAGTTACACGGGGTCAAACATGGCCCCTAGCACGGGCATGTCCCAGGGTCACACGGGCGTGTGAGTCCTGCACCTTGGAAAAATTTTGTAATTTTGCAAAAATTTCTTAAAGGTCCCAATTAAGTCCCGATTCGATTCTAATGCTCGTTTTGGGCCTCGAGGGTCAGATCAAGGGACGTTATGGATGATCTCGGTACATGAATAGGAATTTATTTAGATTAATGGAAAAATATTTTGAATGTTCTAGTAATGCTCTGAAACCCTATTCCAGTGACAGGTACAGGTTAGAGGTGTTACACTTTAAGTGTTCGTATGGATTGGTAAAATCTGTTAAAAGGAGGATTCAAGTAAGTGTTTTGAAAATTCAAGTCTGTGATGAAATATGCGATTGTGTGATTTTTGTTAAAAATGGTGATGTGTGATTTTCTAACACTCATGATATGTGGTATATGGCGATTTGAATTTTTATTTACAATAAACGTGATAATGAATTATTGATGTTCTAATCACATGTTAAACATGTTAATATTCTGATATTTTGGTTTGCATGTTAAGCATGCTATTAATTTTATTTTGACTCACATGTTAAGCATGCCATTATTTCTCATTCTGATTCCCATGTTAGGCATGCCCAGCCATCATTGCCAGACAACCCGATGTGGCAGGTCATCGTTGCTTGGAAACCTGAGATGAATTAACTGGCTATATACTCGCAATATTCTGTATCTGGCAATGTATCTGCATTATTTGGTGGCTCAACCACAATATTCTATTTCTGGCAGCTTAACTACACTATTTGGTGACTTGACCATAATATTGGTGTGTTATTGGATGGACGAGTTCTTGGAAATCATTATGGTGTGTAGGGGAGATAGGTAGGATCTATTTTTTGAAAAACTACATTGATTTCTTAAAAAGTGTTGCACTGACATCTTCATTATGCATTCTGATAAATGAGAAATTGTGACTGAATATGATCTGCTTAATCTGATGTTTTATGTGTTAATTTTTGTTATTATGATTTGTAACCCACACTAGGGTTTTCAGGACCATCCCTTCTTAATTCATACTTTTTAGATAATAATCGAGGTTAGGATGGGCTCGGCTTAAGGAGGTGCTCTTGGTCATTTTCAAAAAGAAAAATATTATTTTGGTACTCAAAATTTTGGGGATGTATTTTTATTACTATAGACTTTTCCTTGGGATTTTATTTTGGACTTTCGATTATTTTTGTTTTAGATTTTTCTGCATGATTTAGGTTTTAAAATTATCATTTAAAATATTGTGAAATTGACAATTTACGATGGATTTTTCATAACTAAGTCAAACAAGGCCCAACAAGGGTGCTTTCAAATTCAATACTTTATTTTTCAAATCTTAGCACTATCTGCTCACAAAATTGATATTTATTAAATCTACATCTTAAAAATGACAAACCAGTTTTAGGTTTGCAAGTTATCTACTGCAATGTTTTAATTGAAGTAGGGTGTTTTCTGAAAAATATCAGAACTTGAGTTTGAAGTAGGGTGTTTTCTGAAAAATATCAGAACTTGAGTTTTCTAAATATAAACAATTTCAAATAAAATTTGGTTTTCTCGAACAAGTTACAAGGATGTTTTTAGCAACAATAATTTTTAAGAGAATAACTAAATGATTTCCTGTGCAATCAATATGGCCAATGTGATCGTTGTGATTTGGCCATAACGTCTAGGTCGGGTGTAGAGGGTTACATTTAGAGACTCACCATACAGCCACGAACAACAGCTTGATTCTATTTTGAAAATCCAAGCCATAGTCAAAACACATTTTTAAATAAAGTTTTGATTCTGTTTTAAAAATCTGAGACTCTGATGCTGGCCGACATAAGTACTTCTTACTTATTGAATTTTTATTATGAAACTATAGATTTCTATACACCGTGAAACTTTAAATTCTGAAAACTATATTGTGAAACTCTAGATTCTGAAAACTATAGATACTTGTAACACCCTTCACCCGTATTCAACGCCAGAATAGGGTTACAGAGCATTATGAATTTATAACATAAATAAACATCCATTTCACATACATTTTTCAATCTCATATAATCATCATTCAACATAAACTACATTGTCCCTAATACGAGCTTACAAGGCCCTAAACATGCATTTGAAGTGGTTCGGGACTAAACCGATAACTCAAGAAATTTTTACACAACTTAGAAAATTTTTCAAACTACAGGGGACATAAGCCCATGTAGCTTGGCCGTGTGTCTCACACGGCCAAAGACACGCTCGTGTCTCAGGTAGTGTCGACATTCGAAATGGGGTCACATGGCTGTGTCCCAGCTAGTGTCTCACACTTTGTAATTCTCTGACTTGGGTCACATGGCCAACCACACGCTCATGTGACCAGCCCGTGTGCCCTTTGAAATGGGCACATATGCCCGTATGCTAGGCCGTGTCAAACCTGCAGGGTATACTGACTTATGCCACACGGCCAAGCCACACGCTCGTGTGCTAAGCCGTGTGGATCATACTGACTTGATTTTTAATTCAACACCAAGGGACACACAATCGTGCAACTTGACCGTGTGTCACACACGGCTGAGACACACGCCCGTGTCTCTGCCCGTGTGAACAAAAATATTCTATTTACCAAGCCATTTTGTCACCTAAATTTGTATACATCTACACCAAACCAAATGGCACCAAAATAAGACATAAATAGGCATTCAATCAACCTCAACCAAGTATCATTTATACCAATTCAATACCAAAAAATACAAGGCACACAATATCATAATATGTTATTTAATTTATATCAAATTATCACATTCTTATATCATCAATATGGTTACATTTCAAACATGAATTATTTAGCCAAGTCTCACAACATATAACTTCTCAAATATCAACCATTTAGTATCCCTAATTGCCAATTACCACAAAGCACCACATATCCATTATTCAACACATAACCAAAGCCATATACACATATGTAAACACAACCAAATTAAGCCAACTCTTATGGCTATATACAAAACCAAAACATTTAACATTTACAAGCCATTTCAAATGACTAAATTCATTAACAATAGATATGTCATAATGACCAAAGTTCCTATACATGCCATATACTTAAAATACTGAAGTTCAAAAATACCAAAGTGAAAGTTGGATAGTGTGATTAGGTCTCCAATGATTCCCGAATCTGAGCTAACTTTGATTTCACTATAAAACATGGAAAATTAAACAAAGTAAGCTATAAAGCTTAGTAAGTTCGTATAGCAATGAAATCAACTTACCATATATGCACAATTTAAGAAAATAAAATATAACATAACCTATTTCATATCGAATCACCAACCTACCTTATTTTTCATTCACAAAGTTGGATAACTTTCATAAATTTCCTCATTTCAATATTTGTCCAGTTTGTGAACATACCTGTACCATCTTGTAAAAAACTTATACTCATCCATATCTTTGAATATACCCATTGAACCATTTGAAATACTATGAGATACTCGGGAAATCTCACACCTTAACTGCCACATATATAGCCGAGGCTATCTCAATCTTGTATCACATATAATGCTCACTCTTGAGCTATTAATGGGTCTACTCACACAAGCTGATGGTCATGATGAAGCTACACGGTGCTGCTCACACAAGCTAATGAGTATCCGTAACACATGCCGGATAACTCAGCCACCGGTAGGACGTACGGATCAGCACCCAAATCACATAACCCCTAATGACATGTCATTTGTATCCTAATCTATTCCTAATGTTCAACTAGGATTTCTCAATTGCCTAACCATCGTCGAACACATCCGTAGTGTCACACTCACAATTTATGCAATATTAAAGCATTTAAAACATATTATAATAATGCTTATTACATATGAACTTACCTCAAATGCAAAAACGACGAAATAAGTCAATTAGTCCAAAATCTTGTTCCTTCCCTGATCTAAATCTATATTTCACTTTTCTTGATCTAAATGTAATCAAAATTAACTTATTTAATTATCAAATTAACATATTATAATAATCCAGTTTTACACTTTACGCAATTTAGTCCTTTTTATCAAATTAAGTACTCAAATGATAAAATTTCTTAACGAAATTTTCACACAATCAAAATATCATGCTACAGGAATTCAAATAATGATAAAATAATTATTTTGACCTTGAATTTGTGGTCCCGAAACCACTATTCCAATTTGACTAAAAATGGCCTGTTACAACTCTCCCTTTAGGAATTTTTGTCCTTGAAAATCTTACCAGAAAAGAGGTTATGGTACTGTTTTTTAATAGCTTCCGTGACATTGCCACAACACTTTCACCAAATCTATGCTCTTATTTCTCAATTCTTTAACCTCTCGAGCTAAAATTCTAATCGGTTCTTTGTTATACATCATATCAAGTTGAATTTCTATCTTATTCGAAGAAATTACATGCGATGGATCTGACTGATACCATCCTAACATTGAAACATGAAACACAATGTGGATCGTTTCTAACTCGGACAGTAAAGCTAACTTATATGCCACTGGCCCTATTCTTTTGATGATCTCATTCGGCCTGATAAATTGCGGACTCAATTTTCCTTTGCTACCAAATTATAGGATCTTTTTCCACGGAGATACCTTCAAGAATACGCTATCACTGATCTGAAATTCAATGCCTTTGTGTTTCAAATCAACATATGATTTCTGTCGATCTGAAACCGCTTTCAAGCTGTCACAAATTACTTTCAATTTCTCTTCGGTGTCTCTAATCAAATCAATTTCGTGAATCTTTTTCTCACTAAGCTCGGTCCAGTATAGAGGAGTTTGGCATTTACGACCATATAAAGCTTCGTATGGTGCCATTTTTATGCTCGATTGAAAACTGCGGTTATACACAAATTCAACCAGTGGAAAATATTTATCCCAGTTGCCTTCAAATTCTAAAACACAAAAACGAAGCATATCTTCGAGAATTTGTATTACTCTCTCAGACTGACCATCAGTTTGTGGATGAAACGCGGTACTAAAATTCAACCTCGTACCCAGAGCTTCTTGCAATTTCTTCCAAAATCACGATGTAAACCTCAGATCCCTATATGAAATAATCGAAACTGGCACCCTATGCAATCTAACGATCTACGAAATGTACAATTCAACCAATTTATCAAACGAATAGTACATACCGAAATGAAATGTACTGACTTCGTAAGTCGATCAACGAGAACCTAAATACAATCTTTCTTTTTCAGAGACAAGGGAAAATCCGATACGAAATCCATCATAACTTTATCCCATTTCTACTCCAATATCATCACTGGTTGTAGCAAACCCGAAGGCACCTGATGTTCATCTTTAACTTGTTGACAGACTAAACATCTCAGACACAAATTCTGGAATGTCTTGTTTCATGCCTGACCACCAATAGAACTGTTTCAAATCATTGTACATTTTAGTACTTCCCGGGTGAACAGATAAGCAACCACTGTGTGCTTCGTGTAGAATTTTCTGAATAACCTCAGAATTCTTTGGTACAGAAATTCTACCTCGGAACATTAAACAATCATCAGATCTGATCTGATAGTCTGAATCAATAGTCGACTCATATTACACTCTTTTAGCTTGCAACTCATTGTCACACTTTTGAGCTTCACAAATTTGTTGAAGAAATACCGGTTTAGCTTTTAATTTAGCCAAAATCAAACCATCAGCAGACAAGGTTAGTTGTGTGTTCATCTCTTGCAAAGTAAATAATGATTTTCTACTCAAAGCATCTGCGACTACATTCGCTTTCCCCGGATGATAATCTTAGCAGCTTGAGCCATCTTCGCTATCGCAAATTCAAGTCTTTCTGAATCATTATATATTTCAAGTTCTTGTGATCGGTAAAGATGTGACACTTTTCACCGTATAAATGATGTCGCAAAATTTTCAATGCGAAAACAATGGCAGCCAATTCTAAATCGTGCGTCGGATAATTATTTTCGTGTGGTTTCAACTGTCTGGAAGCATAAGCTTTTAATTTACCCTCTTGCATCAAAACACAACCCAAACCGCTCAATGACGCGTCACTAAAAAATCATAAACACTTTATGTAACACCCCTAATATGTATCTGTCGTTGGAACAGAGTTACGGAGTATTACCAGAACTTTTAAAACATTTACAGATAAATCACATAAATTACTATTCATTAACCAAGATTATTCATATCGTCCCTTAAATGGACCATCGGGGCCCAAAACGATCATTAGAATCCAGTCGGGAGTTAATCAGAAACTCTAAGAATTTTTCGTGACATTTCAAAATTTTTCCAAGGTGCAGAGCTTACAGGCCTTTGTGGTCCAAGGGACACGCTTGTGCTATAGGCTGTGTTCGACCCCGTGTAACTCTTTGACTTGTGCACACCCATGCCACACACCCGTTTGCTAGGCTGTGTGGTTAATTAAATTCTTTCAAAATTAGGTGTAGGTTTCACATGGCCAAGACACACGCCCGTGTTCTAAGCTGTGTAGCACACACGGCTAAGACACATGCTCGTGTCTCTGCCTGTGTGCTCAATTCTGAGCATTTTGTTTCTCTAATTTAATGTACGAGGGACACACGGCCTAACCACATGCCCCTGTACTAGGCAGTGTGTCACACGCTCTAGACTCAGGCCTGTGTGTCTGCCCGTGTGGACAAAATGAAGCCATTCCTAGCTTCATATCTCATCCAAAATCACACCAATGACCTGCACTTAAACTCACATCTAAAAACCAACCATTTCAAGCATTCAAATTCAGAAAACTCTATCATTCAATATGGCATATCATTACATGCATACATGTTTATAATCTTACCTTGGTATATTCCATAGGTTAGGCATAATTGGATCAACTACTTAACATACATGTAGCTACCATAGTATGACATTACAAGTATGTCAAAAATAACCATTACTAGCCATTCCAATGGCTAGATTACAAACCACATATTTAAGCCATTTATGGCCAAATTAGCCTATACATGCCATTACACCAAAATGATTTTACTATATATATATACAAAATAAGTTAGTGGATAGTGTGATGATGCTCTAATGATCTCCAACCTTCGTAAGCTTTCGAGCACTATAAAATAAGGGAAAATAAAATGGAGTAAGCACTACATGCTTAGTAAGTTCGTATAATAGAAACTAAACTTACCAATCCCGTTTATTAAATCTAAGCATACAAAGTCATGTTTTCCATCAACTTGGCAAAATTGCCTAAACATATGCATTCAATCAAACATGTTTTCCATCAACTTGGCAAAATTGCCTAAACATATGCATTCAATCAAACATGTTAGTCACAAAACTTTCATATACACCAATTAAACATAGATGAGCTCATTAAAAATTTTCCTTCAAGACATTATTCATTTCATCTCATAATTCTCTATGCCAAGAGTTTTGTCCGTTGAATCTGTAACACCCTTACCCGTATTCAATGCCGGAACAGGACACGAGGCATTACCGGACTTACATCACAAGCAAACATACAAATTGAGTCATAAATTTGCATCCAAAATAAAAACATTTGTATTCAATCATAAAGTCTCTAATATGAGCCTAGAATACCCAAAACATGCTCTGAAAGTGGTTCGGGACTAAACCGAGCACTTAGGAAAATTTTACAAAACTTAGAAAATTTTTGCTATGAATAGGGATCACATGCCCCTGTAGTTTGGGACACGCCCGTATGGTCACACACGCCTATGTCCCTAACCCGTGTAACTCTCTATTTTGCAAAGCATGAACAAATTGAAGTCACACACCCGTGTGCTAGACCATGTGGTTAATTTAATTTTCATAAAATAGGTACAAATTTCACAAGGCCGAGACACATGCCTGTGCTTGAGGTCGTGTCCCTCACATGGCTGAGACACACGCCCATGTCTCTGCTCATGTGCTCAATTCTGAGCATTCAGTTTCTCAAAATTAAGGTGCAGGAGACACACGACCAAAACACATGCCCATGGGGCAAGCCATGTGTCACACACAGCCTAGACACAAGCTCGTGTCTACCCATGTGGACAAAATAAAGGCTATTTACCAAGCCAATTGTTACCGTCATTTACACCTACACATGCACAAGTTCAATTTCATAAATCATGATATACTTAGGCAACCAAACATCTACAAAACAAGGTCAAATCATGTCATTTCATTATCCACACTCAACATATTTACAATACCATATTTTGGCAAACCAAATCATACGAAGCCACATTTGACAAGTTTCAATATGGCTACCAATAACATTATACTTTTACTTAGTTTTCCTAGCACACCAATGAGCCAATCTTAACCATTCAATGACCACAACCATTAAGCCACATTCAACCATTTACCAAGCATTTATAAACCACATCACACAAAAGATGATTACACATGCACGCATATATAAATATATATAAGCTTACAACCAATTCAACAAAAATAAGCCAAGTTACATGGCCAAACACCACATCAAGCCTTTGACAATTGCAAGCTAATAAATTTGGGCAAATTCATAATGACACATATAAAAAAATGACCAAGTCCTTATACATGCCATATTCTCAACATGTTTAAAATCATTAGTACCCAAAATAATAGTTTGATAGTATGATACGATCTTCGACAATCTCCAACCCGAGCTAGCTTTATGACACTATAAAACATGGAAATAAAACGGAGTAAGCTATATAGCGTAGAAATCTCGTATGAAAGAAATCAACTAGCCTTACTTGACATTAACATGTAAGTAATATAACATAAGATAATGTAATTTACCAAAATCTCATGATCATAATTCATTCTATCACGAACTTACCTTGAAATCGTCATTTCACGAATAAATAATTATAAAGCTTAAAGTACATACCTATACCATATCGTAATCATTTCATAGTTAGTGTCATCATTGTCGTACCCAATGAACCACTCGAAATAATAATATCGGATACATGGGAAACCTTGCACACAAGGTGCCACATATTTAGCTATTGCTACCTTTATCGCATAACACATATGTGCTCGCTCTCGAGCAATCAATAGGCCTGCTAACACAAGCTATCAGTCGAGACGTAGCTACACGGTGCTCCTCACACAAGCTATCAAGTAACTGCAACATATGCCGGTATACTCAGCCACTAGTAGGACATACAGGACCAGCACCTAGAATCACATAACATAAAACCCTAGTGACATGCCACTTGTATCCTAATCTATTCCTAAGGTTCGATTGGGATTTCTCGCTTGCCAAAACGTCATCGAACGTGTTTGTAAAGTAATTTACACAATTCATGAAGTATTAAAACAATTAAAATACAATTATAATAAAGCTTATTTAATATACGTACTTACCTCGTTTACAAAAACAACCAAAGAGATCTATTTGTCAATTACTTTGGTTTTCCCTCAATCTAGACCCAAACTTCTTTTTCTTAATCTATAATACCACATTTAACTTATTTAATCATCACATTATTCAATTCAGCCCAATAACACATTATGGAAAAATTTACATCTTTGCCCCTAACTTTTTAACATTTTACAATTTAGTCCTTAGGCTCGTAAACTGAATTTCTTTCAATTTCTTCACAACCCAAGCCTAGCTGACTGTTGTTTGTACTCATAAAAACCCATATTTTTCATTTATTCACACTTTTCTTCACATTTTATAAACTTTTACAAATAAGTCCTTATTTAATGTTTTTATCAAAAATCACTTTACAAATGTTGTTTAACTAACAACGAACATGCATTTTCTACCATCAAACATCAAAATACATGCACATCCAACATGGGTAAAATTTCACACTTTAACTTTCTTTCAAATTAGTCCTTGAAATAGCTAAATCAAGTTACAACGATCTCAAACATATACAAATCGTTAAAAATGAGACAAGAACGGACTTACAATCGAGCTTGAAAGCTTGGCCAAACCCTAGCTATGTCTCTCTTCTAATTTTTGGCTATGGGGATGAAATTGAAGAAGATGACATCTTTTATTTAGTTATTTTGGCTTTATTTACCAAATTACCTATTTACCCCTCACTAAAACTTTGAAAATTTACCTACTCCATATCCATTTTTGTCCATCTGAAAGCATAATGGTCTAATTTTTTAGGACCTCTAATTTAGAATTTCATAATAATTACTACCTTTAGCCTATAGAACTCAGATTTTTCACTTATTGCAATTTAGTCCTTCTAGTCAAATTGAGTACTCAATCAATAAAATTTCTTAACAAAATTTTCACACAATTATTCTATCATGCTGTAGACTTAAAGAAACAATAAAACAAATATTTCTACTTTAGATTTGTGGTCCTGAAACCACAGTTCTAATTTGACCCAAAAATGGGTTGTTATAGATCATTGAAACTCCGATGGATACTCAAGTAGTACACTCAAGGTGTACGATTCAATGACCTGCCAATTCTTATTCAAAAGTACCCATATGGTACTTAATCAAGGACCACACTCTCAAGCCACGTATTGTATTACAGGATTACCAGTCCAGGCTAAATACTTTATGAAACGTATGCTTAGAAAAGCTCAATTAGGATTATCAGTCTAGGCTAAATCCTAATTGTAACATATGCTGGAGAGGGATTATATCAAGATTACCTGTTCGAGCTAAATTCTTTCTATAACGAGATCAATAGGATTACTCGTCCAAGCTAAATCCAGTCAGCAACAAATGCAAGACCTTATTCATTTCGGGAAAGCATATATACATATTCATCGGAATTCAATATTCAAACTAGACTTTACCTTTTTTCCAACATTTCCGAACATGCAATCATTCCACACATTTATAATATACACATAAATACAAATCATATTGCATACAATCATAACATTCAAGTTAACATATTTACATGCTCACAAATTTACCTCGACACTTGTTCGCCTAAAAATATCTACTAATCCGAAACCTTTCTTTTCCACGATATAACCTCAAACTTGTGTTGTCCAGATCTATATAAATAACTTTAATCATCAATTTCACACATTTCATATTCATTTGGACTCAATTTACATCTTAGGTAAAATTACCATTTTGTCCCTAACTTTTCCAAAAATTCTAATTTCGTCCTTAGGCTCGAAAAATAAAATTTTTGCAATTTACTCCCTATCCCAAGCCTAACCAAAATTTCAACATAAAATTTACATCACATATTTTCTATAAATTTTAAAATTTTTCATCAATTGTCACAACTTTACATTTGAGTCCCTAAATCATGTTTTCATCAAAAAACACTTTGTAAAAGTTGTTTATCTATTAACAACCTTCCATTTTCTACCATAAATTTTAAATTTTTAGCATATACATCCATAACCTAATTTGCATTCTTTGATAACTCTTCAAATTGATCCCCTAAATAGATAGATTAAGCTATCCCGGTTTTAAAAATATCAAAATTACTAAAAATTGGACAAGGAAACTTACCCATTTAAGCCATGAAAGTTTCATCTCTTTCTCTCTCCTAAGGTTTCCATGTATTTTTGGGGAAAAAGATGAGTAAATAAGATGATATTTTCTTTTTCATCTTTTAATTAATTAAATTATTTTAAATTCCAATTTAGTCATTACCCTTTTTCTAATTTTACATGGACGAGTCACCAAAACATTTACATACTTTTCTTTAATGGTCTAATTACCATATAAGGACCTCTAGTTTTGAATTCCATAGCTATTTATTCCTTTTAGCTACTAGAATTCAACTTTTTCATTTTATGCGATTTAGTCCTTCTCGTAATTAAGCACATAATCAATAAAATTTTCTTATCAGAAGTTTCACATGACATTTCTAACATATTATGGATCATGTAATAAAATAAAAATAAAAATTATTTTCAGATCAGATTTGTGGTCCCAAAACCACTGTTTTGATTTTCTTGATCAATGGGCTGTTACACTTTACCCGACTTAGGTTGAACCAAAACTGGTGCCTCAGTGAACAATACTTTCAACTATTCAAAACTCTGTCGGCATTTCTCAGACCACTCAAATTTCACATCTTTTTGTAGCAATCTAGTCATCAGTGTAGAAATCATCGAGAATCCTTTTTACAAAATGTTGATAGTAGCCAGCTAATCTCAAAAAGCTTCAGACTTCTGATACATTTCTTGGTGGTTTCCAATCAACAGTTTCAGAAATCTTATCGGGTCAACTCGTATACCTTCCGCTAAAACAATATGTCCCAAAAATCTGACTTCTTAGAGCCAAAACTCACATTTGCTGAATTTAGCTAATAGTTGCTTGTCTCTTTAGGTTTGTAATACAATCCTCAAATACTCGGCATGCTCAGACTAATCTCGTGAATAAATCAAAATGTTTTCAATGAATACAACAACAAATTCGTCTAAATAAGGTCTAAAAATTTGATTCGTCAAATCCATAAAAACTGCTGAAGCATAAGTTAATCCAAAAGCCGTAACAAGAAATTCATAATGCTCGTACCTTGTTGTGAAAGCAGTCTTCGGCACATCCGAAGTTTTAACTCACAACTGGTAATAACTAGACCGCAGATCAATCTTTGAAAACACTATTGCTTCTTTCAACTGATCAAACAAATCATCAATTCTCGACAACAGATACTTGTTCTTTATCATAACCTCAATTCAAAGTATTAGTAATCCGTCTTTCTTCTTTACAAACAACATTGGTGCACCCTAGGGCGAAAAACTAGATCGTGCAAAACCTCTATCTGTTAACTCTCACAATTGAGTTTTTAATTCTTTCAATTCTATCAGAGCTATCGATATCGGTGATATTCCCGGTACTAATTCAATAGCAAATTCGATCTCTGTGATCGGTGGTAACCCTCATAACTCTTCTAAAAACACATTCGGATACTCACAGACTACTGGCACTAATTCAATCTTCGATTCAGACACTTTTGTATCTCATTCATAAGCAAGATAAGCTTCACAACCTTTCCTCATATGTCTCTGAGCTAACATTGACAATATCAGCAATTCACTCAACTCATCTGATTCAATTCGAAGGACTTCACTATTCTAACATTTCAATTCAATGGTTTTTCATCTACAATTTACAATAGCATCATGCAACGTTAACCAATCCATACACAGAATTATATTGAACTCATCAAACGATAATAACATCAGATTTGTTGGAAAACAAGAACCTTGAGTCATCAAAGGACATCTCTTGCAAACTTTATCAACTAGAACATATTTGCCTAAGGGGTTCAACACTTTAACCACAAACTCAATAGACTCAACAGGTAAACTCTTACTAGACACTAAATTCATACAGATATATGAATGAGTCGATTCGGAATCAATCAATACAATTACATTAGTGTCATAAAAAGAAAATGTACCGGTGATAACATCTGGTGATGACGCATCTATGCGAGCACGAATAGCATAAGCTCTGGCAGGGGCCCTAGCCTTTGATCTCACAACTGACTCTTTTGTCGCACCTTTACTACTGGTTACATTCCCACATTTCTAAATGGCCTCCCACTAGTAGTTGTGTTGCTCGGTATTGCATTCTGGATTTTATCTTTCTTGGCTAACTCCAGAAAATCTTGAATGAAAGGATCTTGCGAGCTACATTTAAAACAACCTCTATTATTCATCCAGTACTCACAAAAATGTCATCGACCACACTGTAGACACTCAGGTTTATTATTTCTCACATTGCCAGCACTCGATATTGATGTAGCTTGAGTCTTAGAATTTGAATATTGCTTTCCACGATTTCTATTTGGATACCTGATTGAAGCATTTGAAAAAGTATACGAATCCCGTGATTTCTTTGACGAAGATTGATATGGTTTATTCATCAATATTTTTCTCGAATCTCTAGCCTCGAAATCAGCTTTTCTCTTTTCTTTACCCAATTCTTTGGCTTTGCAAGCTCGATCGACTAATACAACAAATTCTTTCAACTCTAAAATCCCAACTAGCAATCTGATGTCTTCGTTCAGTCTGTCTTCAAATATTTTACACATAATGCCTTTAGTTGAAACACATTCCTGAGCATATTTATTGAGTCTAACAACATACTCAGGCATACGGCCTTGTTTCAGCTCCAAAAAATCTTTGTGTTTTTTATGGATAAACTATTGACAGATGTATTTCTTTCTAAACTCAGCTTGAAAGAATTCCCAGGTGACCCTTTCTCTCAACACCACTGATACTAGAGTATTCCACCACTAATACGTTGTGTCCTTTAAAAGTGATACGACACATTTTAAACACCCACCAGGTGTAACAACTCGATTTTAGCTAAATTAGAACAATGCTTTTGGAACCAAAAATTTGAGGTTGGAAAATTATTTTAATATTATTTTTGGTGTTTATAACATGTGAATATATATGTGAAAATTTCATGAAATAATTTTAGCGTTTGAGTGCTTAATTTGACGAAAGGACTAAATCACGTAAAATACAAAAGTAGCATTCTATATGTTAATTGTGCTTAACTGCCATGGGTTAATACATGAAAGGTTCTTATGATGATATTAGACTATTGATAGTGGAATTTGACATAAATGGGTTTAATATCATGAAATTTAATGGCTTTTAATTAAGGTTAAATTAGTTAAAAATGTAAATAAAACAAAGCTAAAGCAAGCTTTAAATCAATATATTCAACCGAATTTGAAGGAGAGAATACTCTATTTTTAGGGCCATTGATGAATCCATAAGTTTTGTGATAGTTGATGATGAAAAATGGATATTTGTTGATAGATTATCATATTTTGTAACGTGATTTTTGATGAAAATGCCTAAATAGGATTAAATTGTGAAAAGGACAAATTATGTTGTTGAAATGTGAAATAAATGTGAAATATGGGCTGTTAGGGGTACTTTGGTAATTCGGCTAAGCCTGAGTTAAATTGAATTGTGTGAATTTTATGTATTTGTGAAATAAGGGCTAAATTGTAAGAAATGTGAAAGTTTAGGACCAAAGTGTGAATTTTCTTAAATATGTGTTTTTTGACTGAATTGAATGAATCAACGAGTAAATGCGTTAATTTTGAATTCATATAGATCCTGAAAGAAAGAATTCAAATTTAAATCGGGGAAAATCGAAGGTTATTAAATAGTCAACCCGATACGTCAATCCCTAATACGAGGTAAGTTCATATACAAATGAATGCCTTTAAGTTGATTTATAAATTTTTATTTGTCATTTAATTGCCATGAATGGTGGGCAAGAAAATACGAGCAATAATTGATGAATTTATGATATCCAAAAGTCCCGTATGAATCGTAGGAATAGTATAGGATACGAATGTCATGACATTAGGATTATCGAGATGTAATTACATGTAAGACCATGTCTGGGACATTGGCATTGTATTGTGATTTCGTGTAAGACCTTGTCTGGGACAGTGGCATCGATATGTGATAACATGTAAGACCATATCTAAGATATGGCATTGTACGAGCTTCATGTGATTTTCGAGTATCCTTAATGATTTCAAATGGTTCAACGAGCAAAGTCAAGTCAAGAAAGAATGTGTGAATGAGTTAAGTGACTTAAGTACATACGAGATTCATATGAATATTGAAAAGGGAAGTATTTCATGAATTCAATTATGATATTTAATATGTGTACAATGAGAAAGGTTTGTGAATTTATTGTGTTTATTAATAGTTTACCTATTTGATAGAAATGGTATTGATTCATGTGGTAATTTTATTTGTATATGGCTTACTCAGCTTTAAGAGTTATTGTGTTTATTTTTTAGTATTTTATAGATTATCGAAGCTAGCTCAGACTCAGGGATCATTGGGAAACATCATCACATTATCGATCATCTTGTTGATACTTTTGAAGCTATGTATATATATGGTATATGGCATGTATAGGCTAGTGTCATCTTGGTATGTTTTGAACTTTGAATTTAGCCATGTAAGTTGGCTTGTAAATGATGCTTCTGATGAAGTTGAATTTGGCCTATGTTATGAGTTAATATATGATAAGTGATGTAGTTATGATGCCTTATGTTTTGGTAAGCTTGATATGGTCATTTTGATGGGTTGATGGATAAATATTTAATAAATTGTTAATGATGTGTTATGGTTTGGGAAATGGTAAGCTTTGGTATAATTTAAGATGATGTTTGGATGCCATTTTGGTTTAGTAAATGTTTGATGATTTGGGTTATGTTTAAATGTGGATATTTGTAAAGTAACATTTGGATTTGGCATGTTATTCGTTGTGTATTTAAGTAGTGAAATGGATAGAATTGGGTGTTGTAAGTCTGGTGCATCAAATAGCATGGTCTGGCTGCCTATTAATGAATTGTAATGGCATGAAATGTGGTGTTTTAAGTATTCTCAAGAAGGGTGAGAAATGTGGCTTTAACCAAGCCTATTTTCACTCCACACGGCCAAGCACACGGGCGTGTGGCTTGACCTGTGTGACACATGGCCTTGTTACACGGCCGTGTGTCCCCTGGGGTAACCCTTCGAATTAAGATAGTATACCCTACAAGTTCGTATGAGACACACGGCCTGGCACATGGGCGTGTGGCCAGCCGTGTGACCTAGGTCAGTATACACTCTAGTTTTCCCACAGCCATGGCACACCGGCGTGTCTCCGGCCGTGTGCTGCAAGTCAATATGTATGCCCTATTTTCACACGTCCTGGTGACACGGGCGTGTCTGGTGACACGGGCGTGTCTGGTGACACGGGTGTGTCTGGTGACATGGGCGTGTCTGGTGACACGGGCGTGTCTGGTGACACGGGTGTGTCTGGCTCACACGGCCTGTTCATATGGCTGTGTGACTCTTGAATGCTTGAAAATTTTCTAAGTTCCCTAAAGTTTGCAAATGTTATTGGTTTAGTCCCGAACCTCTTCCAAGCATGTTTTAATGTCTCGTAGAGCCTTGTAATGGACATTGAGTGTAACACCCCACACCCTTGCCCTATGCTGGGATAGAATACGAGGCGTTACTAAACTTAAACACATGCATTCAAACGTTTTCGAGTCACCAAGACTTGATTAAATTTATAACTCTTTTGAACTTTATTTAAACTCCTTAATATGGGCTTACGAGAGCTCAAACATTCATTGGAAGCCATTCGAAACCAACTCGGATCCTTAAATCGACTTAATAAAGATGACAATTGAAATAGGGTACATGCCTGTATAGAAGGGTAACACGCCCGTGTGGCCATTATCACATGGCCGTGCTGATTGCCTGTGTGGTTCACACAGCCTAAGAACAGGGGGAAATACCCGTGCCCCAAGCCCATGCGAATTAAATTCTAAATTTGAAACTACAGGGGTTTTCACACTGCCTGACACACATCCGTGTCCCTCACACAGCCATGAAACGCCCGTGTCCTAGCTCGTGTCTAAAAACCTTGACATTCTGTTTCTGACGTCAGCATCCAATAAGGGGCACATGCCAAGGCACACGCCCATGGCCAGAGGCTGTGTCCTTCACACGGTTGAGACACATGGTCGTGTCTCTGCCCGTATGTTTACTACCATGCATACTAACTTGTAAAATTAATGTGCAGGGACACACGGTCGAACAACACGCCCATGGCCCTGACCGTGTATCACACACGCCGGTGTGTCTACCCGTGTGGACAATATAAGGCAATCTACCAAGCCCTTTGCCACCCTGAAACAGAATATAACAACATCCTCCATACTAAAGATTAAAATAACATGATTTCTCAATCCAACAACAACATTTAAGGTCTCTACACATTTCACATATGCTTAAGCAACCAACAAATTACTCATTCATGAAAGATCTTCTTGTATCCATATAATAACTTTCAATATTAGCCATTTTTCCATGGCCTTATACAAAATGAGTCAAATACTAAAACAAGCCAACACATTTGGCCCCAAAACAATGTGACACTAACATAAAATCAAAATTTCCTATACATGCCATAATCAAAGCAAAAGAACTAATTATACCAAGTGCTTCGAATTGATAGTGTGATCGATGCCTCTGACGTCCGTTGATCCACGAGCTAATTAAGCGGTACTATAAGAAAGTGGAAAGGAAATAGGGTAATCATAAATCTTAGTAAGTTGCATGAAATAAACCACTACTTATCATAAAGCAATATGCTCATAACCTTTCATAACTTATTCATGAATATGATAAATAGACGTAAGTCAACTTACTCATCACCATACTATACAACTCATATTGCATACATTCAGTCCATATCTCATACATTTCAATTAGGTACCTATACCACTCATCACATGATCATAAATTTTCTCATTTTGATATAAATCATAAATCTTTTGTTAAACCATTAGGAATACTACCAGATACTCAATAGCCCTAACATGGGTTAAGATGCTGACGCCATAACCCAGACATGGTCTTACACTGGCTTTCATATAGTGAGGCCGTTGACATGTCCCAGATAGGTCTTACACTGGCTCTCATCTATTGGTGTTAATGCCATGTCCCAGATAGGTCTTACATTGACACGCAACAAGCTGACGCAATGTCACAGATAGGTCTTACACTAGCTTGTATATAGCGAGGCTGATGTATGTCCCAGAGATGTCTTACACTAGCTCTCGTCTCAATGCCGATGCATGCCCCAAACATGTATTACATTGGCTTAAATATCTCGAGGCTGAAGCATGTCTCAGACATGTCTTACACTAGCTCTCATATTGTGGCCGATGCATGTCCCAGACATGTCTTACACTAGCACACAAATGACCCAAATGTCATGGCATGAATATCCGACGATTCCTAAGGCTCAACCAAGAGTTCCACTACCTCAATTCTCATCATGCTTAATCATTTCCATAATCAAATAATTTATGCTATCACAATTCATTCATACATGATAACAATGTAGTTGTATTATTTACACACAACTTACCTCGGATTACAAAATATAGGCGACTAGTCGGTTTTAATCTATTTGCTTGGCTTTCCCCCGGTCTAGGTTCAGATTTTGTAATTCTTGATCTATAATGATAAAAATTCACAAATTCAATCATTTTATTGATTTAGGTATTCAACAATGTATAATTAGGCAAAATGACCATTTTT
The DNA here is from genome assembly GCF_007990345.1 of Gossypium hirsutum. Taxonomy (NCBI): domain Eukaryota; kingdom Viridiplantae; phylum Streptophyta; class Magnoliopsida; order Malvales; family Malvaceae; genus Gossypium; species Gossypium hirsutum. The sequence continues at coordinate 62,995,113 of NC_053426.1, forward strand.
CCCCTAGACTTTCACAAAATAACTATTTTACCCCTAGACCCGAAAATTGATTTTTATCACATTTTCTCATTAACCAAGCCTAGCCGAATACTTTTCATACTAGGAGCAGCCCACAATCCTCATTATTTCACACATTTATCACCTATTTTACAACTTATGCAAAAGGGTCCTTAGTTAGGGTTTCCATGAAAACAACTTCACAAAAGTTGTTTATTTCACAACCATGATTTTTTTCTTCCATAAAATTTCAGAAAACAACATGAACACTCTCATGGTAAAACCTTATACTTTCAACCATTTTTCAAAATAGTCCTCTTATTTGAAAGGTCATGCTGCAAGGGTTCTAAAAGTACAAAAGTATTCAAGAAAAGCCCTCAAAATCACTTACTTGCAAAGGCTTTAAGTTGCTGAAATTTTTCAAGCTCACATGGCCATTTTCTTGGAGGAAAATCTGGTGGAGAAGAAGGAGCAAAACAAAAAAAAAAGATAGCCTTTTTCTTAGGTTTTATTTTAATCAAATTAGGCCACCTAACTTTGAATTTCTCATCCCCTTTTGTCCCTATGGCCGACCACCTCTATTTTAAGGGTCTATTTGCCCTTTAGAGACCCCAATTTTGGTTCTCTAGCTATTTGACACCCTTAGCTATCAAAATAGGAATTTTGCACTTTATGCGATTTAGTCATTTTCCCCAATTAAGCATGCAATCGCTAAAATTAATCCACCAAAATTTTCATGCACTCGTATAATCATTCCACAACACATAAAATAATTTCAACATAATTTCTCTGTCCTCGGATTAGTGGTCCCAAAACTATTGTTCCGACTGGGCCCAAAATTGGGCTGTTACATTCAGATTATATTTGATTGATGTTTATGTGAAATTGTATGATTTATGTTGTGATTAATCAGTAATGCCTCATAACCCTATTTCGGTTATGGATAATGGTTAGGGGTATTATAGCTAGTGTGCAAGAAAGCCCATCAAATACTCGAATCATTTTTTCAAGCCAAAACTTAGCTCTCTTAGGATCGTCGTCAACATTAGCTCTAAACTCTTCGACTACGTGTTTTCGAATCTTATCAAATGGTGGGTTATTCAATCTTAAAATTTCCACACCTTGAGGGCTTACGAGAACCAGTTGGGGATTAGGTGGGGGTAGAGGTTGCTGAGCAACGATATTAGTTCGGAATACTCTGTAAACCACTCATTCATCATCTGGAAGAAGGTTTTTTTGGCCTTTCCTCCCTGACTACCCAAAACGGGTCTCGACTCTAATTGCTCTACCCTATGAACAGAGGCAGGTGCATTACTTTCAGCATCATCAACTGCAGCTCGACTAGGATTCATTTACTATATAAAAACATATTTTAAACTATCAGAAGATATCACACTATCACAGGTTATATATGGCATGTATATCCAGACTCACACACATGCTACGTTAGTTTGAGAATATACTAAGCCGTAGCTCTGATACCAATAAATGTAACACCCCTCACCCGTATTCAACACCAAAATAGGGTTACGGAGCATTACCAGATTTATAACATAAATAACCATCCATTTCACATACATTTTTCAATCTCATGTAATCACCATTCAACATCAACCATATTGTCCCTGATACGAGCCTACGAGGCCCTAAACATGCATTTGAAATGGTTTGCGACTAAAACGATAACTCAGGAAATTTTTCAAACTACAGGAGGCACACGCTCGTGTGGCCTGGCCGTGTGGACATTCAAAATGGGATCACATGGTTGTGTCCCAGCCCGTGTCTAACCCTTGTAACTCTCTGACTTGGGTCACATGGCCAACCACACGCCCATGTGACTAGCCCATGTGCCCTTCAAAATGGCCACACATGTCCATGTGCCAGGCCGTGTCAAACCTGTAGGGTATACTAACTTATGCCACACAGCCAAGTCACACACCCATGTGCTAAGCCGTGTGGAGCATACTAACTTTATTTTTAATTCAACACCAGGGAACACACGATCGTGCAACCTGCCTGTGTGTCACACACGGTTGAGACACACACTCGTGTCTCTACCAGTGTGAACAAAAATAGGCTATTTACCAAGCCATTTTGTCACCCAAATTTGTAGACACCTATACCAAACCAAATGGCACCAAAAGAAGACATAAATAGGCATTCAATCAACCTCAACCAAGCATCATTTATACCATTTCAACCAACAAATACAGGGCACACAATATCACAATATGTCATTCAATTTATATCAAATTATCACATTCTTATATCATCAATATGGTTACATTTTAAACATGCATTATTTAGCCTAATCTCACAAACATATAACTTCTCAAATATCAACCATTTAGTATCCCTGATTACCAATTACCACCAAGCACCACATATCCATCATTCAACACATAACCAAAACCATATACACATATGTAAACACAACCAAATCAACCAAATTAAGCCAACTTGTAACACACCAAACCCAACCTAGACGTTATGGTTGAATCTGGCGATGCCACATTGAAGTGATTTTCGTAAAGCGTAATATCGTTTGAAAAACCCAATATTTATTAAGCCTCTTTGTGTGATGTAAAATATGATTTTAAAACTCGTGTCACTATCAAAAGTATTTACTTTAAAACATTATTAATTTCTAAAATCTCATTTGTAGCGAAAGATTTTTAAAACAGTTGTGTTCCAGTGTTTACTTGTAAAATGTTATTTTCTTACGGTAGTTCTTAAAATCGTTTATGTATTCACGGTTCTTTGAAAGTCATTTATCTTTTTAAAAACCCACGTGTTTTTCCTATTACTAGCAGTATTAAAGTAGAACAAAAATAAATCCCCAAATTAAAAATAAAATTCAAAGAGGCCATATTACATAAAAATACCCAAATTAAACTACTTATAATTTAAAAGATAAATACGGAAGAGTAAGCTATTGTGTGGCCACCTTCGAGTCCCTCGCAGCACCGATTCGCCTAAGGATTACCTACGTAGATACACAGAAGGGTGAGTTTACGAAAACTCAGTGTGCAATCCCTTAGTAGCACTCAATCAGAGAAACCACAATTTGGGCCTATGCCCTTTCAGTTTCAGTTAGGGCCTTAGCCCATTTCAGTAACAGTAGCAGTCTGGCTTGAGCCCATTACAGAATTAGTACAATATGCAATCATAAAATCCTACCCAATCCAGCCTCTACACACCTTCTTCGTACCAACCCTACACACCGTGTAGGGATAAAATAGACCCACCCATCCCTACACAACAAGTAGCACCGGTTGTGGCACTAAAACAGTATTTACAGCAGAGCTGCTAGTAATATGAATGGCTTAAAGCCATCAGTAGTTCCACAGTCATCTTGGGCAACCTGTGCGACCATATTAGTACAGTACACTTCCTCCAAAATAACAATCCCAACCCCATGCAACATGTGATGCATCGTATCATAATATCTTACATGGATGCAACATACATATAACGTGGCATGCTCAAATACGGTTATACACATCGTAGGGCAAATCAGTCATTTTACCTTACAAGGGTAAAACAGTCATTTTACCTTACAGGGGTAATACAGTCATTTTATCCTATATGGGTATTTCGGCCATTTTGCCCTATGGGGGTATTTCGATCATTTTACCCTATGGGGGTATTTCGGTTATTTCACCCTATGGGGGTATTTCGATCACCATTTTGGCCCAACATGGCCCAAAATGGCCTAAGCCCATGAGATCACTCATGGCGGCCTCTACGATCAAATGCCTACGTTTATGAGTTCTGTTTACCACACGAGCAAGCGCACACTCATGTAGTGTCGATGATCACCTAATTTGACTTTTGTCGATTTACGATAATGGCTGTGTGATTACACACCTGTTTGCGAAAGTGTGCACAACCCACGAACACCAAAACCTACATTTGATAAAACTACTCCATTAATCAACCGATAATAGAGTTAACGACTTTTTTCAATACTTATCGAAATAGGGTGGATTATCGCTTGCCTTAATCACTGATTGAGGCTTGCACCCTTCAATCGTTGCAGGAAACTAACTATAGGCCCTTAGAGATCACCTGCATTTCACTTAAACCTATCAACCTTAATGATATTAATCGCACACATGAATTGAACCAAGCATAAATAACTTACCGAAAATGTAAAACTGCTTATGTACCAAAGGGAAGTAATTAGTCTATCTCTACGACAATCACCCTATGCGATAGAGGCAAGGGCTAGCACAACCACACCCCTAGCAATTATTGACAGTAAAAGAAAGTGTTAGATGAGGACTATAAATATGGTAAAGAGGAAAAGAGTGGGAAAACCGAATAGCAACAATTACCACAGAGATCGACAGAAAAGAAGAAGAATTTAGCATAGAGAGGGTAGATGAAAGGGTGCTATTCGGCCAAGCCACCACCAGAGAAAGAGAAGTACTAGATCAAAGAAAAGAAATTGGTTGAAAGGGGAAGAGGAAGAAGAAGAGAATCAGCCCACAAAAATGAAATGGATTGAGGGAGAAAGGAAGGTATTCGACTAAACAAAAGGGAGAGCACTGTAGGTTAAAGAGTGGAGAACAAAATCATAAAGTGAAGAAAAAAATTCTCGAATGGTCCAAGATATAATTGACCTTAAACAAGGAAGTGAAAAGAAACCAAAAGAAACTACAAAAAATGATATGGAGAGAAAAGATACTAAGACAAAGCCGAATTCTTCCAAAACCGAAATCACTAGGTGCTTACAATCCTAATTCAGCACCAACACCTCCTCCACTTCAAATCCACTTGATTTCCTCCTAAAGTCTCTCTTCATATCTCTCCTCAGCTCCCTCCTACAATCCCTCCATGACCAATTCAAACTCCACTTCCCTCAGCAGTGTTTCGGTGAAACACAACCTCCTCCTATGGCCATCAGTAAAAAAAATCTCCATTTGCGCAAGCATGGATTCGAACCTCTGACCCCTAGCACACTCCACACGGCACTATCCACTAGACCAACAGGCCCATTCTGTTATGTTCTAACAATTTTTACTTATAACCCTACTGACCAAAGATAGGGGTTTTATCCTTAAAAAGTAAAGTTTTTGCATAAACCAATGCTTGAACCCAAGACTTCTCAGACACTTCCCAGAGCACATAACCGTTGAAGCAAACATGCATTTGTGTTACTTTCTTACACAACTAAATATTTATTTGCATCCTCCTAATTGTACCCCTGCTCAAAACCTAATACTTCTAGTCCGAAATTTCTAGGCGTTACACAACTCTCATGGCTATATACAAAACCAAAACATTTAACATTTACAAGCCCTTTCAAATGACTAAATTCATTAAAAACACATATGCCATAATGACCAAAGTTCCTAACATGCCATATACTCAAAATACTTAAGTTCAAAAATACCAAAGTGATAGTTGGATAGTGTGATGAGATCTTCGATGATTCCCGAATCTGAGCTAGCATTGATTTCACTATAAAACATGAAAAATTAAACAAAGTAAGCTATAAAGCTTAGTAAGTTCTTATAGCAATTAAACCAACTTACCATATATGCACAACTTAAGCAAATAAAACATAACATAACCTATTTCATATTGAATCACCAACCTACCACATTTTTCATTCACAAAGTTAGATAACTTCCATAAATTTCCTCATTTCAGTATTTGTTCGGTTTATGAACATACCTGTACCATCCTGTAACAAACTTATACTCATTTACATATTTAAATATCCCCGTTGAAACATTCAGAATACTATCGGATACTCGAGAAATCTCACACCCTAAGTGCCACATATATAGCCGAAGCTATCTCAATCTCGTATCACATATAATGCTCACTCTTGAGCTATTAAAGGGTTTGCTCACACTAGCTGACGGTCATGATGAAACTACATGGTGCTGCTCACACAAGCTGACGAGGATTCGCAACACATGTCAGATAACTCAGCCACCGATAGGATGTACGGGCCAGCACCCAAATCATATAACTCCTAATGACATGTCATTTGTATCCTAATTTATTCCTAAGGTTCAATCGAGATTTCTTATTTGTCGAATCATCATCAAACATGTCTGTAGTGTCGTATTCACAATTTATGCAATATTAAAGCATTTAAAACATGATTATAATAATGCTTGATACATACGAACTTACCCCGAATGCAAAAACGATGAAACAAGTCAATTAGTCCCAAACCTTGTTCTTTCCCTGATCTAAATCCATATTTTACTTTTATTAATCTAAATGTAATCAAAATTAACTTATTTAATTATCATTCTATTCAATTTAGTCCAAAATACACATTAAGACAACTTCACACTTTTGCCCTTAACATTTCAACATTTTCAAAATTTAGTCCTTATCTCATAAAAATACAAATTCATGCAATTCAACCTAAACTCATTCTATCCGAATTTCAATTAGGTCTTTAGCAGCCCATAATTTTCATTTATTTCACAATTTAAGCACAAAATTTCAACATCTTTCATTTAAATCCCTAAATGACAATTTTGTCAAAAATCACTTTACAAATATTTTTTATCTAACAACAAGCATACATTTTCTATCATCAAACATCAAAATACACCTATATTCATCAATAGTAAAACCCTAAATCTTTAACAATTCTGTAAACTAGTCCCTGGGCTAGCTAGATTAAGCTGTAACGACCTCAAAAACATAGAAATCGTTAAAAACATACCTAATTGAATAGATGAAGTTGACCAAATGAAGTATTCAAAAATGGCTTCTTCCCTTGTATTTTTCGATTGAATATGATAAAGAGAAAGATGATACTTAGTTTTTATTTCATTTAGTTAATCTTTATTAACCAATTTACTTTTATAACCTTTAAAAACCTTAATTATTTCCATAAAACTAAGCTCATAAATGACCACTAACACACTAATGGTCTAATTACTACATAAGGGCCTCTAATTTAAGATTCCACAGCTATTAGACACCTTTAACTAATAGAACTCCAATTTTACACTTTACGAGATTTAGTCCTTTTTATCAAATTAAGTACTCAAATGATAAAATTTCTTAATGAAATTTTCACACAATCAAAAAACCATGCTCTAGACATTAAAATAATGTTAAAATAATTATTTTGACCTCGGATTTATGGTCCCAAAATCACTATTTTGATTTGACTAAAAATGGGCTATTACAATACTGATACTATAGTGATGAAACTTTTAGAACTAAAAAAAATTTGAATTAATAATGAAAGCTCATTTCTAATTGTCAAATAAAACCTTCATAAAACTTAAGAATTCGATAAGATGAGTACATAAGGCATTCGTAATAGGGGCAAGAGAGCTCATGGAGAGTAGGGTCTAGGAGCCCAAATAGATTTGTCTATGTCACGAGTGTGCACACCTGAGCCCCTGATTGAACCTGAGCTAGTGGCTGACTATGTAACAACCCGTTTTCAGTGGAATCAGAATAGTGATTTTGGGACCACAAATCTAAGATGGAAATATTTATTCTATTAATATTTTAATATTTACAACATGTTAGTTGTGTCGTATAAAGATTTCATTTGGAAATTTTATTGTTTGCACGCTTAATTTGATAAAAAGGTCTAAATTGCATGAGGTGCAAAATTAGAGTTCTATAAGTAAAAGATGTCAAATTGCCATAAATTTTGAATATGAGTGGCCTTAAATGGTAATTAGACCATTAACATTATTAGTGGACAAAGATGGACATCATTTAAGTGATTAATAAAGGTTATATGTGTAATTTAATAAGTAAAATCAAATTAAGTAAAAACAAACCCATTTTTTTAATTCATTTCATCTTTTTGTCGAATTTTCAAAGGCAAAACAATAAAATTTTTAGGGTTTGAGAATTTGACATGTTTATCCTTGTGCATGTAAGTGATTTTTGTCCCGGTTTTAATGATTTCTATGTTGTTGGAGTCATTGTAGCTTAATCTAGCTAGCTCGGGGACTAATTTACAAAAAAATTAAAAGGTTAGGGTTTTACCATGAATGTTTATGTGATGTTTGTGATGTTTGATGGAAGAAAATGAAATTCCGGTGTTAGTTAAACAACTTTTGTAAAGTGAATTTTTATGAATTTGTCAATTAGGGGTTAAATTGAAAAATGTGTAATATTCATTAAATTTGCATAAATTTGATTTTATAAGTTTAGGAACTGAATTGAAATGAATTCAAAATTATAGGGGCAAAAACATAATTTTGCTAAAATATGATTCTTGGATTGAATTGAATAGAATGATTATTGAATGGGTGAATTTGATTATTTAGATCAAGACAAGCATCATACGGATTTAGATCGTGAAAAGGAAAAAGTGTCAAATTAGCTGATCGTATTTCTTCATTTGTGGTTGAGGTAAGTTTGTACATTTAAATAATATTTTAATATGTTTGATATAAATGCTATTTTGTTATATTATTACATTATGTTTGTATGGAAAAATCCAATGAAGTTTCGACGACTTTTGGATCCCGTTTGAACCTTAAGAATATATAGGATACAAATAACATGTCATTAGGGTTACCGTGTTTCGGGTGCTAGTCCTGAACGTCCTCTCAGTGACTGAGCTCTGGAACGTGTTGCAAATACTTAACAGCTTGTGTGAGCAGCACCATGTAGCTACGTTTCAATTGACAGCTTATGTGAGCAAATTCATTTGTCGCTCGAGATAGAGCAGCTATATAAAGAAAAGGAAGAAAAGGTTTCGACCATATGTTAGCACACATTGTGTGAGATTCCCACGTATCTAATATTATTCTAAGTGATTCATGTAACCTTCCAAACCCGGCCTAGACGTTATGGCTAGATTGAAAAGGCAACATTAGCCATCAAAATGGCTAAGCTAACTTACGTTACTTTTTAAGACTTTAAATAAACTCATTTTAGAGAAAATCTTAGTTTTACTTTGAGTTAGATTAAAATCATTCATTCATTAGGTCGTCTATGTTTAGAATTAATTTTATTGTTGACAATGTTGTGTTAGAAAAATCGTTTGCTTGTTGCTCTTCTTTAAAAAAAAACTCAAAGTTCAACTAATGCAGCGGAAAAACCATTTTTCAAGTCATTTTGGAAAATTACTTGCCTTATCGATTTGTTTTTCAAAAATAGTTCATTTGCAATGTAGTGGAAACTAGGGAGCAATATCAAATTTTACTTAAGCCTGATATAATGCATTACCCAGTTATTATGCTTGAGTAATTCATGCATGCAAAATTTTCAAAATAAAAGTTACCAAGACACAGATCAAAGATAACTAAAAATTACAAGCCAAAACCAATAAAGACTTAATAATACTTATTAAGAATAGTCTGAGGTCTAAGGTGATTCTCCGAATGCCAAGTCCTGTCCTAATTTTGAGGTTTACCTGAAGAGTTAAACACTATTGGGGGGTGAGCTTATGAAAAGCTCAGTGTGAGTCGAAAAATTATTTAAACGGACAAAAACATAAATATTGAATACATTGAAACATATTATCATCAACAGAACAACACAAAACTATCATTGGGATTTCATATCATTACATAGCCATTATTAAATTGATGTCAAACGGTGTATGAACATAGCACATCATTCATTCGAGTAACAATCACAATTCAGTACAACAAAATACAATACACAACATAAATTAATAACATTCAAATATGTCATGCACATGATGCAATGCAAAAAGGTTCCTACCCATACAATCTGCTACCTTCCACGAGTTCCCCAGAACCTGTCTGCCAAACTCCAAAACATTGTGAGCATAGCTCGATGTGGTAAAACCACCAAATAATCAATAATGAAAAAAATTGCGGGATATCAAATAGTGCAATACAATCGCCAATAACATATAAAATGTGATAAAATTGCCAATCCCTTCAGTACTCCAGGTGCAGTGCACTGACTACGAATAATGCAGACTTAATATGTCACCGATACTCCACAGAACTCCTCCGTCAACCACAAAATCCCAACCCAATACATATGCAATATGTTACACAATTTAATACATAAAATTATCTCAATAATTTTCACATTCATTTGATATGCTCAGCATGTCCTCAATAATCCCATACTTTCAGTAAATGGAAACAATGTTCCAATCCTTCCAATTACCATTGTATTGGTACCAATCAATAGTGTTCAATAAATTTTCATTGTGCATAAATAGCACCCTTTTCAATACACAATATAACAAATATCTCATGCATTTAAATCATACATAAGTTTAATATCTCAACACATAATATCATTCAGTCAGGCTTTCTCATATCTCAAAAATCAAATATGCAATTACAAACTCAATCAAACATTCATGCTATCGAACTAACAATTTTGCCAACATGTCAATCTTTTAAGGCTCGAAACATACCTGGTTCGACCACTCACAAAATCAATAATTTGGATATTAAATCAATCCAATCTGCAAGCTAATTTATCAAATATAACATGATATTTAACATTTTCAAATAATTTTATGAATTTAGGACCCATAGCTTATTTTTCAGTTCCTCGCAGCACACTAGCAAATATTCCAATTTTCCTTAATAATTCCTTAAATGAACCTAAACCAAAATTCAGTATAAATTCAATAAATTTACCATTAAACCAGCACCCAAAAACCCATTTATGAGTTCAAACCAATCGTTGAAATTATAACTATTTTATTAATCCAAACTGGTTAGATTCCTTACATTTAACGATACAAACTGTACGTACAATCGTTCTTCACCTTTACGGATGATTTGAGGCATTTGTGTTGGCACCTAATTTAATAATATAATGTAAAAAAGTAGCTAATTAATGATTAAATTCCTTCATTTAATCAAATCATATCCTTTACCCAACAACTATGTCGAAATAATAAACTAGTTACCTTAATTGCACTTACGCTTCACGATTTGTGGGATCCGAATGGCCAATCGATCAAGAAAATTTTTACATAATTTAAATGGGTTTAAAATACGATTAGGAGGGTTCAAGAACTCAAATTAATTGTATAAAAATATAGGCATGAACCAAGAAACAAAACAGCCCCCTTTCTTGCACATAGGAGCACGCACCACCACCCATGGTGGCCAAAATTGGGGCTAAATTTTAAAACGGTTTGAGATCTCATTAAAATCTGGAAAAATACCTTTAAAATCATTTAAAATCCAAAAAATTCCATATCTATAAATTTATGTTTTTAATAGACAAGATTAATTAAGAAATTTAAGAGGGAAGAGACCTTACCCAAGCTAGTCGAGAGAAACGACTATGGCACTTTCTTGGCAATGTTCAAGATCGATCTTGGAGTTCAAGATTTCAGATTTGGGGCTGATTTTAATGAGGAGAAATGACAGTAATACGGTGGAAAATATGTTAACAAATCTTGTGGCCAAAAAGAAAAAGAAGAAAGAGATGATAAAACTAGGTGTAGGCGACAATAACAATGAGAGAAAGAAAGAAGATTGAAGAGAAAAGAGGAGAGGAAGAGGGTGAACGGCTTGGGTAGGTAAAATTTGAATTAAATATACAATAGAAATTTATATTTATACATAGAGTTCAAGGGTATAGATGTCACACATTAAATAAACAAGAGATTTTTGCAAAATTTAATTATTTCGCAAGGGGAGGGATTCAAACTTGGGACCTAATTTAATTTCCATGCTTTCTCATAGTTCTTTTAACCATTAGGATTTTTATCTTTCTTGAAACAATTTTGCAATATTTATTTTAAAAACAAGGCATGTCACATACTAGTGTTTAAGGAAAAATTTGCAACACTTAACCAACAAAATAATACCTTATTTTTTTCCTAAAAATGCATAGATAATTTTAAAAAATAAAGGCATGACCACTCTCTCTCGATTCAAAAACCCGATTCTACTAACCCCTGATTTTTGGGGATGTTACAATTCTCCCCTCCTTAAATAAATTTCGTCCTCGAATTTTTCTTAGTCACAAAATTTGTTACCCCTTTTCCTTCAAATTAGGCCACCAAGATTTCGCTGTGCAACTCTGATTCCAACACAATTCCAAACAATGCATCTCTTTACATTCCCAACATATATCTTGTAACGGCCCAAAATCCTAAGTAATTATTTTTGTATGTTTGTGATACACAACTGTGTATCTGCTTCAGTGGTTAAATGTTTTGGGAAGTGCCTAAGAAGTCTTGGGTTCAAGCCTTGGCTTGTGCAAAATTTTGTCTTAATATGAATATACCTTGTCTCTAGTTTGTAGGCATTTTAAATAAATATGGGTGTTACATGGCAGAAAGGGCATGCTGGTCTAGGGGATAAGTGGCGTGTCATTACTACTGAGGGTCTTGAGTTCGAGTCCAACTTGGCACAAGGGAGTGTTTTATTTTGTTGCTCTTACCGTGTGGGTGGTAGAGGTTGACTGAAACACTACTGAGTTGAGTGGAGTTTGAAATTTGTGGTTGAAGAGATTATGATGGAGAGATTTTAGGAGGAAAATATGGGATGTTGAGGTTGTGGAAGAGTTGTTGCTGAATGGGAACTCTAATCACTCAGAAGTTGACTTTGGGGGTTAGTATTGCTCTCTATTTTGGTTGTTGTGTTTTTGGGTTGCTCTCTCCTCCTTTTCGATTTTTTGACATTGCTTTCGGGTTCTTTTCATTCTTTTTTTTGGAAGTCGAATATTGCCATTGACCATTCGAGTACTTTTCGTGTTGGTTTTATTCTTCATCACAGTGCCCTACAGACTAATTTTTTCCTTTTCTTCTACTTCCTTAGCTATCATTCTTTCGCTTGTTCTTCTGGGTTTTGGCCAAATACCCTCCTTTCCCCTTTCTCAAACTCTTTCAATTTTTAGCCTGGGTTTTGATCGATTCTCTCTTTCTTCCCCTTTCTCAATCGATTTCCTCTATGACCGATTACATCTTCTTCTCTCCTTCAATTCTTTTTGTGCTAACGGATTCCCTCTCTTCTCATCTGCTTACTTTGGTCGATTACTACATCTCTCCCTCTCTCTATTTTGTTTTCAGTTTTTGTAATCGTTTTTTAAGCAACCGGTCGTGTTTAATTCTTCTCTGTTCTCTCTTTCTATCTGTATAGTAATATTTCTTCTAACCTTTTTCTTTAGCTACCGGTTATGGCTAGGGATGTGTTGGTGCTAGCCTTGCTTATCTCTTGTTAGGTACTCATTTTAGGGATAGGCCGATTGCTTCCCTTCCTTACAATCGGTTTTACATTTTTGGTAAGTGTTATATGTTGGTTCAAACTACTTATGCGAACAATACTGGTAAAGGTTAATAGAATTCTGTTCTATACAGACTTTCACCAAGGATCTTGATATGAGTCTTTGTCAGTGGTTTAAGTGGGCTACGCCACATTCATTCAATCAATGCAAGTATTAATGATTATTTTGGGATAAGTCTTGAGAATAGTTGTTAACCCTATTGTCAAATGATTAATGGAATGTCTTGGTTGAATGTGGGTTTTGGTGCTCGTGGTCTATTTGCACATTTTCGTACAAGGTGTGTACAAACACTGCCCCAATCGTAGATCGACAAAAGCCGAAATAAGTGGCCATTGACGCTACACGGACGTGTGCTCACTCGTGTGGTAGTACGTAAGCCTAAACATGGGCGTGTAATTGTTGAGGCCGGCCATGAGCGATTTCATAGGTCGAGGCCATTTTGGGCCATTGTAGGCCAAACTAAGCCGTGTGGGCCCACGAGCTTGTAGGCCCCACCCGGGTAAACCACACGGACTTGTGGTGAGTACTGGGCCATGCTGTGTAACCCACACAGCCAAGGCCATTTCTGGGCTATGTTGGCCACACGGGCGTATGGGCCCGCATGGGTCGTAATATGGGTTGTGGGCCCATTTTTACTATTTGACTGTTAAGGTTGCACGAGTCGCCCGAGATGACTGTGGACCTACTGTTGGGTCAGTAAGTGTACCTAGATCCCCTAATTGATAAAATGAATGAAATGCCCCTACATGGTAAAATGATTGATATGCCCCTATAAGATTTATGATTATGTTCAGCATGCCATTTTATATATATTGATCTCACGTATGATATTATGAAATGATGCATGATATGTTGCATGGGGATGGGATTTATTCTGTAACACCCCGTACCCGAGACCGTTGCCGGAGTCGAACACGAGGTGCTAACAGACTTAATTCATTTATTTTCACAGACCATTTTAAAAATTTGCAGACAAGCTGGCTAACTGCATCACTGTCACCTTAAAAATCGTATCTTGAGTTCCAAAACTCGAAAACCAGTTTCATAAATTTTAACTGAAACTAGACTCATATATCTATCTAAAAAATTGTTTCTAGAATTTTTGGTAGAGCCAATTAGTGCAGTTTATTAGTTAAATTCTCCCCTATTTTAGGGTTCAACTACTCTGACCTTCATGCATTACGACTTAGATATCTCCTTGTACAGGGCTTCAATACTTATGCCGTTTGTTTCTAAAGAAACTATACTCGAAAATAAATCAGTACATATAGGGAATGACTTCTAATTATCTCTGGTAAATTTATAGTGAATTTTCAAAGTCGGAACAGGGGATCTAGAAATCGCTCTGCCCCTGTTTCACGAAAACTTAAGCATCTCATAAAATACGGCTCATATGCTCGTTTCATTACTTTAATATGAAAATAGATTAATCAAGGTTCGATTACATAATTTATTCACTATTTAATTCCATTCATACTATTTTTAGTGATTTTTCAAATCCACACCACTGCTGCTGTCAGCATCTGTTTTTAAGGTAAACTTTACCTATTTCATGGTTTTCCATGAATCAACTAGAATTTGTCATACAAAGCACCAAAATGATCATGATTAACCATTCCAATGGCTAATCGTTACCAAACATTTCAATACCTCTCAATGAACAACATACAAACGATTATAATGCTATGCTCAAAGTATATATAAGCCATTTTCGCATGGCTATCCAAATTTATACAAAACCAAATGGTACATGACCAACAACAAAAAGGGTAGTCCTATACATGCCATTTTCAGAGTTCAACCAAAAGTATACCAAAAGGGCTTTGATAGTGTGGACGACTTCGACTTCGACAATCCCGAGTCCGATAGCTGACGAACCAAAATCTATAAAACAGAGATTCAAAGAATGGAGTAAGCATTTAATGCTTAGTAAGTTTTGAGCAATGAAATTAGGCACAACTGAAGTATAGCATTCATATAACTAAACGGATAATTTCATATACACATATTCTCAAAAATCAGTCCTACTTCACATTTCCAACCCTCATATTCACACATAAGGGATCAACTTAACCAAAGGTCGGAAGCTCATTAATTGACTGAGCGAATAATATTTAAAAGGAATCAACTACTCCAATGCATATACGAAACGTACCTCATCGTTGGGATTTTATGAGCGTATTAATTGAAATTATTACAGCAAGATCGCTCATTCCCAAACCAAGTTCCTTCAGAATTTAGCCGGATATAGCTACTTGCTCAAATGCCTTCAGGACTTAGCCTGGTTATAGTAACTCGCACAAATGCCTTCGGGCTTAGCCCGGAATTAGTCACTAGCACAAATGCCTTCGGGACTTAGCCCAGTTATCATCCGAATATCCATGTACATATCAATAAATCATGACACATCTATATTTCATTTTCATAACTAGAATTCAAACACAAGTCACTTATCAAGCATTATCATTTTTGGCTCAATAGTTACATACAAAGAGCATGATTTTGATTTACTTAAAACATGATCTAATCGAATCATAATCTAAGATCCATTACTCAAAAACTTACCTCGGATGTTGTCGAACGATTTCGGCGGCTATTCGATCACTTTTTCCTTTCCCTTATCCAACTTTGGTCCTCTAAGCTCTTGAGCTAATTCAAAAAAATTTAACTTATTAAAGTCTCATTATGCTAGCTTATGGCCGAATATGACAAGGAGTTTGATAGGTCATATGGCCACCTTTAGCTCAAATACAAAATGGTCATACGCATTTTTAATCACATTGAGCAATTTAATACAATTAATCTAACATTTCCTCATGTGCACCTTTATGACCGAATACACACATCATTAACCTAATATCAATTAACTAAGCACTTTAACAAATTCTCCTTGAGCCGATTATCTAAGTCAAGATAAATTCATCATTATGCTCGCCTATAACCGAATACATGCAACACCAATCTATCTCATGTGGCCGAATATGCATGTCTATGTTGAGGCCAATTATATGCTTAATACTTCCTACAAATATGGTTACTTGTATTGACTACATACCATTTTGTTTCAAGTTCAAAACTCAGATCGTTGTACATTTTCGTGCTCCCCGGGTGAATTGACATTCAGCTACTATGAGCTTCGTTCAGAATCATCGAAATAAGTTCTGAATTTCTTGGAACACACAAACGACTTCTAAACCTCAAACAATCGTCATCATCAATTTGAAACTCTGATTCCATATTCGAAACACATTCAGCCCGTTTTGCAACCAGTTCATCATCGACTTTCTAAGCTTCATGAATTTGATGAATCAACAATGGTTTGGCCTTTAATTCTGCCACTAACACATTGTCGGATAGAACAGACAAGTGTACATTCATCGCTC
This sequence comes from Gossypium hirsutum, assembly GCF_007990345.1. NCBI lineage: Eukaryota > Viridiplantae > Streptophyta > Magnoliopsida > Malvales > Malvaceae > Gossypium > Gossypium hirsutum. Next base: position 63,011,696 of record NC_053426.1, read on the forward strand.
GTAAAGCAAACAGTGATTTACGACTTAAGGCATCCGCAACCACATTAGCCTTTCCCGGGTGATAGTCAATGACAAGCTCATAATCTTTCAACAACTTGAGCCAACGTCTTTGTCGCAGATTCAAGTCTCTTTGAGTCATCAAATATTTGAGACTTTTGTGATCCGAATATTCATGGCACTTCTCACCAAATAAGTAATGTCGCCATATTTTCAAAGCGAACACGATGGCAGCTAGTTTAAGATCATGGGTCGGATAATTTTCCTCATGTGGCTTCAGTTGTCTCGACGCATAAGCTACAACTCGACCCTCTTGCATCAATACGCAACCCAACCCAAGTAGGGATGAATCACTATAAATGACAAACTCTTTGCCTGATTCAGGCTGCACTAGTACTGGAGCCTCAGTCGAACAAGTTTTCAGTTGATCGAAACTTTTCTGACACTTTTCTATCCATTCAAACTTAACATCTTTCTGAAGTAGTTTCGTCATTGGTGTGGCTATCATCGAGAAACCCTTTACAAAGCGTCTGTAGTAATTGGCAAGTCCCAAAAAGCTCCGAACTTCAGTAATATTTCTCGGAGGCTTCCAGTTAAGTATGGCCGAAATTTTGTTCGGATCAACTCGAATACCCGATGCAGACACCACATGACCCAAGAAGCTAACCTCTCTTAACCAGAACTCACACTTACTGAACTTAGCATATAACTGCTTATCCCGTAAAATTTGCAACACTAATCCCAGGTGTTCAGCATGATCGGTTTCATTTCTCGAATAGACTAAAATACCATCGATAAACACAACTACAAACCGATCAAAATACGGTCTGAAGATTCGATTCATCAAATCCATAAATACCGCGGGGGCATTCGTGAGCCCAAACGGCATCACTAAGAATTCGTAGTGACCGTATCTCGTTCTGAAAGCAGTTTTGGGTATATCCGAATCTCGAATTCGCAACTGATAATAACCCGATCTCAAATCTATCTTTGAAAACACCAAGACTCCCTTTAGTTGATCAAACAAATCATCAATACGGGGTAACAGATATTTATTCTTTATTGTCACTTTATTCAGCTGACGATAGTCGATGCACAACCTCATGGTTCCGTCCTTCTTTTTCACAAACAATACTGGTGCACCCCAAAGTGAGAAACTTGGTCGAGCGAAACCTCTATCCGTCAACTCTTGCAACTGAGCTTTCAACTCTTTTAACTCGGTTGGTGCCATAAGATACGGAGCTATCGAAATCGGTGTAGTCCCAGGTACAAGCTCAATACCAAACTCTACCTCCCGAACAGGTGGTAAACCCGGTAATTCTTCGGGAAAAACATCCGGGTATTCACAAACCACTGGCACAGATTCAGGCTTCTTTTCTAACTCTTTGTCATCAAGTACAAATGCAAGGTATGCTTCACACCCCTTTCTTACATATTTCTGAGCCAACATTGATGATATTACAGCTGGCAACCTATTCAAGTCAGTAGACTCAACTCGGATTATCTCATTATTTACACACCTTAAATCGATGGTTTTTCTTTTGCAATTTACAATTGCATCATGTACGGTCAACCAATCCATACAGAGGATAACATCAAATTCGTCAAACGGTAAAAGCATCAAATCGGCTGGAAAATAGGAACCTCGGATTAGTAGGGGACATTTCTTGCACACTTTGTCGACAAGCACATAACGACCCAAAAGATTTGACACCCGAATTACAAACTCAGTAGACTCAACGGTAGAGTCTTACTGGATGCTAAGGTTTCACATATATAAGAATGAGTAGAACCAGGGTCAATCAAAGCAATCACATTAGTATCAAAGAGAGTAAAAGTACCAGTAATAACGTCTGGCGAGGAAGCATCCTCGCGTGCGCGTATAGCGTAAGCTCTAGCAGGAGCACGAGCCTTAGATCTGGTTGTAGCATCTCTAGATCCTCTCTGACTGCCACTAGCATTGCCCGTATTTCTAGATGGTCTACCCCGAGCAGTAGTAGCACCAGGTTTCCCACTCTGATTTACATTCTGTTCAGACAATCTCGGGCAATCTTTAATAAAGTGGTCAGCTGATCCGCACTTGTAACAGGAGCGGTCATGGAATCTACAACTCCCTGAATGCCATTTACCACAATACTGACACTCCGTTCTGTCTCAACGATCATTTCCAGCACTGCCGACCGAAGTGACTCGTGCACTCACAGGGGGTCTATCACGATCTCGTCTAGAAAAACCCAAAGTGTCTCTAGATCGGCCTAAATCATCTCTAAATTTCTTCGATGACTGTTGAAAGGGTCTCCCCGAAAACCTCTTACGAAACTCCTTTGCTCCCATATCAGCTTTTCTTTTCTCCATACTAAGCTCCTCGGCTTTTCAAGCTCGCTTGACAAGTACCACAAATTCTCGGATTTCCAAAATGCCAACATACAGCTTTATATCATCATTCAGTCCATCCTCGAAACGTTTACACATCACGGCTTCTGAAGAAATGCATTCTCGAGCGTACAGTCTAATCCTTGCAAACTTTCGTTCATAATCGGTAACCGACATGGAACCTTGTTTAAGTTCAAGAAATTCCTTCCGTTTTTGATCCATGAATCTCTGACTGATATACTTTTTCCGAAACTCGTTTTGGAAAAACTCCCAAGTTACTTGCTCTCTGGGCACAACAGAAGTCCACGTATTCCACCAATGGTAGGTAGAATCACGTAGCAAGGAGATAGTACACTTTAGGCACTCATCGGGTGTGCAAGATAGCTCATCGAGTACCCGAATAGTGTTGTCCAACCAAAATTTAGCTTGCTCGGCATCATCGCTGTCCGTAGCTTTAAATTCAGTAGCCCCGTGTTTTCAAATTCTGTCAACTAGGGGCTTATTTGACCTTATTTGGTCAGTTGCCGGAGGTATTGTAGGTGCGGGGGTGGTATTAGTCGGGAATGGAGGTTGTGGAACAGCCGTATTAGTTCGAATGTATTGGTTGAACCAATCATTCATCACGCTATAAAAAGCTTGTCTAGCTTCATCATTCGGATTACTAGCAATAGGTTGAGAGTCCGCCGGCGCTGTCCCTTGTACGGGAGCAGGCGCTACACTCTCAAGATCATCAACTACCGCTCGGTTGGCATTGGGATCCATTACTATAAATAAACACATTTTCAATTGACAGCAATCACCACACTATCAAATAATCACATAATGGCATGTATAGCTAGACCCAAACGTATTACGGTAGTCCTAGAATCGACTAAACCGTAGCTCTGATACCAATAAAATTGTAACACCCCGTACCCGAGACCGTTGCCGGAGTCGAACACGAGGTGTTAACAGACTTAATTCATTTATTTTCACAGACCATTTTAAAAATTTCCAGACAAGCTGACTAACTGCGTCACTGTCACCCTAAAAATCATATCTGGAGTTCCAAAACTCGAAAACCAGTTTCGTAAATTTTACCTAAAACTAGACTCATATATACATCTAAAAAGTTTTTTTTAGAATTTTTGATTGAGCCAATTAGTACAGTTTATTAGTTAAAGTCTCCCCTATTTCAGGGTTCGACTGCACTGACCTTCATGCATTACGACTTAGATATCTCCTTGTACAGGGCTTCAATACTTATGCAGTTTGTTTCTAAAGAAACTAGACTCGAAAAGGAATCTGTACATATAGGGTATGACTTCTAATTATCTCTGGTTAATGTATAGTGAATTTCCAAAGTCGGAACAGGGGATCCAGAAATCGCTCTGGCCCTGTTTCACGAAAACTTAAGGATCTCATAAAATACGGCTCATATGATCGTTTCGTTAGTTTCATATGAAAATAGATTCATCGAGGTTCGATTACATAATTTATTCACTATTTAATTCTATTCCTACTATTTTTAATGATTTTTAAAATCCACACCACTGCTGCTGTCAGCATCTGTTTGTAAGGTAAACTTTACCTATTTCATGGTTTTCCATGAATCAACTAGAATTTGTCATACAAAGCACCAAAATGATCATGATTAACCATTCCAATGGCTAATCGTTACCAAACATTTCCATACCTCTCAATGAATAACATACAAACGATTATAATGCTATGCTCAAAGTATATATAAGCCATTTTCGCATGGCTATCCAAATTTATACAAAACCAAAGGGTTCATGACCAACAACAAAAAGGGTAGTCCTATACATGCCATTTTCAGAGTTCAACCAAAAGTGTACCAAAAGGGCTTTGATAGTGTGGAGGACTTCGACTTCGACAATCGCGAGTCCGATAGCTGACGAACCAAAATCTATAAAATAGAGATTCAAAGAACGGAGTAAGCATTTAATGCTTAGTAAGTTTTGAGCAATGAAATTAGGCACAACTGAAGTATAGCATTCATATAACCAAACGGATAATTTCATATACACATATTCTCAAAAATAAGTCCTACTTCACATTTCCAACCCTCATATTCACACATAATGGATCAACTTAACCAAAGGCCGGAAGCTCATTAATTGACTGAGCAAATAATATTTAAAAGGAATCAACTACTCCAATGCATATATGAAACGTACCTCATCGTTGGGATTTTACGAGCGTATTAATTGAAATTATTACAGCAAGATCGCTCATTCCCAAACCAAGTACCTTCGGAATTTAGCCGGATATAGCTACTTGCTCAAATGCCTTCGGGACTTAGCCCGGTTATAGTAACTTGCACAAATGCCTTCGGGACTTAGCCCGATTATACTAACTCGCACAAATGCCTTCGGGCTTAGCCCGGAATTAGTCACTAGCACAAATGCCTTCGGGACTTAGCCCGGTTATCATTTGAATATCCATGCACATATCAATAAATCATGACACATCTATATTTCATTTTCATAACTAGAATTCAAACACAAGTCACTTATCAAACATTATCATTTTCGGCTCAATAGTTACATACAAAGAGCATGATTTTGATTTACTTAAAACATGATCTAATCGAATCATAATCTAAGATCCATTACTCAAAAACTTACCTCGGATGTTGTCGAACAATTTCGACGGCTATTCGATCACTTTTTCCTTTCCCTTATCCAACTTTGGTCCTCTAAGCTCTTGAGCTAATTCAAACAAATTTAACTTATTAAAGTCTCATTATGCTAGCTTATGGCCGAATATGACAAGGAGTTTGATAGGTCATATGGCCACCTTTAGCTCAAATACAAAATGGTCATACGCATTTTTAATCACATTGAGCAATTTAATACAATTAATTTAACATTTCCTCATGTGCACCTTTATGACCGAATACACACATCATTAACCTAATATCAATTAACTAAGCACTTTAACAAATTCTCCTTGAGCCGATTATCTAAGTCAAGATAGATTCATCATTATGCTCGCCTATAACCGAATACATGCAACACCAATCTATCTCATGTGGCCGAATATGCATGTCATGTTGAGGCCAATTATATGCTTAATACTTCCTAAAAATATGGTTACTTGTATTGACTACATACCATTTTGTTTCAAGTTCAAAACTCGGCTAATACACATATATACACTAGTAATCAAATACTAACATTTGCACTTCACCTTACTACCATATTTCTCTTCTACTTCCTACCATGGCCGAATGCATTAAGACACTATACCATTTCAATTTTGGTCATGGGTTAAACAAACAACTTAATGTCTAACTCAAAAATGCTAAAAAGGAAATCCAAGAGTCATCAATCCACCATCACATGTATCATTACAAAGCTTCACATTTAGCATGCAAATGACATCAACACAAATCCACCTTAGCCGAAACTTAACTCATCTTCATGCCTCATCACCACAACATCAAACACCAACCAAGAAGACAACACCCATGGCCGAATATCATCTCCATCACATAGCAAAGATTTAAACCATGGGCTAGGTAGAACTCAAGCTAACAACTAAAAACATGCATGAATCTCATGGAACAACATCAAACATACCTCCTCCTAAACACCAACCAACCGAACATGAAGCAAGAAAATCCTCTTCTTCTTCCTTCCTCAAGTCACGGCAATGGAGGAGTAGCCTAGCTCATCATTTTTTTTCTTTTTCTCTTTCTCCTCCTACTAACCACTATTATTTTATTACCCATGCTCCTTATTTTATCATTCCTCCCATAAAACACTAACATAACATGTTTATGACATGTTTTACCCATCACATTTTGTCCACCCTCATTGTCATGGCCGGCCACTACCAATTAAGTGGGGAAATTGACATGCAAGTCCACCCTTTTTATTACATGCACTAATAAATCCTTATAGATTAACCTATCACATTTCAAAAGTGTCACACATAAGTCCTATTAACTAAATTCACATGCAATTAACTAAATCGAAGCTTAAAACTTTCACACATTCATATTCACATATTTTAGACAATAATTATCATATTCAAATAATTTGGTGACTCGGTTTAGCGGTCCCGAACCGCTTTCCGACTAGGGTCACTTTAGGGCTGTCACATATTCTAATTGGAGGAACTGTACTGTACTAGCAGCTCTGTTACAAATATTGTTTAGTGCCGCAACAGGTACTACTTGGAGTGTAGGGATGGCTGGGTTGATTTTATCCCCACATGGAGTGTAGGGTTGGACTGAGATGGAGTGTAAAGGCTAGTTGGGTAGGATCTTTTGATTGCATATTTGTACTGTATTGTCACTGAGATGGGCTTAGGCCAACATTGATAATGATGCTGTATAGGGCTAAGGCCCTAACTGAAACTGAACCGTTGCTGAATTGGGCATAGGCCCAAACTATATACGCTCACTAATTGATCATTTAATAGGGGATTACATACAGAGTTTTCATAACTCACCCATCTGTTTATCTGTATAGGTAATCCCTAGGTTTAGGCGGGTCGGTGCTGCGAGGGACTCGAAGGTTGCCACACAACCGTACAGACTTTCTCATTGGGTTTTTAAATTATATGTAGTTTTATTTTAGGTATTTTTAATGTAAGAAGGCCTTTTTAAATTTTTAAGCCTTAATTTGGGGTTTTACTTATTTGGATTTATATCTATTAGTAGTAGGAAGCGGGTTTTGGAAAAGATAAATGTTTTTCAAAACACCATGTTTATGCAACATGTTTTGAAAGCTTCCACAAGAAATAATGTTTTAAAATTAATATCAATTTAATATGATTAACTTATGCCAAACAACTTAAGGTTTGAATGGGAACGAGACATTCTAAAATCTTCGTTGAAATCACAAATAGGTTAAATATATAGAAAAAAAATTTCAACGATGTTATACTTTGCGAAAAACATTTCAATGTGACATTGCTAGATTAGGAAATAACATTCAGGCCGAGTTTGGGGTGTTACATTTAGTGGTATCAGAGCCAGGTTGTAAAATTCAACTGTGGATTTGGGTTTATTACAAAACTTAGGTTTCTAAAAGAACTATTTCAAAATGATTTAAAGTATTTTGAAAAGTTTTACTGAATGTGTGGTACACAGAGTCTTTAGCACCGATTCTGTAAGTCTTCTGAAACTGTTGCTTGTTTTAAACTGAAATACTGAGACTACTGCAGGTAGTAAACTGTACGAAAACACTCTATTAGGGTAAACTAAAACTATAGTAAGACTATGATCCGCGAAAATGAACTCTAAATTACTAATATTGTATTTCATAAAATATCCGTTAATAAACTCTGGAACTGTAAACTAATGTATAAAATTGTTAATATAGATAAAGCGTAATTCGATAATGAGTGCTAGAGGTACTCGTGGAAAGGGTACAAGAGGCCACGACAGAGGCTGTGGAGGTGCTCGAGCTGGGTCTTCGTCATCTGGCCACATGCCTAATGTTGAAGCTATGGAATCGTCGGCTTCACCTGTGACTCAGACTGGGTCTCATGATTGTGCGGCTGGGGACGACACATTGTCCCAGGCCATGTTGCAAATTTTAGAGAGGGTCGCTAGGCCCGATACTGGTGTTGTGGGTCGTGGGTCAGTTACGGAATGACTCCGGTCTAATGGAGCTGAGATTTTTAGGGGAATTACTGGAGTTTCCCCTAATGTGGCTAAATATTGGATTGGGGCCACAGAAAGGATCATGGATAATCTCAATTGTACCCCCGAGCAGAAATTAAGGGTATAATGTCACTATTGAGAGATGAGACTTACCAATGGTGGCTTACTGTTAAAGAGGGCACTCAGCCTGATCAGTTGACCTAGGAAATTTTCAAGACCATTTTTAAGAAAAATATCTGGGTGCTAGTTATGTGGATGCTCAAAGGAGGCAGTTTCTAAGTCTGACACAGGGGGATAAATCAGTGGCTGAATATGAAGCTAAATTTTTTAGATTAAGCCACTATGCGCGTGAGATAGTGCGACCGAGTACGAGCAGTGTGTTCATTTTGGGGACGGCCTCAAGGTTAGTTTAAGGGTTCTGATTGCTGTACAGAGGGAGCGAGATTTTTCTACTTTATTGGATAAGGTAAAGATCACCGAGGATGTGAAGCGTACTGAGTGCTAAAACTGTGAAAAGGAAAGAGGTAGGAACAAGAGGGAATCAGAGGCCTCAAGTTCCTTTCTGAGGCCTAAAAAAAAGGCCAGTGTTGATGGCCGATCAGAGTTGGGGCCCTTGTTGTTGCTACTGGATTACAGCCCTGTACTGATTGTGGAAGACGTCATCAGGGCGAGTGCTAGAAAAGGATTAGGGCATGTCTGAGGTGCAAATCATTGGAGCATTTATCAAAGATTGTCCATGAAGGCCCGATCAGATGCAAGCTACTGGTATGGGTACTGTACAGCTGCTGAGGGGTGTTCAGCAGCCACTGAGAGGCCGTGGTCAGGCCAGAGGTGGAAATGGTTCGGGCCGTGGTAAGAGGGCACCGGGCAAAGGTGCTGGTTGTACTGAGGCGAGGCAGCCAGCTTTAGATTATGCTGTACATTGTTGAGAGAATAGAGATACTCTAGATATTATCCTTGGTACGTTCTTCATTGATAATGTACCTTATACTACAGTGATAGATATAGGATCTACTCATTCCTATATAGCTTGTAATGTGTCTAAGACTTTGGATATCTTGGTTGAAAGTACTGCAAGTGAGGTTACTGTGTTGAGTCCATTGGGGCAATCTGTAAGGGTAGATAAACTGTTCAAAGATGTACGATTGGAGGTTCAAAAAGTTACCTTTTTGGCGGATTTGATGGAACTTCCTTTTGGATAATTTGACTTAATTCTAGGAATGGATTGGCTAGTAAAAGATCGGGCAATCTTGGACTATGATACTACACGTATGGTATTGAAAACTACAGATGATGAGGAGGTAGTTGTAATTGAGGAGCATCAGAATTTTTTATCAAATTTGATCTCTGCATTAAGGGCCGAGAAATTGGTTTGTAAGGGTTGTAAGGCATATCTAGCCTACATCAATGTTTTAGATTCTGAGCTTTCTTCTATTAAGGATATTAGAAAAGTTAAAGACTTTTCTGATGTTATTCCCGATGAGCTACCTACATTACCTCTAAACCATGAAGTTGAGTTTGGGATTGAGCTCCTACCTGGTACAGCTCTAGTGTCCATCGCCCCTTATAGAATAGCACTGAAGGAGCTTGTGGAGCTTAAGGCTCAGATTCAAGAGCTGTTAGACCATGGGTTCATCCGCCCTAGTATGCCTTCGTGGGGAGCACCGATATTGTTTGTGAAAAAGAAGGATGAATCCATGCGTATGTGTATTAATTATCAGCAATTGAATAAATTGACCGTTAAGAATAAGTACCCCCTATTGAGGATTGATGATCTGTTAGACCAGTTCTATGGAGCTTCAGTTTTTTCTAAGATTGATCGGGGGTACCATCAACTGAGGGTTAAAGAGACTGATGTTTGTAAGACAGTGTTTAAGACTCGTTATGGTCATTCGAGTTCTTAGTGATGTCGTTTGAACTGATGAATGCACCAGCAGATTTTATGGATCTAATGAATCGAGTGTTACAGCCATATCTGGATTAGTTCGTAGTGGTTTTTATTGATGACATCCTGGTGTATTCGAGGACTGAAGATGAACATGACGAACATCTTCGAGCTGTTCTGCAGATTCTAAAGGAGAAACAACTGTACGCCAAGTTCAGTAAGTGTGAATTTTGGTTGCGAAAGGTAACATTTTTGGGTCATTTGGTATATGGTGAAAGGATTAGGGTTGATCCACAAAAAACTGAGCTGTTCTAGATTGGAAGCCGCCTAAGACTATATCAGAGATTCGTAGTTTTTTAGGACTGGCAAGGTATTATCAACAATTTTTTGAGTGGTTGTTATTGATTGCTGCACCTCTGACGAAGTTGTTGCTAAGGGTGTGCCATTTAACTAGACTGATGCACAGTAAGAGAGTTTTGAAAAGCTTAACAAAGTTCTGACTGAGGCCCCTGTCTTGATAAAGCCAGAGTCTGGGAAAGAGTTCACTGTGTACAGTAACGCATGACATGTTGATTTGGGATGTGTGTTGATGCAATAGGGTATGCGTCTCATCAACTTAAGACTCATAAGGTGAATTATCTGACGCATGACTTGGAATTGGCTGCAGTGGTATTCGCACTAAAAATTTGGAGGCATTACCTGTACGGTGAGAAGTGTATTATTTACATGGATCATAAGAGCCTCAAGTATCTCGTCACTCAGAATGAGCTAAATCTTAGCAGCGTAGATGGATTGAGCTGCTTAAAGACTATGACTGTACGATCGCATACCATTCTAGTAAGGCCAATGTGGTGGCTGACGCAATGAGCCGTAGGGCTATGACTGATCTAAGGGCGATGTTTGCTCATCTCAGCTTATTTGATGATGGTAGTCTATTGGCCAAACATCAGGTTAAACTGACGTGGATTGAACAGATTAAGGGTATACAGCTGGAGGATGAGTCACTGGGTCTTCGATTTCGACAAATTGAAAGTGGTAACAAATCACACTTTGGACTGAATAGCGAAGGGGTCTTCTATTTTCGTGGAAGAGTCTGTGTACCGAGGGATACTGATTTGAGGTAGTCTATACCGCGAGAGGCGTATAGTAGTCCTTATGTTATGCATCCTGGTGGAAATAAGATGTACCGAGACCTTCGAGAGATATATTGGTGACTGGGTCTTAAGCGTGAAGTTATCGACTTCATGGGTAAATAACTGACTTGCCAACAGGTGAAGGCTGAACATCAGTTACCTTTAGGGTTGCTTCAGTCAGTTAAGATTCTGCTTTGTAAGTGGGAGAGAGTGACTGTGGACTTCGTTAGTGGGCTGCCCCTAACGTCGACTAAGAAAGATTCAGTATGGGTAATTATGGATCGATTGACCAATTCTACCCATTTCATACTAGTTCGTACCGATTACTCTTTGTAGAAGTTGGCTAAATTGTATGTGTTTGTGATAGTGACACTGCATGGGGTACCAGCTTCCATAATTTCTGATAGGGATCCTCGCTTCACATCTCGGTTCTGGAAAAAGCTACATGAAGCTCTGGGTACAAGGTTGGACTTCAGTACTGCATTCCATCCTCAGATAGATGGTCAGTTAGAGAGGGTGATTCAAATACTAGAGGACATGTTAATAAGTTGTGTGATAGATTTCTGAGGTAGTTGGGAGGACTACTTGCTGTTAGCAGAGTTTGCGTATAATAATAGCTATCAGTTTATCATACAGATGGCACCTTACAAGGCATTATATGGTCATAGGTTTCATACTCCTTCGTGTTGGACTGAGTTGGGCAAATGGTGTGTTCTGGGCCTTGAATTGGTTTCTGATACTGAGGATAAAGTTAGACTAATTTGGGATTGACTGAAGGCCGCATCTGACAGATAGAAGTTGTATGCGGATTTGAAACGTAAGGAGATTGTGTTTTCTGTGGGGGACTTTGTCTTCCTCAAGGTCTTGCCATGGAAAAAGGTATTGAGGTTTGGACGGAAGGGCAAGTTGAGCTCTAGGTTTATTAGGCCTTACCGCATACTGCAAAGTGTAGCATCAGTTGCATATCAGTTAGAGTTGCCTCCAGAATTGGACTAGATTCATGATGTGTTTCATGTCTATATGCCGAGGCGCTACCATTTTAGTCCCATGCATGTTATCTCGATTGGGGAGATTGAGGTTAGGCCAGACTTGACTTTTGAAAAGGAACCAGTTCAGATAATAGACCGTAATGTAAAGGTTTTAAGGACAAAGTCTATTCCACTGGTTAAGGTACTTTGGCATAATAACATTTTTGAGGAAGCCACATACCCAAGGAGGAGATATGACAATAATACCCTCATCTATTCTGATTAGGTAAATTTCTAGGCTGAAATTTTCTTTTCGGAGGTAAAGTTGTAATGCTCCAAAATCCTAAGTAAATGTTTTTGTATGTTTGTGATACACGACTGTGTATCTGCTTCAGTGGTTAAGTGTTCTAGGAAGTGTCTAAGAAGTCTTGGGTTCAAGCCTTGGCTTGTGCAAAATTTTGTTTTAATATGAATAAACCCTGTCCCTATTCAGTAGGCTTTTTAAATAAATGTGGGTATTACATGATAGAAAGTGCCTACTGGTCTAGGGAAAAAGTGGCGTGTCAATGCTACCGAGGGTCTTGAGTTCGAGTCCTGCTTGGCGCAAGGGAGTGTTTTATTTTGTTGCTCTTGTCGTGTGGGTGGTAGACATTGACCGAAACACTACTGAGTTGAGTGGAGTTTGAAATTGGTGGTTGAGGAGATTTTACGAGGAAAGTGTGGGATGTTGAGGTTGTGGAAGAGTTGTTGCCGACTGGGTACTCTAATCACTCAGAATTCGGCTTTGGGGGTTGGTATTGCTCTCCATTTCAGTTGATGTGTTTTTGGATTGCTCTCTCCTCCTTTTCGATTTTTGGACATTGCTTTTGGGTTCTTTTCATTTTTTGTTTTGGTAGCCAAATATTGCCATTGACCATTTGGGTACTTTTCATGTTGGTTTTGTTCTTCATCACAGTTCCCTACTGACCAATTTTCTCTTTTTTCTATACTCCATTAGCAATTATTCTTTTGTTTTTTCTTCTGTGTTTTGGCCGAATACCCTCATTTCCCCTTTTTCAAAATCTTTCGATTTTTAGATTGGGTTTTAATCGATTCTCTCTTTCTTATCACTTTCTCAATCGATTTCCTCTTTGACCGATTACATCTTCTTCTCTCCTTCAATTCTTTTTGTGCTAACGGATTCCCTCTCTTCTCATCTAGTTACTTTGGCTGATTATTGCATCTCTCACTCTCTCTATTTTGTTTTTGTTTTTTGCAATCATTCTTTGAACAATCGGTCGGTGCTTGGTTCTTTTCTATTCTCTCTTTCTCTCTGTATAGTAATATTCCTTCTAACATTTTCCTTTGCTGCCTGTTATGGATAGGGACGTGTTGGTGCTAGCGTTGCCTCTGTCGTGTTGGGTACTCATTTTGGGGATAGGCCGATTGCTTCCTTTCCCTACAATCGATTTTGCATTTTCAGTAAGTGCTATATGTTGGTTCAAACTGCTTATGCAAACAATATTGATCAAGGTTAATAGAATTCAATTGTATGCAGACTTTGACCAAGGAGCTTGAAATCAGTCTTTGTCAGTGGTTTAAGTGGGCTAAGCCACATTCATTCAATCAAGGCAAGTATTAGTGATTATTTTGGGATAAGTATTGAGAAGAGCTGTTAACTCTATTGTCAAATGATTAATGGAATGTCTTGGATGAATGTAAGTTTTGGTGATCATGGCCTATTTGCACATTTTCGTACAAGGTGTGTACAAACGCTGCCCCTAATCGTAGATCGGCAAAAGCCGAAATAAGTGGCCGTTGTCACTACACGAGCATGCACTCACTCGTGTGGTAGTACGTACTCCTAAACATGGACGTGTAATCATTGAGGTTGGCCATGAGCGATTTCATGGGCCGAGGCCATTTTGGGCCATTTTTAGCCGAACTAAGCAGTGTAGGCCCCATGGGCTTGTGGGGCCCACTCAGGTAAACCACACGGACGTATGGTGAATATTGGGCCAGGCTGTGTAATCCACATGACCAAGGCCATATCTGGGCTATGTGGGCCACACGGGTGTGTTGGCCTGCATGGGAATCAATATAGGCCTTGGGCTTATTTTCACTGTTTGACAGTTAAGGTTACACAGGTCGCCAAAGACGATTGTGGACCTATTGCTGGGTCGGTAACTGTACCTAGACCCTCTAATTGATAAAATGAATAAAATGCCCGTACATGGTAAAATGACTAATATGCCCCTATGAGATGTATGATTATGTTGAATATGCCATTTTATATATATTGATCTCAAGTATGATATTATGACATGATGCATGATATGTTACATGGGGCTGAGATTTATTCTGATTGGAGGAAGTGTACTGTATTGGCAACTCCGCTGTAAATACTGTTTAGAGCCGCAACCAGTACTACTTGGAGTGTAGGGATGGGTGGGTTGATTTTATCCCCACATGGATTGTAGGGTTGGACGGATATGAAGTGTAGAGGCTGGTTGGGTAGGATCTTTTGATTGCATATCTGTACTGTACTGTCACTGAGAGGGGCTCAGGCCCACATTAATTCTGATCTAAATTGGGCTAAGGCCCTAGCTGAAACTAAACTGTTACTGAATTGGGCATAGCCCCAAACTGTATATGCTCACTAATTGATTATTTGATATGGGATTACACACTGAGTTTTCATAACTCACCCATCTGTTTATTTGTACAAGTAATCTCCAGGCTTAGGCGGGTCGGTGCTGCGAGGAACTCGAAGGTGGCCACACAACCGCACAGACTTTCTCATTAGGTTTTTAAATTATAAGTAGTTTTATTTTGGGTATTTTTAGTGTAATAAGGCCTTTTTAAATTTTTAAGCTTTAATTTGGGGTTTTCCTTATTTGGATTTATATCTGTTCGTAGTAGGAAACGGGTTTTCGAAAAGATAAATATTTTTCAAAACGCCACGTTTATACAACATGTTTTGAAAGCTTTCACAAGAAATAATGTTTTAAAATTAATATCAATTTAATATGATTAACTTATGCCAAAGAATTTAAGTTTTGAATGGGAACGAGAGATTCTAAAATCTTTGTTGAGATTACAAAGAGGTTATATATATAGAACGGGTATTTCAACGATATTATACTTTGCAAAAAACACTTCAATGTGACATCGCTAGATTCGGCCACAATGTCCCGGTCGGGTTTAGGGTGTTACATATCTTACAGATCTAATTACATAAGTGTTACTAACAAATTCCTTCACCCGAATTCCCAATTTTAGATTACGCGTACCACAGTATCTACAATTTGAAACCTTAGCTGATCTAATAGTTTCTCCAATAATAATTACTACAACCTTTCATTGAGTTCTGGCTCCTCTGGCCCATCTTAAAGGTCACGGATTTGGTCCAATGGAATCAAACTCTCTCCTTTTCTGAACTTTACTCTTTTCCTTTCTTTTGCACTCCAAGTGTTTAGTCTCTTCCTACATATTAGTCCTTTCAATCATAATCTTGAAAACCTTTTCTAAAACTCCTAATATCATTTGGGACAAACAATGCATCATCCACAGCCTCTTGGTTTTCATCTTCAGAAGTAGGCGCAATCACAATGTCAGTCTTCTTAGGGTTAGGTACAATTCCTTGAAAAGCAAATGACTCAAATTGGGTGGCTTGACTATAAGCCCTACGGTTCCTCATTCTACAGTTGTTATTTATGTATCCTATAATCTTAAATTTGAACTACAATGTAAAAAAAAAATCACTAACTAACTTTAATCAAATTTCAGTTTTCTATATTACAGTTTCAAAGAAAAAGTTAAATACTAACTATTTTAGTTATATGTCTACAATAATACACCTTAAGTGTTTACCTATAACTTAACAGCATCTTTTCTATGGCAACCGGCATCGGAGTCTCGGACCTAATTTTCTTTTTAGAATATCATTTTTCAAATTCTCTGTGGCTTGTTTTTTGAAAATTTCCCCTTTTTCATATATTCATGCAGACTTTACTTAAGTAGATTTAAAAACTCAGTCTGAGGTTTTGAACCAAGTCTCTGATACCACTAAATGTAACCTTCCAAACTCAGCCTAGATGTTATGGCTAGATTGAGAAAGCTATATTAGCCACCGAAATGGTTAAGCTAACTTACGTTATTTTTTAAGACTTTAAATAAACTCATTTTAGAGAAAATCATAGTTGTTCTTTGAGTTAGCCTAAAAGTGTAATACCCCTAACCCATAACCGTCGCCAGAATAGGTTAGGAGGCATTACTTAACTCATAACACAATTTAGGATATTCGTATATCAAATATCAAATCATTACAGAAAATGTCATTCATTCACATTCATTAAGAACATAAAATCGAGCATGCGATACTTAAACGTGCATTCAGAACTAAATTGATAACATATAAAAGTTTCAGAACTTATAAAAATTTTCAACTTTTAAAAGGTCACACGCTCGTGTGAATAGGCCGTGTGCCTCACACGGTCTTAGACATGCCCGTGTGTCTAAATCGTGGAAAATAGGGCATAGCTATTGACTTGCTCACATGGTTACAAGACACGCCTATGTGCCTTGGCCGTGGTCGAGCCTGACTTAGGCCACATGGCTAGCCATACGCCCGTGTTCTTTGGCCGTGTTTGGGCCTGACTTACAATTAAGGGTACCCCATGGGACACATTGTGACAGCCCTAAATTGACCCTAGTCGGAAAGTGGTTTCGGGACCGCTAAACCGAGTCACCGAAGTATTTGAGTATAATATTTATTGTCTAAAATCTGTGAATATGAGTGTGTGAAAGTTTTAAGCTTCGATTTAGTCAATTGCATGTGAATTTAGTTAATAGGACTTATGTGTGACACTTTTGAAATGTGATAGGTTAATCTATAAGGATCTATTAGTGCATGTTATGAAAATAATGGGTTTGCATGTCAAATTTCCATCTATGACAAGTAGTGGCCGGCCATGATGGGTTATATACATGCAATATGTATTAATTATTAGTTAGTAGCTTTATATTTTATAACATAAATAAATAAAAAAAGGAAAAAGTAATTGAAATAAGAAAATGAAGGGTGATGAAAACAAAGCTTGAGTTTCTTTCTTCTTGGCCGAATGTAAAGAGGAAGATGGGAGAAAGGCATTCGGTCATCTTAAGTTAGCATTAAGGTAAGAAGTTATGTTAATTCTTGAGATTTTGGTTAATCTTGAATGAGGTATCAAGTTATTTTAGTAACCCATGTTGAATTTTTGATTGTGGGAATGAGTAGGGCTTTCGGCTATGGTAATTAATAAGGGTGATGGTTGTTGTTTCATGATAAATTTAGATGAACAATGGTAGATGAGTGTTTGAACTATACAAATGAGCATATGTATTGGTTCTAAAATGTATATGAATGAGTGTTTGTATTGGAAATTTTGATGTATAAGTAGTAAATTGATTCAAATGAATTGGTTCTAAAATGTATATGAATGTCGTATGATTGTGTTTGATTGGGGAATAAATTGTTTGATTTAGCTTAAGAGCTTAGAGGATCAAAGTTGGATAAAGGAAAGGAAAAAGTGATTGAATAGCCGTTGAAATCGTTCGACAACATCCGAGGTAAGTTTTCGAGTAATGAAACTTAGTTTATGATTTGATTAAGTCATGACATATAAGCATAACAAATAAACGGTGATATAATGATTCTACTTGAATTATATATTGAGGTGGTTAGTTTATACCTATGACGGGTAGCCGAATGTGTATAGAGATCATGTTATAAAGCAAATCAAAATCATGCTCTTTGTATGTGGCTATTGAGCCGAAAATGGTAATGGTTGATAAGCCTCTTGTGTTTGAATTCTAGTTATGATAATGAAATATGGATGTGTCATGATTTATTGGTATATGTGCTTGATTATTCGGATGATATCCGGGCTAAGTCCCGAAGGCATTTGTGCAAGTTACTATATCCGGGCTAAGTCCTGAAGGCATTTGTGCGAGTAGTTGCTATACCCGGGCTAAGTCCCGAAGGCATTTGTGCTAGTGACTATATCCGGCTAAATCCCGAAGATACTTGGGTTTGGAAGCGAGCGATCTTGCTGTAATAATTTCAATTAATACGCTCATAAAATACAAACGATAAGGTATGTTTCGTATATACATCGGAAAGGTTGATTCCTTTCAAATAGTACTCGCTCAATTTATTAACGAGCTTCCGGCCTCTAGTTAGGTTTGATACCCTGTGTATGAATATATTGGTTGAAGCGTGAAGAAATTATGATTTTGAGAATGTGCATATATGAAATTATTCATTTAGTCATATGAACGCTATACTTTAGTCGTAAATAATTTCGTTACTCAAAACTTACTAAGCATTAAATGCTTATTCCGTTTCTTTAATTCTCTGTTTTATAGATTTTTGTTAGTCAGCTATCGGACTCGGGATTTTCGAAGTCGAAGTCGTCCACACTATCTAAGCCCTTTTGGTACTCTTTTAGTTAAACGTTGATAATGGCATGTATAGGACTAACCTTTGTTGTTAATCAAGTACCTTTGGTAATGTGTATATATTCGGATAGCCATGCGAAAATGGCTTAAATATTTTGAGCATAGTATTAAAATCATTTTGTATATATATGGTTATTGAGAGGTGTGGAAATGCTTGGAAATTATTAGCCATTGGAATGGTTAATCACGATCATATTTGGTGCTATGTATGTCAAATGGCTAGTTGAATCATGGAAACTATGAAATAGGTGAAATTTACCTTAAAATAGATGCTGACAACAGCAGTGATGTGAGTTTGAAAATTCACTAAAAATAGTAGGAATATAATTAAATAATGAATAAATTATGTAATAGAACCTTGATGAGTCTATTTTCATATGGAAGAAGCAAAACGACCATATGAGCCGTATTTTATGAGATGTTTAAGTTTTCGTGAAATAGGGCCAGAACGGTTACTGGATCCCCTGTTCTGACTTTGAAAATTTACCATAAATTAACCAGAAATAATTAGAAGTCATCCTTTATATGTACAGATTCCGTTTTGAGTCTAGTTTCATTAGAAACAAACGGCATATGTATTGAAGCCCTGTACAGGGAGATATCTAAGTCGTAATGCATGAAGGTCAGAGTAGTCAAACCCTGAAACAGGGGAGATTTTAAGTAATAAACTGTACTAATTGGCCCGACCAAAAATTCTAGAAAAAACTCTGTAGATGGATATGTGAGTCTAGTTTCAGGAAAAATTTACAGAATCAGTTTTCGAGTTTTGGAACTCGAGATATGATTTTTATGGTGAAAGTGACGCAGTTAGCCAGCTTGTCTGGAAATTTTAAAATGAACTGTGTAAATAAATGAATTAAGTTCGTTAACACCTCGTGTTCGACTCTGGCAACGGTCTCGGGTGCGGGGCGTTACAATTTTATTGGTATCAGAGCTACGGTTTAGTCAATTCTAGGACTACCGTAATACGTTCGGGTCTAGCTATACATGCCATTGTGTGTCTATTTGATAGAGTGGTGATTTCTGACAGTTAAAAATGTGTTTGTTTATAGTAATGGATCCCGATCCCAACCGAGCGGTAGCTGATGATCTTGAGAGTGTAGCGCCTACTCCCGCACAAGGGACAGCGCTGGTGGACTCTCAACCTATTGCTAGTAATCAGAATGACGAAGCTAGACAGGCTTTTTATAGCGTAATGAAAGATTGGTTCAACCAATACATTCGAACTAATACGGCTGTTCCACAACCCCCATTTCCGACTAATACAACCCCTGCACCTGCGATACCTCCAGTAACTGACCAGATAAGGTTAAATAAGCCCCCAGTTGATAGAATCTGAAAAACACAGGGCTACTGAATTTAAAGCTACAGACAGCGACGATGCCGAGTAAGCTGAATTTTGGTTGGACAACACTATTCGGGTACTTGATGAACTATCTTGCACACCCGATGAATGCCTAAAGTGTACGATCTCCTTGCTACGTGATTCTGCCTACTATTGGTGGAATACGTTGATTTCTGTTGTGCCCAGAGAGCAAGTAACTTGGGAGTTTTTCCAAACCGAGTTTCGAAAAAAGTATATCAGCCAGAGATTCATTGATCAAAAACGAAAAGAATTTCTTGAACTTAAACAAGGTTCCATGTCGGTTACTGATTATGAACGAAAGTTTGTAAGGCTTAGCCGGTACGGGCGAGAATGCATTTCTTCAGAAGCTGTGATGTGTAAACGTTTATAAGATGGACTAAACGATGATATAAAGCTGTATGTTGCCATTTTAGAAATCAGAGAATTTGTGGTACTTGTCGAGCGAGCTTGCAAAGCCGAAGAGCTCAGTAAGGAGAAAAGAAAAGCTGATATGGGAGCAAAGGAGTTTTGTAAGAGATCTTCGGGAAAGCCCTTTCAACAGTCATCGAAGAAACAAACGGCATATGTATTGAAGCCCTGTACAGGGAGATATCTAAGTCGTAATGCATGAAGGTCAGAGTAGTCGAACCCTGAAACAGGGGAGACTTTAACTAATGAACTGTACTAATTGGCCTGACCAAAAATTCTAGAAAAAAATTTGTAGATGCATATATGAGTGTAGTTTCAGGGAAAATTTACGGAATCAGTTTTTGAGTTTTGGAACTCGAGATATGATTTTTATGGTGAAAGTGATGCAGTTAGCCAGCTTGTCTGGAAATTTTAAAATGAACTGTGTAAATAAATGAATTAAGTTCGTTAACACCTCGTGTTCGACTCCGGCAACGGTCTCGGGTGCGGGGCGTTACAATTTTATTGGTATCCGAGCTACGGTTTAGTCGATTCTAGGACTACCGTAATACGTTCGGGTCTAGCTATACATGCCATTATGTGTCTATTTGATAGGGTGGTGATTTCTGACAGTTAAAAATGTGTTTGTTTATAGTAATGGATCCCGATCCCAACCGAGCGGTAGCTGATGATCTTGAGAGTGTAGCGTCTGCTCCCGCACAAGGGACAGCGCCGGTGGACTCTCAACCTATTGCTAGTAATCAGAATGACGAAGCTAGACAAGCTTTTTATGGCGTAATGAAAGATTGGTTCAACCAATACATTCGAACTAATACGGCTGTTCCACAACCCCCATTTCCGACTAATAAAACCCTTGCACCTGCGATACCTCCGGTAACTGACCGGATAAGGTTAAATAAGCCCCCAGTTGATAGAATCTGAAAACACGGGGCTACTGAATTTAAAGCTACAGACAGCGACGATGCCGAGCAAGCTGAATTTTGGTTGGACAACACTATTCGGGTACTTGATGAACTATCTTGCACACCCGATGAATGCCTAAAGTGTACGATCTCCTTGCTACGTGATTCTGCCTACTATGGGTGGAATACGTTGATTTCTGTTGTGCCCAGAGAGCAAGTAACTTGGGAGTTTTTCCAAACCGAGTTTCGAAAAAAGTATATCAGCCAGAGATTCATTGATCAAAAACGAAAAGAATTTCTTGAACTTATACAAGGTTCCATGTCGGTTACTGATTATGAACGAAAGTTTGTAAGGCTTAGCTGGTACGGGCGAGAATGCATTTCTTCAGAAGCTGTGATGTGTAAACGTTTCGAAAATGGACTGAACGATGATATAAAGCTGTATGTTGGCATTTTAGAAATCAGAGAATTTGTGGTACTTGTCGAGTGAGCTTGCAAAGCCGAAGAGCTCAGTAAGGAGAAAAGAAAAGCTGATATGGGAGCAAAGGAGTTTCGTAAGAGATCTTCGGGAAAGCCCTTTCAACAGTCATCGAAGAAACAAATGGCATATGTATTGAAGCCCTGTACAGGGAGATATCTAAGTCGTAATGCATGAAGGTCAGAGTAGTCGAACCCTGAAACAGGGGAGACTTTAACTGATAAACTGTACTAATTGGCCTGACCAAAAATTCTAGAAAAAAATTTGTAGATGGATATATGAGTCTAGTTTCAGGGAAAATTTAGGGAATCAGTTTTCGAGTTTTGAAACTCGAGATATGATTTTTATGGTGAAAGTGACGCAGTTAGCCAGCTTGTCTGGAAATTTTAAAATGAACTGTGTAAATAAATGAATTAAGTTCGTTAACACCTCGTGTTCGACTCCGGCAACGGTCTCGGGTGCGGGGCGATACACACATGACCGTGCAACATAGCCATATGTCGCACATGGCTGAGACACATGCCCGTGTCTCTACCCGTCTGGACAAAAATAGGCCAATTGAATAACCAATTTGCCACCACAAAATGGGTTAACCTACAAAGAAAGAAACAAGCATAATTACTCAACCATTTGAGCCAATATCTATATCAAATCATACATAATTCTTGCTAAAACATTACTAACCATTTCCATTCTCAATTCATCACTCAAAACTTAAACTAACATCATACTTAACCAAATGATCGATACCTCATTCAATCATATGGTATGAACTTAGCGAACTTGCCATTTCTACCATCTCTTTTAACCAACCAAAACATACCAAATTGAACATTGGCATCACATATTATAAGCCATTATCAACTATGGATTCAAACATAAACTAGCAAAATCAAATGGCTAAATATATACATCACAAAACATGATTCCACAACCACTAGCCTATACATGCCATATTTTAAAAATATACATTTTCAAATGTACCAAAATAAGGTTCAATAGGGTGGTAACAATCCTTGACGATCCCCGAGCTTGCAGTAGCTTCGATATCTATAAAACAATGCAAACAGACACAAAGTAAGCTTTCAAAAGCTTAGTAAGCTCGTACCAAAAATCATCAATACGTAAGTACTTACGAATTCTTAAATTATCTATCAAATCTATACCAACATAATCCATATAATCATACCAAATCAATGAGCTTCACATACATAGTATCGTCTACCACATAAGTATCACACATACCTGAATATTCCCATGCTTATTCACTTTCATTCTTACCTTTCATTTAAATATTTTAAAACTTTCCGTAAATTATTCGTGCTTTGAACGTCCACACACTTAGTGCTATAACAGTTAGCCTAAGCTACAATAATTCCGCACACTTAGTGCCATCTCAATTAGCCGAAGCTAAGTCGGTATCGCACACTTAGTGCCTCATATAGCCGAAGCTAGTTTAAATCGCACACTCAGTGTCAAATACTATTGATTTATTGATGTATTCATCCAAACCAAACATATATACAATGTATATACAATCAAAACATCAAACTATACTTAACATCATGTTTTCAGTACGAACTTACCTCGTACTTGAAATTGTCGACTCGATTGTTTATTCTATAATCTTCAACTTCCCTCGGTCTAAATCTGAATTCCTCTTTTCTTGATCTATATGTATTCAAAATTAATCCTTTTATTCACCAAATAATTCAAAACAATCCATATACACATATTTAAGGCATTTTACAAAATAGCCCTCACATTTTCATATTTCGACACTTTAGTCCCTAAATCATAAAATCACAAAATACACATAATTTGCTTATACTCATGCTTAGAAAAATTCTCCTAGCTCTCATACAAGTCCATACATTTCATTTATTTCACATTTTAGTCCGTCAAAATAACATTTTTACAAATTAGCCCAAAATACTCAAATTCATAAAAAATCCAAAGACAAAACATGTAAACCCAATATCAAACTTTAATATTTAATCTTATAACATCACAGAGCTCATGAATCCATCCATGACACATTTCAAAATCATCAAAAAAAATTAGAAATTGAGGCATGGGTTCGATAATATACGAAGCAACAATTACAAAAATGTAGAAATTATCAAAAACCGAAGCCAAAACATACCTAAATCAAAGCTTGCAAGTGCCGAACCCTAGCCAAAGCTTTCCTCTTTTATTTTTCTCTTATTTTCGGCGAACAAAATGTATAATGGCTTATTTTCATACCTTATTTTAATTATAATTCATTTTATAATTAGTTACCATTTTGCCCTTAGTATAAAACATTAACAAACCATTTTACAAAGGTCATTGATGTCCATTAATCTTTTTAAAGGCATAATAACCATATAAGGACCTCTCATAAACAAAGCCAAGTCAAATAGGAACTTTAAACATCAAGCACACAACTTTTACATTTTACGCAATTAGATCCTTTTTTGCAAATTAAGCACACAAACAGTTAAATTTTCACACGAGACCTTCACACATGTCAATTCACATATAATAGGCATGAAAAATAATAGTAAAATGTTTTTCTAACTCAGATTTGTGGTCCCAAAACCACTATTCCGACTAGGGTCAAAACCGGACTGTTACAATTCTCCCCCTTAGGGATTTTCGTCCTTGAAATTCTTACCATTGAATAGATTTGGATATTGTTGTCTCATAACATCTTCAGGCTCCCACGTGGCCTCTTCAACTCCGTGTCGATGCCACATCACTTTGACTAACGAAATTTTCTTATTTTGCAGTTTTTTAACCTCTCGAGCTAAAATACGGATCAGCTTTTCTCTGTCAGTCATATCAGACTGAATCTATATTTCAGACGGAGGAATCACAGGTCTAACTCTAGTAGCAATAACAATTTATAAGCTATCGGCCCAATACGCTCGATAATTTCATACGGCCCGATGAACCTCGGACTCAATTTGCCTTTTCTACCAAACCGAAGCACCTTTTTCCATGGAGATACCTTCAAAAACACTTTGTCACCGATCTCAAACTTAATGTCTTTTCTTTTCAAATCCTCATATGATTTCTGATGATCGAAAGCTGCTTTCAAACTATTTCGGATCACTTTCACTTTCTGTTCAGTTTCTTTTATCAAATCAACCCCGTGAATCTTATTTTCGTTGAGCTCAGTCTAATACAAAGGTGTATGACATTTGCGACCATAAAAAGCTTCGTAGGGTGCCATTTTAATGCTGGACTGAAAACTGTTATTATAAGCAAATTCAATCAAAGGTAGATATTGTTTCCACGTACCTTCAAATTCAAGAATGCAACATCTTAACATATCCTCGAGTATCTGAATAATCCATTCGAATTGACAGTCTGTTTGCGGATGAAAAGCAGTACTGAAATGCAATTTAGTACCCAGAGCATCTTGCAACTTCTTCTAGAATCGTGACGTGAATCTCGAATCACTGTCTGACACTATAGACAATGGCACACCATGCAATCTCACAATATCATAAATATATAACTCAGCTAATTTGTCAAGTGAGCAATCGGATCGAACTGGAATAAAATGAGCTGATTTCGTCAAATGATAAACTACAATCCGAATTGCATCTTTCTTTCTCGGAGATAGGGGTAAACTCGAAACAAAACCCATGGTTACTCGATCTCATTTCCACTCTGGAACCATAATCGGTTGTAACAATCCTAATGGCACATAATGTTCTACTTTAACTTGCTGACAGATCAATTATTTGGAAACAAATTCAGATATATCTCTTTTCAATCTGGACCACCAATAATGTTGTTTCAGATCATTATACATTTTCGTACTACCGGATGCACAGATAAATGGCTATTGTGAGCTTCACTCAAAATCATTTGAATTAATTTTGGATTTCTTGGAACACAAATTCGATCTCGAAATCACAAACAATCATTTTTATCAACTCTAAATTCGGAATCAGACTCTACATCGCACTGAGTTCGTTTAGCTAAAATTTCATTATTAATCTTCTGAGCTTCGATAATCTGCTGTAAGAACAAAGGTCTTGCTTTTAATTCAGTTAAAACTGAACCATCATCTGATAAAACCAACTGAGTATTCATCGCATGCAAAGCAAACAACAATTTTCGACTCAAGGCATCAGCAACAACAATTGTTTTTGTGACAGCCCAAAGTTGACCCTAGTCGAAAAGTGGTTTCGGGACCACGAAACCGAGTCTTATAAATAATTAAAAGTTATATTCTGTGTTTATGATGTGAGTAAATGCATGTGTGAAAGTTTCATGCATTAATTTGATCATCTTTATGTGAATTTATTAATATGGACTTATATGAAACTTTGTTGGAAAGTGAGAGGCTAATTTTACAATGGTCTAATAGTACATGCATTGAAAGGAGTGGTTTTGCATGTCAATTTACCCATGTTAAACATAGTGGCCGGCCAAGGAAAGAATATGCTCCACTAATTCAAAAATTAAAATAATTTTGTATTAACAAATGATTTAATAATTGAAATAAAAGGAATTAAATAAAAGAGAAGAAGGAGGATGGTGTTCATCTTCTTCTCATACCTCCCTCAAGCCGAAACAAGGAGGAAAAAAAGAAGGGAAAAACTTACCTAGAGCAATTCGGCATTCATCTTTAGCTATTAGGAGGTAAGCTTTGAATTTGTTGATTTGGCTTTATAATATGCTAAGTTAAATGGTGGATGCACTCTTGGTAATGTCAAGAAAGTTGAGATTTCTTAGGGTGAATTGAGCAATATGCCGAATGATTAAGTGTTGGAATTAGGGTTATTTCATGTTGTATGGAACAATGGGAGAATGACTAGAATGGGGTAAAGATTTTTGGATGAGTGGCTTAGAGGAGCCTAGTACATTCGGTCAAAGATTGAGTCTATGTAGAATGTAAATTTCTTCCTCTATGATTATGTTCCTTGCATGTTAAATGGTTCTTGATAGGACCAAAGGAATGATCAATAGGCATTAAAAGGCTAAATGTGTGAATTTAAGGTATAAGAACCTATAGGTAATTACATAGGTAATGTTGGAAATTAATGTAGTGTATTCGGCCATGTAGAGTATATCCTAGAGATATTATGTTTAATTCTCTATAATCGGCTAAATGAGTGATAATGGTTTATAATGTTGAATTGAATTATATGTATAAGTAGTTAGCAAAGTGATTAAACTACCGAATTTAATTATTAAATGTGTTCTAAGCTTGATGAATTTGAGATGCGATTGGGAGTAAATTTGTCATGAGCATATTTTGTTAATGATAAATATGATAAATGTATATATATATAGCTGAATGTGATATGTGTGAATTATATGTTAAATCAAGGCTTGGTAAGCTAGCTATTAAGGTGAAATGCTAATGTTAGTATTTGATTTGGTAATAATCTGTTTGGGGACAGCAGCAGTAAGGTGATTTTGGAAAATCGCCATAAATTGTAGGAGTTGAATTAGAAGCTGAGTGAATTATGTCATTAAAGCTTGAAGAGTCTATTTTCTTACAAAAGAAACTATAAAAGCAAAAGAGTTACCGATCTTGAGATATTTGAAGTATTGTGGGGCTGAGTCATAATGACTGCTGGATTCCCTGTTCTGTTTTTAGAAAATCATTATAAATTTTACAAAAATGATTATAAGATAAAATTTATATGCTTAGACTCCTTAATGAGTCTAGTTTCTAATGAGATCAAATACAACACATTTTGAATTCTGTAAAGTGAGAAATTGGATTCGTAGTGAAGAGTGGTCAGAATAGTCAAACAGTGAACAGGGGAAACTTTAAGAAAAATCTGGTATTGATTGGCCAAGCCTAAAATTCTGAAAATTTTATGGATGGAAGATATATGAGTCTATATTCAGGGAAAATTAACGGCAAGTGATTTGGAGTTTAGTAGCTCGAGTTATAAATAATTTAGTAACTACTGCTCAGGAAAACAGCTCGTAGTGAATATGTGATTTTGTTGTAAACATTAATGAAAGTTTGCCAATGAATTATTTATTGATTATTATAAAGCTTACTATAATCTATGTGTGTGAAAGTCGGATCAATATATATATTATTCTGAAAGTAATACTTGAATAGTCGATTAATGACTATTTTAAATTTTGTTGAACTTAAGCTCAAGAGCAAAGGGGAACTAGATCCGATAAAGGGAAGGAAAAAGTAATTGAATAGCCGTTGAAGTCGTTCACGACATTTGAGGTAAGTCTTCGAGTAATGACCCTACTTGAATTATATTGAAATGAATAGTCATACTATGACGGATAGTCGAATGTGCTTAGAGACTATGTTATAAAGCCAATTGAAATTATGCTCTTTGTGTGTGGCTACCGAGCCGAAATTTAAAGGTTTAATAAATGTTTTGTGTTTGAGCCTTAGTAACGAAGAAATGATATGGATGTGTTATGATTATTGATATATGCGTGCATGAGCATTGGAATATATCCGGGCTAAGACCCGAAGGCAATTATGCAAGTTGATATGTCCGGGCTAAGACCCGAAGGCAATTATGCGAGTTGATATATCCGGGCTAAGACCCGAAGGCAATTATGCGAGTTGATATATCCGGGCTAAGACCCGAAGGCAATTATGCGAGATGATATATATCCGGGCTAAGACCCGAAGGCAATTATGCAAGTTGATATGTCCGGGCTAAGACCCGAAGGCAATTATGCGAGTTGATATATCCGGGCTAAGACCCGAAGGCAATTATGCGAGATGATATATATCCGGGCTAAGACCCGAAGGCAATTATGCAAGTTGATATGTCCGGGTTAAGACCCGAAGGCAAATGTGTTTGCGGCTGTATTCGGTTAAATACCGAAGAAACTTGGGTTTGAATGTGAGCGTTTTGTGCTGTAACTAATTCAATAAATATGCTCAACCAACCCGAACGATAAGGTATGTTTGCATGTGCATTGGAAAAGTCGATTCGTTTTAAATAGTATTCGTGCGATCGGCTAACGAATTTTCGGCTTTTAGAAAGGTTGATACCTTGTGTATATATGTTGATGAAGTGTGAAGTAAGTATGATTATGAGAATGTGTGTTATTAAAGTGACTTAGTAGCTATGTGAATGTAATACTGTAGTCAAAGCCGATTTCATTACTTGAGACTTACTAAGCTTAAAATGCTTACCCGGTTGCTTTGGCTCTCTGTTTTATAGATTTTGTTCGTTAGCTATCGGACTCGGGATCAGCGAAGTCGAAGTCATCTACACTATCAAGCTCTTTTGGTACTCTTTTAGTTGAACTCTAGATATGGCATGTATAGGACTACCCCCTGTTGTTTAAGTTCTTTTGTGATGTATGTGTGTAAAGCCATGCGAAAATGGCTTGTAGAAGTGGAGTATGGCATTAGACCATTTGTGTTTATGTATGTATATATATGGTTTCACGATGTGACTATGGTTTGAAATGGAAGTGTTGGGCTAATGATCAGCCATTGGAATGGCTAAATATGATCACATGTGGACCTATGTATGGCAAAACCCTAGTTGGTCCATGGTAACCACAAAATAGGTAAAGTTTACCTTGAAAACAGATTTTGACAGCAACAGTGGTGTAGAATTGAAAAATCACATAAATTCGTAGGAGTGGAATTAAATAGTGAATAAATTATGTAATCGAACCTTGATGAACCTAATTTCTTATGGAAGTAACGAAACAATCATATGAACAGTACAGTAAGAGATATTCGGGTTCTTGTGGAACGGGGCCAGAACAGTTTCTGGATTCCCTGTTCCGCCTTTGGAAATTCACTATAAATTGACCAGAGATAATTAGGGGTCATACCATATATGCATGGATTCCTCACTGAGTCTAGTTTCCATAGAGACAAACGGCATCAGTATTGGAGCCCTGTACAAGGAGATATCCAAGTCGTAATGCGCAAAGGTCAGGGTAGTCGATCCCTGTAACATGGGAGACTTTGATTAATAAACTGTACTAATTGGCCCGACCAAAAATTCTAGAAAAAAATACATAGGTGGGGACATGAGTCTAGTTTCAGGGGAAAATCACAAAACTGATTTTCGAGTTGTAAAACTCAAGATATGATTTTGAAGCGACTAGTACTCAGACTGGGCAGTGTCTGGAAAATTTTTAAAAGTCTGTCAACACCTCGTATTCGACTCCGGTGACGGTCTCGGGTTCGGGGCGTTACAATTGATTGGTATCAGAGCTACGGTTTAGTCGATTCTAGGACTACCGTAATGTGTTGGGGTCTAGCTATACATGCCATTTTATGTGATTAATTGATAGTGTGGTGATTTCTGACATTTGCAAATGTGTTTATTTATAGTAATGGATCCCGATCCCGACCGAGCGGTAGCTGATGATCTTGAGAGTGTAGCGCCTGCTCCCGCACAAGGGACAGCGCCGGTGGACTCTCAACCTAATGCGAGTAACCCGAATGATGAAGCTAGACAAGCTTTCTATAGCGTGATGAATGATTGGTTCAACCAATACATTCGAACTAATACGGCTGTTCCACAACCTCCATTCCCGACAAACACCACCCCCGCACCTACAATACCTCCGGTAACTGACCAAATAAGGTCAAATAAGCCCCCAGTTGACCGAATCCGAAAACATGGGGCTACTGAATTTAAAGCTACGGATAGCGACGATGCCGAGCAAGCTGAATTTTGGTTGGACAACACTATCCGGGTACTCGATGAGCTATCTTGTACACCCGATGAATGCCTAAAGTGTGCTATCTCCTTGCTACGTGATTCTGCCTACTATTGGTGGAGTACTCTGACTTCTGTTGTGCCCCGGGAGCAAGTAACTTGGGAGTTTTTCCAAACTGAGTTTCGGAAAAAGTATATCAGTCAGAGATTTGTTGATCAAAAACGGAATGAATTTCTCGAGCTTAAGCAAGGTTCTATGTCAGTTACTGATTACGAGCGAAAATTTGTTAGACTTAGTAGATACGCTCGGGAATGTGTTTCGTCCGAGGCTGTCATGTGTAAACGCTTCGAAGATGGGCTGAATGAAGATATAAAAATGTTCGTTGGCATTCTTGAAATACGAGAGTTCGTAGTACTTGTCGAGCGAGCTTGTAAAGCCGAAGAGCTTAGAAAGGAAAAACAAAATGTTGATGTGGGAACCGGGGAGTTTCGTAAAAGATCCTCGGGAAAGTCTATTCAACAGGCATCGAAGAAATTTCGAGATGATGTGGGCCGGTCTAAAGCACTTCGGGCCTTTTTAGACGAGATCGTGATCGACCCCCTGTGGGTACACGAGGCACTTCAGTCGCCAGTGTTGGGAATGAACGTCGAGGCCGAACGGAATGTCGACATTGCGGTAAATGGCATTTGGGGAGTTGTAGATTCCATGACCGCTCCTGTTACAAGTGCGGATCAGTGGACCACTTCATTAAAGATTGCCCGAGGCTGTCTGAACAGAATGTAAATCAGAGTGGGAAACCGGGTGCTACCACTGCTCGAGGTAGACCATCTAGAAATATGGGCAATGCTAGTGGTGGTCAGAGAGGATCTAGAGATGCTACGACCAGATCCGAGGCTCGTGCACCTGCTAGAGCATATGCTATACGTGCCCGCGAGGATGCTTCTTCGCCTGATGTTATTACCGGTACATTCACTCTCTTTGATACTAATGTAATTGCTTTGATTGACCCCGGTTCTACTCATTCTTACATATGTGAAACCTTAGCATCCAGTAAGACTTTACCTATTGAGTCTACTGAGTTCGTAATTCGGGTGTCAAATCCCTTGGGTCGTTATGTGCTTGTCGACAAAGTGTGTAAGAAATGTCCCCTGGAAATTCGAGGTTCTTGTTTTCCGGCGGACTTGATGCTTTTGCCGTTTGATGAATTTGATGTTATCCTTGGGTTGGATTGGTTGACCGCGCATGATGCGATTGTGAATTGCAAGAGCAAGACTATTGATTTGAGGTGCGCAAATAACGAAGTAGTCCGAATTGAGTCCGCGGACTTGGAGGGGATGCCAGCTGTAATATCAGCAATGTTGGCACAGAAATATGTAAGAAAAGGGTGCGAAGCATACCTTGCGTATGTACTTGGTGACAAAGAATTAGAAAAGAAACCCGAATCTGTGCCGGTGGTTTGTGAATACCCGGATGTTTTTCCGGAAGAATTACCGGGTTTACCACCTGTTCGGGAGGTAGAGTTTGGTATTGAGCTTGTACCTGGGACTACGCCGATTTCGATAGCTCCGTATCGTATGGCACCAACCGAGTTAAAGGAGTTGAAAGCTCAGTTGCAAGAACTGACGGATAGAGGTTTCGCTCGCCCAAGTTTCTCACCTTGGGGTGCACCAGTATTGTTCGTGAAAAAGAAGGACGGAACCATGAGGTTGTGCATTGACTATCGTCAGCTGAATAAAGTGACGATAAAGAACAAATATCCGTTGCCGCGCATCGATGATTTGTTCGACCAACTGAAGGGAGCCTCAGTGTTCTCAAAAATAGATTTGAGATCGGGCTATTATCAGTTGCGAATTCGAGATCCCGATATTCCTAAAACTGCCTTCAGAATGAGATATGGTCACTACGAATTCTTAGTGATGCCGTTTGGGCTCACTAATGCCCCTGCAGTATTTATGGATTTGATGAATCGGATCTTCAGACCGTATTTGGATCGGTTCGTAGTTGTGTTCATTGATGACATTTTGGTCTATTCAAGAGATGAGACCGAACATGCTGAGCATCTGAGGCTAGTGCTGCAAATTTTGCGGGATAAGCAGTTATATGCTAAGTTCAGTAAGTGTGAGTTCTGGTTAAGAGAGGTTAGCTTCTTGGGTCATGTGGTATCCGCGTCGGGTATTCGAGTTGACCCGAACAAAATTTCAGCCATACTTGACTGGAAACCTCCGAGAAATGTTACTGAAGTTCGGAGCTTTTGGGGCTCGCCGGTTATTGCCGACGATTTGTGAAGGGTTTCTCGATGATAGCCACACCAATGACGAAGCTACTTCAAAAGGATGTTAGGTTCGAGTGGACGGAGAAATGTCAGAAAAGTTTCGACCAACTGAAAACTCATTTGACTGAAGCTCCAATTTTGGTGCAACCCGAATCAGGTAAAGAGTTTGTCATTTATAGTGACGCATCCCTACTTGGGTTGGGTTGCGTATTGATGCAAGAAGGTCGAGTCGTGGCCTATGCGTCGAGACAATTGAAGCCACACGAGAGGAATTATCCGACCCATGATCTCGAACTAGCTGCCATCGTATTTGCTTTAAAAATATGGCGACATTATCTGTTTGGTGAGAAGTGCCATGTATTTTCGGACCACAAAAGTCTCAAATATTTGATGACTCAACGAGACCTGAATCTGCGACAAAGACGTTGGCTTGAGTTGTTGAAAGATTACGAGCTTGTCATTGATTACCACCGGAAAGGCTAACGTGGTTGCGGACGCCTTAAGCCGGAAGCCATTGTTTGCTTTACGAGCGATGAACGTGCATTTGTCTGTTCTACCAGACAATGTGTAGTAGCTGAATTAAAAGCTAAACCATTATTGACTCACCAAATTCGTGAAGCTCAGAAAGTCGATGATGAATTGGTTGCAAAACGGGCTAAGTGTTTTCCGAACGAGGGATCAGAGTTTCAAATTGATGACGATGATTGTTTGAGGTTCAGAAATCGTTTGTGTGTTCCGAGGAATTCGGAACTCATTTCGATGATTCTGAACGAAGCCCATTGTAGCCGAATGTCAATTCACCCGGGAGTACGAAAATGTACAACGATTGAAACGTCAATTTTGGTGGCATGGTATGAAGCGGGACATCTCTGACATTGTTTCGAGATGTTTAATATGTCAACAAGTGAAAGCGGAACATCAAGTGCCTTCAGGATTACTCCAGCCGATCATGATACCCGAGTGGAAATGGGATCGAGTCACAATGGACTTTGTGTCCGGACTGCCTTTATCAGCAAGTAAGAAGGATGCGATATGGGTTATTGTTGATAGACTGACTAAGTCGGCTCATTTCATCCCCGTACGTACGGATTTTTCATTGGTGAAACTAGCTGAATTGTACGTTTATCAATTGTGAGATTACACGGGTACCTGTTTCTATCGTGTCGGATAGAGATCCGAGATTCACCTCGCGATTTTGGAAGAAATTGCAAGAAGCTCTGGGTACCAAGCTGCATTTTAGCACTGCTTTTCACCCCCAACCGATGGTCAATCCGAGCGGATAATTCAGACACTTGAGGATATGTTGAGATGTTGCATCCTCGAGTTCAGTAGTTCATGGGAACGGTACTTACCTTTGATTGAATTCGCTTACAACAATAGTTTTCAATCAAGTATTAAGATGGCACCCTATGAGGCTTTGTACGGTCGTAAATGCCGTACACCATTGTTTTGGACCGAGCTCGGTGAAAGTAAAATTTCGGAGTTGATTTGATTAAAGATGCTGAACAGAAAGTAAAGGTAATCCGTGAAAGTCTGAAGGTAGCCACGGATCGTCAGAAATCGTACGCAGATTTGAAACGAAAAGACATCGAGTATCAGGTGGGAGACAAAGTGTTCCTTAAGGTTTCACCTTGGAAAAAGATACTCAGGTTCGGCCGGAAAGGCAAGTTGAGCCCAAGATTCATTGGGTCGTACGAAATCTCCGAACGAGTTGGTCCGGTTGCGTATAGATTGATTTTGCCCCCGGAGCTTGAAAAGATTCATGACGTCTTTCATGTTTCGATGCTTCGACGCTATCGATCTGATCCATCGCATATAATTAGCCCATCAGAGGTTGAAATTCAAGTCGATATGAGCTATGAAGAAGAACCGATGCGTATCCTAGCTCGTGAAGTGAAGGAGTTGCGAAACAAAAGAGTTCCGCTAGTAAAGGTGTTATGGCTCAAACACGGGATCGAGGAAGCTACTTGGGAGACCGAGAGCTCGATGAAAGAACGATACCCAAACCTATTTACCGGTAAGATTTTCGGGGGACGAAAATTTCTTAAGTGGGGAGAGTTGTGACAGCCCAAAGTTGACCCTAGTCGAAAAGTGGTTTCGGGACCACGAAACCGAGTCTTATAAATAATTAAAAGTTATATTCTGTGTTTATGATGTGAGTAAATGCATGTGTGAAAGTTTCATGCATTAATTTGATCATCTTTATGTGAATTTATTAATATGGACTTATATGAAACTTTGTTGGAAAGTGAGAGGCTAATTTACAATGGTCTAATAGTACATGCATTGAAAGGAGTGGTTTTGCATGTCAATTTACCCATGTTAAACATAGTGGCCGGCCAAGGAAAGAATATGCTCCACTAATTCAAAATTAAAATAATTTGTATTAACAAATGATTAATAATTGAAATAAAGGAATTAAATAAAAGAGAAGAAGGAGGATGGTGTTCATCTTCTTCTCATACCTCCCTCAAGCCGAAACAAGGAGGAAAAAGAAGGGAAAAACTTACCTAGAGCAATCGGCATTCATCTTTAGCTATTAGGAGGTAAGCTTTGAATTTGTTGATTTGGCTTTATAATATGCTAAGTTAAATGTGGATGCACTCTTGGTAATGTCAAGAAAGTTGAGATTTCTTAGGGTGAATTGAGCAATATGCCGAATGATTAAGTGTTGGAATTAGGGTATTTCATGTTGTATGGAACAATGGGAGAATGACTAGAATGGGTAAAGATTTTTGGATGAGTGGCTTAGAGGAGCCTAGTACATTCGGTCAAGATTGAGTCTATTAGAATGTAAATTCTTCCTCTATGATATGTTCCTGCATGTTAAATGGTTCTTGATAGGACCAAAGGAATGATCAATAGGCATTAAAAGGCTAAATGTGTGAATTTAAGGTATAAGAACCTATAGGTAATTACATAGTATTGGAATTAATGTAGTGTATTCGGCCATGTAGAGTATATCCTAGAGATATTATGTTTAAATCTCTATAATCGGCTAAATGAGTGATAATGGTTATAATGTTGAATTGAATTATATGTATAAGTAGTTAGCAAAGTGATTAAACTACCGAATTTAATTATTAAATGTGTTCTAAGCTTGATGAATTTTGAGATGCGATTGGGAGTAAATTGTCATGAGCATATTTTGTAATGATAAATATGATAAATGTATATATATAGCTGAATGTGATATGTGTGAATTATATGTTAATCAAGGCTTGGTAAGCTAGCTATTAAGGTGAAATGCTAATGTTAGTATTTGATTTGGTAATAATCTGTTGGGGACAGCAGCAGTAAGGTGATTTTGGAAAATCGCCATAAATGTAGAGTTGAATTAGAAGCTGAGTGAATTATGTCATTAAAGCTTGAAGAGTCATTTTCTTACAAAAGAAACTATAAAAGCAAAAGAGTTACCGATCTGAGATATTTGAAGTATGTGGGGCTGAGTCAAATGACTGCTGGATTCCCTGTTCTGTTTAGAAAATCATTATAAATTTACAAAAATGATTATAAATAAAATTATATGCTTAGACTCCTTAATGAGTCTAGTTTCTAATGAGATCAAATACAACACATTTTGAATTCTGTAAAGTGAGAAATTGGATCGTAGTGAAGAGTGGTCAGAATAGTCAAACAGGAACAGGGGAAACTTTAAGAAAAATCTGGTATGATTGCCAAGCCTAAAATTCTGAAAATTTTATGGATGGAAGATATATGAGTCTATATCAGGGAAAATTAACGGCAAGTGATTTGGAGTTTAGTAGCTCGAGTTATAAATAATTTAGTAACTACTGCTCAGGAAAACAGCTCGTAGTGAATATGTGATTTTGTTGTAAACATTAATGAAAGTTTGCCAATGAATTATTTATTGATTATTATAAAGCTTACTATAATCTATGTGTGTGAAAGTCGGATCAATATATATATTATCTGAAAGTAATACTTGAATAGTCGATTAATGACTATTTTAAATTTGTTGAACTTAAGCTCAAGAGCAAAGGGGAACTAGATCCGATAAAGGGAAGGAAAAAGTAATTGAATAGCCGTGAAGTCGTTCGACGACATTTGAGGTAAGTCTTCGAGTAATGACCCTACTTGAATTATATTGAAATGAATAGTCATACTATGACGATAGTCGAATGTGCTTAGAGACTATGTTATAAAGCCAATTGAAATATGCTCTTGTGTGTGGCTACCGAGCCGAAATTGAAGGTTTAATAAATGTTTTGTGTTTGAGCCTTAGTAACGAAGAAATGATATGGATGTGTTATGATTATTGATATATGTGCATGAGCATTGGAATATATCCGGGCTAAGACCGAAGGCAATTATGCGAGTTGATATATCCGGGCTAAGACCCGAAGGCAATTATGCGAGTTGATATATCCGGGCTAAGACCCGAAGGCAATTATGCGAGATATATATATCCGGGCTAAGACCCGAAGGCAATTAGCAGTTAATGTCCGGGCTAAGACCGAAGGCAATATGCGAGTGATATATCCGGGCTAAGACCCGAAGGCAATTATGCGAGTGATATATCCGGCTAAGACCCAAAGCAATAGCGAGATGATATATATCCGGGCTAAGACCCGAAGCAATTATGCAAGTTATATGTCCGGGTTAAGACCCGAAGGCAAATGTGTTTGCGGCTTATTCGGTTAAATACCGAAGAAACTTGGGTTTGAATGTGAGCGTTTTGTGCTGTAACTAATTCAATAAATATGCTCAACCAACCCGAACGATAAGGTATGTTGCATGTGCATTGGAAAAGTCGATTCGTTTTAAATAGTATTCGTCGATCGGCTAACGAATTTCAGCTTTTAGAAAGGTTGATACCTTGTGTATATATGTTGAGAAGTGTGAAGTAAGTATGATTATGAAATGTGTTATTAAAGTGACTTAGTAGCTATGTGAAATGTAATACTGTAGTCAAAGCCGATTTCATTACTTGAGACTTACTAAGCTTAAAATGCTTACCCGGTTGCTTTGGCTCTCTGTTTATAGATTTGTTCGTTAGCTATCGGACTCGGGATCAGTGAAGTCGAAGTCATCTACACTATCAAGCTCTTTGGTACTCTTTAGTTGAACTCTGGATATGGCATGTATAGGACTACCCCCTGTTGTTTAAGTTCTTTTGTGATGTATGTGTGTAAAGCCATGCGAAAATGGCTTGTAGAAGTGGAGTATGGCATTAGACCATTGTGTTTATGTATGTATATATATGGTTTCACGATGTGACTATGGTTTGAAATGGAAGTGTTGGGCTAATGATCAGCCATTGGAATGGCTAAATATGATCACATGTGGACCTATGTATGGCAAAACCCTAGTTGGTCCATGGTAACCACAAAATAGGTAAAGTTTACCTTGAAAACAGATTTTGACAGCAACAGTGGTGTAGAATTGAAAAATCACAAAATTCGTAGGAGTGGAATTAAATAGTGAATAAATTATGTAATCGAACCTTGATGAACCTACTTTCATATGGAAGTAACGAAACAATCATATGAACAGTACATAAGAGATATTCGGTTCTGTGGAACGGGCCAGAACAGTTTCTGGATTCCCTGTTCCGCCTTTGGAAATTCACTATAAATTGACCAGAGATAATTAGGGGTCATACCATATATGCATGGATCCTCTCTGAGTCTAGTTCCAAAGAAACAAACGGCATCAGTATTGAAGCCTGTACAGAGAGATATCCAAGTCGTAATGCAAAGGTCAGGGTAGTCGACGCTGTCACATGGGAGATTTGATTAATAAACGTACTAATTGGCCCGACCAAAATTCTAGAAAAAATACATAGGTGGGGACATGAGTCAGTTTCAGGAAAAATCACAAACGATTTCGAGTTGTAAACCAAGATATGATTTTGAAGCAATGTACTCAGACGCAGGTCTGAAAAAATTAAAGCACATTCGGCGACCGGGACGGCCAGGTCGGGGTGCATGCAACACAAAATGCTAAACCATTAATACCCAAAATCAGAGTTTAGGGATCTATCTTCGACGACTTAATTCCGAGTAGCTGCAACTAAAAAAATAGAGAAGCTATATAGCAGTAAGCTCGATGCAAGATAAAGATGCCATAACAATGAATAACATAAAAGAAAACCTACCAAGTTCTGATCATAATCATTCCATCCACGTAAACTTACCCTCAATTCACCAGTCCACATTAATAAATATAGCACATATGTAGCCAAAGCTACCTAAGTCTCATATCACATAGTTACTAGCTCTGGAGCTATCAACAGGCCTGCTCACACAAGCTGTCAGTCAAGACGTAGCTACGTGGTGCTGCTCACACAAGCTGTCAAGTATCCACAACATATGCCGGTATACTTAGCCACCGGTAGGACATACAGGTACCCGGATCACATAATCACATAACACATAACTAGCCTAGTGACATGTCTTGTATCCTACCCTATTCCTTAGGTTCAAACGAGATTTCTACTTGTCGATTCATCTTCGGACTCGTTCATAGGATTAATCTCATCCACATTTATCAAACATGCAATTCATGCAATATTAAAGCAATAAAATACAATCATATTAAAGCTTATTTTTAACATACGAACTTACTTCGGTACAAAATGGATAATTGCTCGATTTAGTTCACAACTTTATTCTTTCCCTGGTCTAGGTTAGAACCTCGTCTTTCTTGATATAATAGAAAATTTAACTCATTCAATTATCACGTTATTCATTTTAATCTCAAAAACACCTTATGGTAAAATTACATTTTTGCCCCTAACTTTTTAACTTTTTACATTTTAGTCCCTAGGCTTGTAAAATGATTTTCATTCAATTTCTTTTATTACCGAAGCCTAGTTGAATCTTTTTCATGATCAAAATAGCCCACATTTTTCATTTATTCACATTTTTACTCACATTTCACAACTTTTACAAATAAGTCCCTATTTGACATTTTCGTCAAAATCACTTGGTAAATGTTGTTTATCTAACACCAAATTCATTTTCCACCATTAGACATCAAAATACACAAATATTCCACATGATTAAAATTTTTAGACTTTGATTTTCTTTCAAATTAGTCCTTGAAATAGCTAAATCAAGTTACCACAATCATAAAAATTTAAAAATCATTAAAAAATGAGACAATAACGGACTTACAATTGAGCTTGAAAGAGGCCAAACCCTAGCTACAGAAACCCTTGAGAAATTCGGCCATAGGGGACTAAATTGGGGAAGATGACATCTTTTTATTAGTTATTTTTGTCTTTATTTACCAAATGACCAAAATGCCCTTCACTTAAAACTTTTAAATTTTATCTAACCATGTCCATTTTTGTCAAACTTAAAGTATAATGGTCTAATTACCATTTAAGGACTCCAATTTAAAATTTCATAGTAGTTAAACACCTCTAGCTTCTAGAACACACATTTTGCACTTAATGCAATTTTGTCTTATTAGTCAAATTGGACACTCTATCGATAAAATTTTCTTAATGAAATTTTCACGCAATCATTCAATCATACTGTA